>NC_133964.1:954023-1272031 GCF_031877795.1 Strix aluco
AATGGGCTTTGAAACTGGAGACTTCTAAGCTCACAAAAGCCCAGTTTCTTCTTCAGATACGGTGCTAGTGAGATTATCCTCTAGCAGAGATAAGTGTAATAAGCACAGGGCACCTATGTGGTGACCAGCACGTCACTTGTGGGCAGAGCAGCTCTCCTGACTCTGCACGAGGGTACAGGGAGCGGTTTTGTTGATCAGGGCTCCCCTGGGTTCTGTCTGAAAGCAATGCGACAGATGTTCTCCTCTGCTTCTTCAAAGAAAGTGCCCTCACTCAGCAGCACGAACCAGAGCTCATAAAAAGGAGTTAAATGAAGCTCCCCCAAAGAAAAAGAAGTCATTTTGAGGGGGTGTTTAGGATTGACTCAAAGAAATCTGTCCTAACTTGTCAATGTTTTCTCTTTTTTCAGCACTCCCCCATGCCCAGGGAGAACAAATGTCCAACAGCAGCTCCATCACTGAGTTTCTCCTCCTGGCATTTGCAGACACACGGGAGCTGCAGCTCTTGCACTTCTGGCTCTTCCTGGGCATCTACCTGGCTGCCCTCCTGGGCAACGGCCTCATCATCACCGCCATCGCCTGTGACCACCACCTGCACACCCCCATGTACTTCTTCCTCCTCAACCTCTCCCTCCTCGACCTGGGCTCCATCTCCACCACTCTCCCCAAAGCCATGGACAATTCCCTCTGGGACAACAGGGACATCTCCTACTCAGGATGTGCTGCCCAAGTCTTTTTCTTTTTCTTCCTGATCTCAGCAGAATTTTCTCTCCTCACCATCATGTCGTACGACCGCTACGTTGCCATCTGCAAACCCCTGCACTACGGGACCCTCCTGGGCAGCAGAGCTTGTGTCCACATGGCAGCAGCTGCCTGGGGCACTGGGTTCCTCAATTCTCTCCTGCACACTGTGAACACATTTTCACTACCACTCTGCCAAGGCAATGTCCTGGACCAGTTCTTCTGTGAAATCCCCCAGATCCTCAAGCTCTCCTGCTCACACTCCTACTTCACTGAATTTGGGCTTATCATGGTTAGTGCCTGTTCAGCTTTTGGTTGTTTTGTTTTCATTGTGGTGTCCTATGTGCAGATCTTGAGGGCCGTGCTGAGGATCCCCTCTGAGCAGGGACGGCACAAAGCCTTTTCCACGTGCCTCCCTCACCTGGCCGTGGTCTCCCTCTTTATCAGCACTGGCATGTTTGCCCACCTGAAGCCCCCCTCCATCTCCTCCCCATCCTTGGACCTGGTGGTTGCAGTTCTGTACTCAGTGGTACCTCCAGCACTGAACCCCCTCATCTACAGCATGAGGAACCAGGAGATCAAGGATGCCCTGAGGAAACTGATTGGACGTTTTACGGCAGCCTTAGACTCTCATTTCTCTACAAGTTGCTCCCACTGTATGACAACCTAAACATGTCTTTCCTTCTTTATATAGTTATTTTTTTATTTTTTCCTTTTGTGATTATGTGTTCTAGAAAGAAATTCCATTAGTCTTTCCCTCCCACATCAGTATTCTCCTGTCTTGTCAGACCCATGGTCATTGTGTAAAGGAGGAGCCAGGCACTCTGTGTCTTTAAGCAATATAAATGCACCCACAAACTGTTCTGGCATCCATCCGTAGTAGGGCAGGAATAAACGGGAATGAAAACACTTTCTGCCTTTACTGCCTCAGGCATCTGGTACTATTCTGAGGGGATGGGATGGCACGGAGTGTCTGCAGACTCCTCAGGATGTGCTGGACAGGAGAGCAGGGGATGCAGGGTGCCCCTGACCTTCTTTTCCTTGTGCCATGGGTACCTCCCATCTCTGGGACTGACCCCTTCCTGCCTCCAAGGAGCTGCTGTGCCCTTCAGAGGGGCTGAGGCTGTGGGGTGAGTGCCCAGAGCACCCTGCAGTGGGCACTGCCTTGGGACCAGCCCAGACTGGGCTTTGCTCGGGAGAGAGGATGAGAGTGGGCAGGGGAGGTGGGAGAGCTTGGAGGGAGCTGGGCTGGGATGGAAATTACTGGGGAGAGAAAAATCACCAGCATATAACTTGCACTGTGTGACCACACAGGTTGAGGACTCAGACCAGGACATTTGTGGTGCAGAGCCAGGGCTTGTGGAAAGGATCGAAGACAAGCAGGTGCAGGAGAGAAGAGGCTGGTCTGTGCCCTTGGTGGCATGGACAGACCACGAAGGTGGCCCAGGGCCTTCATCACCCCCCAGCCTCTCTCATTAGCCATTTCCAGCACTGGCTGCTCACCCCAGGGCTATGGACGAGTCTTTCTGCAAGACCATCTCCATCCTCCTGCTGCTCTCAGTGCCTGGATGGGGGCAATGGCCAGCCCTGCCCGGCCTCTCTCCTGGCCCAGACCCCAGCAGACCCTGGAGCAAGGCTGTCTGCAAAGACCAGCATGGGACATGGCTGGGTCTGGGCAGGGGTCAGATGTTGGGGGAGCTTCCAAAGTGGCATGGCCATGGGGAGAAGAAGCCATGAGGACTGTTTTAGGGATTTTGTTGGGGAATCTTTCAAATATCAGATATCAAATGGAGGAGGTGATTGGGAAAATCCAGCACGGATTTACCAAGGGCAAATTGTGCCAATGTAACCTGATCACCCTCTTCTACTAAATAACATCTTCTGTTGACATGAAGAGAGTAGTGGATGTTGTTTCCCTGGACTTCAGCAAAGCCTTCAACACCGCTTCCTACAGCCTTCTGCTGGAAAAACAGGAAAGATACAGATTGGAGGGGTGCTCTGCGAGATGGGTAGGAAATTGGCTAACAGGCTGCACTCAGAGGGTGGCGGACAATGTTTTTCACTCAGGCTGGAGGCTGCTGAAAATCTTGATCCCCCAGGAAATCATACTGGGCCCCATTCTGTTCAACATCTTCCTAACTTATCCGGAGGACGGGGTTGAAATCACCCTCACAAAGTTTGCTACAACACCTCACTGGATGCTGAGGTGGACACGTCGGAAGTCAGAGCCATCTTATAGAGAGACCTGGACAGGCTGGAAGAATGGTCCTGCAAGAACAGGATGAAGTTTAACAAAGGGGTTTAGCCTGAAGTTTGGCAAAGTCCTGCCCTTGGGTGGGAATAACCAAAGAGCCCAGCACAGGCCAGGATCTGTGTGGCTGGGAGCAGCCTTGCTGAAAGGGGCCTGTTCCTGGGGGACAGCAAGCTGAAGATGAGCCAGCAGTGCAACGCTGCAGCACCAACGGCAAACAGGCTCCTGGGCTGCATCCGCAGGGGCGTTACTAGCAGAGACAGGGACTGGATCATCCCACTCTGCTCAGCACTTGTCAGGCTCCACGTGGAGTCCTGTGTCCAGTTCTGGTCCCCACGATTAATGAAAGACCTGGACAGACTGGAGATAGTCCAAAGGAGTGAGAACAATCATTCACTGGAAGAAACTCCCCAAGGGATGTGGTGGTGTCCCCATCACTGAAGGTTTTCAAGAAGCAATTGCCCAGGGTTCTAGATAATCTCAAGTAGGCTCCCTTTGTACCAGATGACCTGTTGAGGTCCCTTCCAACCTGGGCTGGTCTATGAGTCTAGGATTCTATGAATATCTCCATCATTTAAAAGTGCTAAACTGACCAGGTCCCAGGAGACTCCCCTGTGCTGCCCCACCATGCCCCAGTATGTCCCATTGGCCTCCAGGTAGGGTAAGACTCCTTCCCCACTCCACTCTAAGCCTCATCATCCAACTTGTATGTTACCCATCTATTTGTCAACCCATCCAGTCTGTAATGGCTTGAGTACAAGAATATTGAGGGAGACGATGTCCAAAGTCTTCCTGGAGATACATGACACTCACTGTTCTTCCCTCGTCCACAAAATCAGTTACTTCAGAAGTCAATCAGGCAGGTGAGGCATGATTTACCCTTGGGAAGTCCATGCTGACTGTGTTTGGACACGTTTCTCTCTTTTAGGAGCCCAGAAATGTCACCCAAGTGGACTGTTATACCACATACTTAATTGCTCTGATCTTTCACTTATTTCCAACTGTCCAAGATACAATGACCATTTCTAAAGTCACTTTTCCAGATGCAGACTGTCTAGGCAAAAGCCCTTTCCATTATTCTCTGCTTTTATCCTCCCCTTACTTTTTCATTCAGATATCTCTCACAGATTCACTTGCTGCTTTGAAACCAGGGAGTTAAAACTTTGCCTGGCTTTCAATATTCAATAGTTTACTCCTCATGAAACTTTAACTTGCTTTACTTTTCTTTGCTCACAATTAGGAAAAAGAATCTGTGCCTGTGTGCAGCCAGTTCTCTAAGGAAAGCAGGTGGGAGCTGGTGCAGAGGGACTGTAACCTCCAACAAGGAGAAGTTCCAGGAGGGCAATAAGAGAAATGTTGGGGTAGGGGAGGTGCGGGGGAAGGTTGTGCATTCTATGTCAGACCTCAAGGAACTGATTTTCCACCCGTCCAGACGTCCTTAGGAGAGGCCCTGCATCAGTATCTATTGGAGAATGCTGACATCACCTCTTCTCTACACTGAAAAGTAACAAAATACACCCTTGAAAATAAAACCTCATTTTATTTGAAGCTCTTTGAAATACTCATCCATAACTACACGAGGAAACTGCTCCAATTATTTGTACAAGTCTTGAAGACTTGAAGAAAAGTACAGGAAGAGACATGGCTCCTTAGGGCTTGTTTTATTTTAATGAGCCCCTGGTGTATTTGACCCTCAGGTACTGAGAGGAGATTACTCGAACCTCTCAAGGCTTGATATAAAAAGCAAAACCTGAAGTACCTTGAAGCATCATGGAGTCCCACTGAGGACCATGACCAGCAAAGCCTCCCCAAAGTCTCGTTAGGACAGATAATTGGAGGCCATGATTGCAGGTAGGCAAAGGGAAGTGCAGGCAGCTCAGGTGCTGAGAAAAGCCGGGGTTTGTTTGATGAAGCAGAAAGGTGAAGCCCTGACCCCCAGCCCCTGGGAAGGCAGATCGTGTCCTTCAACATTGCTCAGGGCTCTTCCAGGGACAGTGGGATGTGGGGTGGGTGATGCTGAGTGAAGGACAATGGGTTTACAGTCCCTAGCCTTAGGAGGGGTGTGCAAGGGGGCAATGAGGCCCCCCAAGTGCCTGAGGGCAACATGTCCCCTCATAGGCCTTGGTGGCAGAGACGATGGCTGTACCCAAGGGCACAAAGACTTGGGTTCTCTTGCTGACTCCCAGCCTTGCCAGCGCCCTTTGCCATCTCCACCACAGGTTGTCCTATGCTGTCCCACAGCTGCTCCTGTTTCCCTTCAGGCCGTAGACACCCACCTCGCTTCCTCACCTTGTCTCCCCCTGGCATTTCCACACCTTCACTGACGTCTGGCCACACTCACACTCTGTTCCTTGAATCACAGAGACATGGACTGATCTCATCTGCCTTCTCGATGACTTCTTGTGCCACCTGTTCCCTGAATCACAGAGACATGGACTGATCTCATCTGCCTTCTGGATGACTTCTTGTGCCACAGCACGACCCTTGGGGTGACATTTCTTCCTCCTCATGCCCATTCTCCACCTTCCAAGCTGCACTGTGTGACAATGTTTTTGTCTCCTGCTGTTTCCTACAACCCTCTGGGAAACAACCCTTCAAGCAGGGAACCCCACCCCTCAGCCATCTCATGGCCTTCCACCCTACCAGACAGAAGTCACCTCACCATGATCTCCCGGGGCTGCTGGCCTTTCAGCTTCTCGGGTAGACATGACCAGGCCTTGTACCTGCTGCTCTCCTGTCATGTTCTCAGACAGAAGAGACATGACAACCCAAATCTCAGCCCCCTTCCTGGAGTGAGCCTGGGCCCTTGGGCAGAGGGGATGACACAATCGATGTGCCACCCGGGTGCCTTCTGCTGTCCTGGCAGAGGCGCTGGCAGAGGGGAGCTTAAAAGCACCTCTCCCAGCCCTGAGTCCAGGGCTGACCTACCAGCTGTGACCTCACAGTCCCTTTCTCAGCCATGATCCTGCTGTGGCTTATCACCTCCACAGGCACAAGTGACCTCACAGCCCCCTTCACAGCCATTGGCTTCCTGCTGGATTAGGAGTTCTGAGACACAATGACCACATGATGCTGTACCCAAACATCACCCAGTCCCTGAGCAGATAGAAGTCAGCTTGTTTCATCAGATTTATCTGATGGATTTCCTGCCAAGGTTTGGAGTGGAGAAACATTCCTCTGAGGAACTGCCGTATTTACACTGGTGTATTTCATATCTCTATTTCTGCTTCTCTCTTTTTTCTTCTTCCTCTGTCTATTCTGGCTTCAGAGAGCTCTCCAAGGGAAAGATTCATTGAATCACAGAGTAACACAGGTCGGAAGAGACCCCTCAACCCCACGGTACTGGCTCTGGCTGGGATGGGGTGAACTTCCCCCATAGCAGCCCCTATCCTCCGCTGCTTCGTCCTCATGGCTGCAATGGTGTTGATCACACTCCAGTGGTTTGGCTGTTACTCAGCAGTGTTCGTACTACAGGAAGGCTGTCTCTCCAAACCCCCCAGGAGCTGGTACCCTCCGGGTGGGCAAGTGGTTGTGAGGGGACATAAATGGGACAGCTGACCTGAATTGACCAAAGGCATATTCCATAGCATATGGCATCATGCTCAGCAATAACAGCTGAGAGAAAGGAGTGCCGAGAGGAGGGCGTGACCTTCATTATTAAGATATTATTCTTCCAAAGCATGTACCGAATTCTTACCTCCCAGGAGGTGGCTGGACATTGTCTGCTGATGGGAAGTCGAGAATAATCATAAAATCTTTCACTCATGGAATGGCTTGGGTTAGAAAGAACCTTAAAGATTATTGGTCAGGGACACCTTCCACTAGACCAGGTTGCTAAAGGCCCCATCCAACCTGGCCTTGAACCGTTCCAGCGAGAAGGCAACCTGTTCCAGTTTCTGACCACACACAAATTAAAAGGTTTCTTCCTAATATCTAATCATAATCTTCCCTCTTTCAGTTGAAAACCTTTACCCCTTGTCCTATTCCTACACTCCCTGATAAAGAGTCCCTCCCCAGCTTTCCTGTAGGCCCCCTTGAAGTACTGGAAGGCTGTTATAAGGCCTCCCCAGAGCCCTCTCTTCTCCAGGCTGAACACCCCCAACTCTCTCAGCCTGTCGTCACAGGGGATGTGTTCCAGCACCCTGATCATCTTCATGGCCTCCTCTGGACCTGCTTGAGCAGGTGTGTGTCCTTCTGATGTTGGGGGCCCCCAGAACTGGACACAGTACTATGGATGGGGTCACACAAGAACATAGTAGAGGGGAAGAATCCCCTCCCTTGACCTGCTGGCCACCCTTCTCTTAATGCAGCCCAGGATACAGTTGGCTTTCTGAGCTGTGAGTGCACATGGCTGACTCACAGCCAGTTTTCCCTCAAAGTCCTTCTCCGCAGGGCTGCTCTCAATCCACTCATCATCCAGCCTGTATTTGTGCTTGGGATTTGCCTGAACTATAAGCAGGACCTTGCACTTGGACATGTTGAACTTCATGAGGTTTGCGCAGGCCCAGCTCTCCAGCCTGTCCAGGTCCCTCTGGATGGCACATCCCTTCCCTCCAGCATGGAGACCGCACCACACAGCTCGGTGTTGCTGGAGAGTTTGCTGAAGCTGCACCCAGTCCCACTGCCCATGTCACCAACAAAGATCATAAACAGCGCCGATACCAATACTGACCCCTGACGAACGCCACTCATCACCACTTTCCTTTCGAAAATCGAGCCAGTGATCTCAATCTTTGAGTCAGACTGTCCAGTCAATTCCTTATCCACCGAGTGGTTGATCTGTCAGATCCATTTCTCTCTAATTTATAGACAAGGATCTCATGTGGGAGAGTGTCAAATCCTTTTCACAAGTCCAGGTAGATGACATCAGTTGCTCTTCCACAGAACACTGTGGGGGGCAGCAACTGGCAAGACCGTTGTGTGTGTGCATGTCACATTGGTGTGTATGTTGGTGGGTGTAACCAGTAGTGAACATCAAACCAGAGTAACCAGTGAGTACAAGAGGCCAGGAAGCCTGGTATTTTTGATAGCCTAAGTCTAGACTGGCCACTAGAGAGCCCAGAGGCTTTGCAAGGAGCTACTGTAGCAGTAAGTTGGACGAAATCACCTCCTGGAGAAACTGTGGGGTCTTGGGAGTCAGCTGAGAGCTGAGGTGTCAACATGAGAGGAAAGAAAATCATAGGCAAAACTGTGGTGGGCAGATGTCTGGTCCAGACCTCCTGATCATGAAGAGGAAGTAGATGAGGCCTTAAGACAATTTCACCCTGGCAATGGCACAGGCTGGGGGCTGCCTGGCTGGGAGAAGCCCCGTGGGAAAGGTCTTGGTGGGTTGGGCAGGAGGCAGCCGTGTGCCCTGGCAGCAAGGGAGGGCAGCTGCCCCCCGGGGCTTGATGGCCAGGAGTGCGGCCAGGACATCAAGAGAGGGCATTGTCCAAGTTACTGCATCCTCATTTCAGACCCCCAGGACAGGAATGGTGTTGGCAAGCTAGAGGGGGGTTGGTGAACAGCCCCCGAGATGGGCCGTGCCTGGAACACTTTGCCTGTGAGGAGAAGCTGAGGGAACTGGGCTTGTTCAGCCTGGAGAAGGGAGGGCTGAGGGGGACCTCAGTGCAGCCTGGCAGCACCCATGAGGAGGCCATAAAGAATAGAGAACTAGGCTCTGCACCATGGTGCATGTTCAGAGGATGGAAGATGAGTGTTGGGTGAAAGAGGGGATGTTCAACGTGGAGATAAGGAAAAGATTTTTCACCCATCTCAGGGCTAGTCCTGAGCAGGGTGGCCACAAGACCTGCTGGTACTTCTGTCTGCCATGGTTGTTCAGGTCAGAATAACAGAGATGCCCCCAGAATCAGAACCTAGGTGGGCCTCTGCCACCTGCCTCACCCCTTCCCCTCCCGAAGGATGTTGGAGTGATGTTATAATCATCTCCAATCCAGACAGCTCCCCTTGGCCTGCCTCTCCCCTTCCTCTCTGTCCCTGTCTTGTCTCTGCTGGGATGAGTGGTTTTGTGAAGAATGTCTTCTCCACAAATAGCTGGGGCCAGCTACTGGCCAATCAGGATCCTGTAACAGGAGTGGACTCACAGTCAACATCACAATTTGTGGTGCCTTTGCCCGTCTGTCCCAAAACACTCCCTTGACTCCTCATCGCTGCTGGACCCCACGTTCAACAGCCAAACCCAACCCCCTCACTGCCCTTTCCCTCTCCCCCGCCCCACAGGTTGGCAGAGCCAGGGGGGCACGTGTCGCGTTCAGGCTTTGCAGTGCTCATGCAGAATTATTGTGACAAAGTCGGTGCTGAGATCAGACTCAGTGCTGTGGAGCAGACCCCAGCAAGAAATAACAGCGTTCAACAGGAGATCTGCAGTGGTGGCAACCATGTTGGTTTTGCAAGGGGGGTTCTGTCCATTCACTAAAAGGATCTGCTACTACCAAGATGCACTTGGTGTTTCAAGCTGTCACTGGCAGAGCTCCCACCAAATCAATCTGCCGTTGTGGCCGTGGGCCTCCACTCTGTTGGTGCTGGGCTGGGGCTTTTACTCCAGTGTAATCTGCACTGGTCACGGCACAAGACAGACAGCTCCTACCCCAGAGATCTACATCCTTCTTCGTGTTAGGCCAGCACTCACTGTCCTTCACTCTGCTCAGAGTGTTTGCCTCAGCTCATGGAGGAGCTTGATGAGATTCTCCTTGAATATTCTGAGGCACAATCCAATGCTTATTGCCCTCTGCATCTACAGCATAACAAATATTCCTTTCCCTTAATATGTGCATTGACCTGCTTGGTCTTTTCACCTGAGTCCCTTGATTTTCCCTGGTTGGAAGGTGACATTTTCACAAATTTGGTGAAGATGACGGGCTCTGTCACAGCCACTTGGAGTCGCTTTTTCTAGAGTTATTCAGTCTGGGTTTGCCCCAGATGACCAAAGAGTGTTCATGGATGCTCCTGTGCCTGCTAATAACAGGGCCAAGTTTCTCGGGTTCCCAATGGCCTCTTCAGCTGTGGGTCATCCCCAAGAATCTGCTGGCAAGGGTACCAGGATCCCTGGGGCCAGCCCACAGGAACCTGGGCCTTCCCAGTAGAACCTATGGGTCTTGACCAAGACTTACTCTTGAGTTCCCAGACTGCAGGGAATGCATTGCATTTATTGTCACTGGTGTTAGTGACTATATGCTGCTCTGCTAGAAACTGAGCTGCCTTCCTGTTTTCTCAAGCCCATTTTGTAAAATCTGTAATTCCATTTCTAAATCTTGTACTTGTCTGACATCTAACTCCAGCTTTTTATTTTGTAAGCAGAGCCTATATCTGTGGGCCCTGCTATCTTCCTCTCTTTTGATTAAGTTGGTGTCTTAATTTGGGAAATTCTTCAGCGTCGTGTGACATGGAATTCTTCCAGGCATGTTCCTCATCAGGCCAGAGCCTACTCTCCTGAAGTCCTGCTCTTGGCCTTGTTCCCTTCTCTCAGGAGCCTCAACTCTACTTTCCCACCCCTGATTGTTACATCCCTGACCAGCTCTTCCTTGTTTCTAAGTCTCATTTCCTGCAGGACACCTCCCCTCACTGCCTCTTCAGTCACCCTTGTTGGTATGATGTTGGCAATTAAATCCAAAAATCTTCTGGATGGCTTTCACTTGGGTATGTTGCCCCTTCACCAAATTTTGGGATAATTTAGGTCTGCTATGAGGACCAGGGCTTCTTCCAGTTGAATCATCTATTTCCTCTTCCTCATCAGAGGGTCCATAGCAGACATCCACCCACCACAGTGTTGTCCATGACCCTTCAGCTCTCAGCTGACTCATCGTCCATCCCCAGGCAGAGCTCCACACATTCCTGCTGCTCTCTCCCATAAAGGGCAACTTCCCCCCTGGGTCCAGCCCCATGGCCTTGTCAGTACCAGACCCCCAGATTGGAGAGACATGGATTTGATTGATGGACCACTCAGAGATAAGGAACTGGCTGGGCAGTCACAGTCCAAGGCTTGTGGTCAGTGGCTCAATGTCCAAGTGACAAGTGGCATCCTCAGGGGTCAGTTTTGGGACCGGCATTGTTTAATGTCTTTGTTGGTAACGTGGACAGTGGGATTGAGTGCACACTCAGCAAGTTTGTCAATGCCACCGAGCTGTGTGGTGCAGTTGACACGCTGGAGGGAAGGGATGTTCCATCCAGAGGGACCTGGACAGGATGGCGAGCTGGGCCTATGCAAACCTCATGAAGTTCAACAAGGCCAAGTGCAAGGTCCTGCACATGGATCGGGGTAATCTTAAGCACAAACAGAGACTGGGCAAAGAGTGGTTTGAGAGCCCTGGGGAGAAGGACTTGGGAGTGTTGGTCAATGGAAAACTGACCGTGAGCCAGCAACATGCACCTGCAGCCTAAGAAGCCAACCATTTCCTGGGCTGCATCAAGAGAAATGTGGCCAGAAGGTTGAGGGAGGAGGTTCTGTCCCTCTACTCCATTCTCGTGAGACCCCACCTTATACACTGTGTCCAGCTCTGGAGCTCCCACCATCAGAATGATATGGACCTTCTCAGACAGGTCCAGAAGAGGCCACAAGGATAATCAGGGGGCTGGAGCACCTCCCTTATGAGGACAGGCTGAGGGAGTTGGGATTGTTCATCCCAGAGGAGAGAAAGCTCCAGGAAGACCTTCTAGAGGCCTTCAAGTACTGAAAGGAGGCCTAGAGAAAAGATGCAAAGGGATGCTTTATCAGGGAGTGTAGGGATTGGATGAGGGGAAACAGCTTTAAACTGAAAGGGGGAGATTTAGATTAGATGTAAGGAAGATATTCTTTACTGTGGGGGTGGAAAGACACAGGAACACATTGCCCAGTAAAATTGTGGATGCCCCCTCCCTGGAAGTTCTTCAAGCAAACTGGTCCAGTCTCTCAGCACCCTCATCGTAAAACATTTCTTCCTTATAACAAATCTAAATCTACCCTCTTTCAGTTTAAAACGATTGCCTCTTGTCCTGCCATTACAGGTTCTGGTAAAAAGTCTCACTTTGTCTTTCCTGGACTATGATCACTATGTTTTCATCTGCAAACACCTTGGAGGGTTCCCAGACATCTCCCAAGATGGTGTTTGGAGGCATCAAGCACATGACCAGTATAGAGAGGCTGAACGCTCTGGGCTTACTGGTGTGGAGACTCCAGACAGAATAGGAGTAACGTGAGAGTGCTTGAAGAGAGGTTTCAGAGATGGTGGAGTTTTATTTCATAGTGGAAAACAGCATGAGAATGAAATAACACCAGAAAGGGCAGCTGGGGATGTCCAGGCAGTACACAGGGAGAAAAAGTATTCACTCCAAGAGCAGTGCTGCAATGTAACAGATCACCCAGAAGGAGTCTGGATCAGTTCAAGGCTTTTGGAAGATTTCAAAAACCAAAACCCAACATTTCAAGGAAGAGCCAGGGAGGACGCTGAGATATCAGTAAAGGAAGGAAGATGCTCGGGTGAGAGCAAGGTGGGACAGCTGGGTGGGTGATTACAGCCTGCAGGGAAAGAGGCACAGGTGATGCAGTACCATAGGACAGCCTGTGGTGGAGATGACAGAGGGTTGTGGAAAAGGTGAAAGCACCCAACAAACGCAATCTCTTCATGTGTCTATGACTGTTCTTTCTGCCACCGATGCCTGTGAGGAGGCACAGTCCCCTGCAGCACTGGGGCCTCATTGCCCCCTTGTCCCTACTCAGGAGCCTGGCAGGTGCACATCTCCATCGCCCACTGCCCCAGGAAGAGCCCTGAGGAATGCGTAAGGGACAGGATCTCCCTTCCCAGGGGCTGGGGGTCACGGCTTGGCCCTTTGGTTAATGGGGTCAGGGCTTGGCCCTTTGGCTTCATCAAACACATCCAGGTTTCCTCATCATCAGAGCCACCTTTCCTTTGCTTTTCCCTACCTGCCATCACTGCCTCCACATTTCTGCTCTAAGTGGAGCCTGGGGAGGCTTTGTCAACAGTGTCCCTCAGTGGGATCCATTAAAGCCACAAGAAACTTTGGAGTTTGAATCTAACTTTGACTTCCTCAGAGGTTCCTTCAGCAGCTTCTGAGTGTCTGATGTTCAGAGACACATCATCAAACCCACCTGAGGGGTCATTAAAATGCCTTGGGCTGGTCCTCTGCTGCGGAGCTGGGCCGGGCTCCTGGGATGGAGAGAGCTGAGGGCAAGTGGTCAGCGCTGCAGAGAGACAGCTCTGCCCAGGAGCAGCTCCTCTGCAAAGCGCAGCAGGGCTGAGGGCACTGCCTGCAGGCACCGAGGGCAGAGGAGCCGGGCACAGAGAGGGGAAAAGCAGACGGCAGTGGCAGGATGCTGAGAGCTCACTGGAGGAGAAATCTTCGCAGCCCTTGACACAGTAAGTCTGTGGGTGCAGGGCAATGCAGCTGCAGGTGGTGGAGAGATGTGGTGAAGCCAGCACAGCCGCCAGGAATGTCCCTGGTGTCTGGAGGAGGAGGCCGTGCTCCAGAGCAGGACTTCCCTGCTGCACTGTCAGAGGGACAGTCCATGGCGGCTGCCTTCTCCCGGGGACGGCTGCAGGGGTGTGCAGGCGCGGGTGCAGCCAGGGGTGCCCAGGGCTGTCCTTGAGAGCAGGGTCCCTGCAGCCCAGGGGCTGTGTGCTGGGGCAGGGACTCTGCCAGGCGCCTGCCAGGGTCAGCACTCAGCCTGCCCGGGGAGCTGCCCACGGCGCTGTGGGGAGAAGCTGTGTGGGGAAGGAGAGACCCCCGGCAGGGCAGGGTCCTTCTGCTGTGGAGAGGGTGCTGCGTGAGTCAGGGCTGCTCACAGCTCCACATCACCCTCAGGACATGAGCAGAGGCAGCATTTTAAGAGAAAGGTCAAGGCAGGGATTACTATAAAGAGAAGGAGCTTTCTTTAGTCTGTGTTTACAATTTCCTGCTTTTAGGGAATTTGGGGCTGCAATGGAAAAGGGTTTTTCTGCTTGAAGAAGTCAGTGAAATTCCTGAGCTGTAACTCTGAGTGAGCAGTAGCTCTGATAACAGCCTCCTAAAGTGCCTTCAGCCAGTCCCCTGCCTATGGGCAGATCCAGCATCACCCATCAGGGTTGTTCTGACCTGCCCTTTTCTACCAGCAAACAGGAATATGCACCCAGCCAGTGCCCTGCAAACAGGCAGGTTTCTATAGGGCCAAGGTGAATGCACAGAGGTTGGGACGGGGTCTGTCCATGCTGACAGGGAAAGACCTGGCACAGGGAAGCACCTTCTAGGAGGAAAAACTCCAGACAGCAGGGACATGGTCAGGGAATGAGAGGAAATGCAAACAGAAACGTGGGAGGGTGATTGCCCTCCACCTCAGGAAGGTGCAAGCACAGGGCAGCTGGGAACAGGCTCGACCAGCTCCCTTCACTCTTCACTAGGCCACAGGGAATCTGGACTCACAGCCATTCTCTCTGAGTGCAGCAGAAATGCTCAGGATTTCTGATTTCAGAGAAAAGTCAAACGGCACGATGGGGGAGGTAGGAAAAAAAGATTGACTAAAATTACTTTCTGCCACCCATATTCCTTAGAACTAGGAGTGCGGATTCTGACAAACCCTTCTAAAGGAGGAGTGATTTCATCTGACTAATTCTGAACATCAAACCTAGTCCCTCCTCCCCCTGCCACATTCCCACACACCCACTGCAGTGGGGCAGGGCTGCCTTCTCCAGAACCCATGGGCAGAGGCCCTGCCCATCACAGCATGAAATCACAGCATTAGCTGAAGAAAATGAAGCTGAAGTCAGGAGGCTGAATGAAGGGATCGCCCAGAGGCAAAAAAAAAGAGTTGTGTGTGGGGTAGGGGAAGGGTCTACAAAGAAATGCCACAGGTTTTGCTCAGAGAACTCTCTGCACACTTGCCACTGGCTTTTTTTTCCTGTAACAGTCCACCAGATCCAGAGGCAGCAAATGTCCAACAGCAGCTCCATCACTGAGTTCCTCCTCCTGCCATTCGCAGACACACGGGAGCTGCAGCTCTTGCACTTCTGGCTCTTCCTGGGCATCTACCTGGCTGCCCTCCTGGGCAACGGCCTCATCATCACCGCCATCGCCTGTGACCACCACCTGCACACCCCCATGTACTTCTTCCTCCTCAACCTCTCCCTCCTCGACCTGGGCTCCATCTCCACCACTCTCCCCAAAGCCATGGACAATTCCCTCCGGGACAACAGGGGCATCTCCTACTATGGATGTGCTCTCCAGCTATTTTTCTTTTTCTTTTTTATGTCAACAGAGTATTTGCTTCTCACTGTCATGGCCTATGACCGTTACATTGCCATCTGCAAACCCCTGCACTACGGGACCCTCCTGGGCAGCAGAGCTTGTGTCCACAAGGCAGCAGCTGCCTTGGGCACTGGGTTTCTCTATGCTGTGCTGCACACAGCCAACACATTTTCCATTCCACTCTGCCAAGGTAACACCCTGGACCAGTTCTTCTGTGAAATCCCCCAGATCCTCAAGCTCTCCTGCTCACACTCCTACCTCAGGGAGCTTGGGCTTATCATCATTAGTGTCTGTTTAGGTTTTGGTTGTTTTGTTTTCGTTGTGGTGTCCTATGTGCAGATCTTCAGGGCTGTGCTGAGGATCCCCTCTGAGCAGGGACGGCACAAAGTCTTTTCCATGTGCCTCCCTCACCTGGCCGTGGTCTTCCTCTTTATCAGCACGGCCATGTTGGCCTATCTGAAGCCCCGCTCCATCTCCTCTCCAACCCTGGACCTGGTGGTGTCATTTCTGTACTCAGTGGTGCCTCCAGCAGTGAACCCCCTTATCTACAGCATGAGGAACCAGGAGATCAAAGATGCCCTGAGGAAATTGATAACCAGATGGTATTCTGAAGCGATAAACTGCTCATCTTCTGCTGCACAGCAGTTATAATATAACTCTGTACAGGTCCAGCCTGTCTGCTTTTTGTGTTGTTGGTGGTGGTATTACTTGTAATGATGTTGTCTTCCTCTTTCTAATTCACTGTCTGCGTTTCTTTTGTGATCGAGTGGCTTGGTAAATGAGGAGCCATGATCTCAATGTGTTTTTACAAAATAAAGGGTCTGTAGTGAATTTTTCTTCTTCTGAGATCCTTCCTCTAAGACTTTATGGACCAGCACAAAAGATTCCTGTATGCAGAGGTGAAGGGGAAGAAAGTCCCAGCATGGCAGCCCTGCCAGGGAGCACTTGGTCTTCCAGAGATGTTCTCTCCTCCCTTCCACACTCACTTTCTCATCCCTTCAGTTTGGAGTAAGGCTTGAGTGCTCTGGCAGCTTGGTCACAATCCTGTTGTGTGACAGGCCTGTGACCACAGGCAGGGACAGGCAATGGGCACTTCTGTGACAGCGCTGGCCTCCGTAAGAGCAATTCCATCATGAAAGAGGATCTGCTCAGGGCACTGCCTGAAGGCTGAGCTATTCTTCCAAACCTGCTATCAAGAACATGCCCAAGAAAGTGGCCCACAGATGAGATGAAAACACCAGTGAACAGCTGAACAGTGTGATTTGCAGGGTGGGAGCACACAGCAGTGTCCTCGCACAGCCAGGCCTCCTGGGAGAGACTTGAAAGATGAGGGTCTGGACTGTACCCGTGCTCACTGGACACACTGGGGAAGCTGCCTGTGCTGGTTTGACTGGGATAGAGTCAATTTTCTTGCTAGAGGCTGTGTTTTGGATGTGCTGAAAACAGTGTTGATAACGCAGGGCTGTTTTCGTTATTGCTGAGCAGGGCTTACACAGATTCAAGGCATTTTCTGCTCCTCACCCCACCCCATCAGGGAGGAGCCTGGAGGTGCACAAAGAGCTGGGAGGGGACACAGCCAGGACACCTGACCCCATGTGACCAAAGGGACATTCTATACCTTATGACATCATGCTCTGTTATATAAAGTTGGGGGAAGAAGGATGAATATGGGGACGTTCAGAGTTATGGTGTTTGTCTTCCGAAGTCACTATTACATGTGATGGAGCCCAGATGTCCTGGAGATGGCTGAGGCCCTGCCTGCAAATGGAAAGAAGTGAATGAATTCCATGTTTTCCTTTGATAACATGTGTGTATCTTTCTTTACCTATTAAACCATCTTTATCTCAACCCACGAGTTTTCTCACTTTTACACTTGTGATTCTGTCCCCCATTGCACCCAGGGGAGTGAGTGAGCGGCTGTGTGGGGCTCAGATGCCGGCTGGGGTTAAACCATGACACTGACCCAGGGTAAACATCATGCTCTAGCCCCTCACAACTACCATTTGCAGCACTGGCCTCTCACCCCAGATGGGAGAGGTTCTTTCTTCCTCCACAAAGGGACACCAAATGAGTAGGTCAGAAGGTCACGTTTCACTGTATGGAGATGTAAGCATGCACATCATGTGTGTGATGTGAGAGAGCACAAATGCCATCAGCTATTCCTGGGGGTGCCATGAAGGTGTGTGGGACAGTGTCATGAGGTTGTCGCGGATGGAAGTATTGACATGGTAATGATTTAGTAGGAAATCTAGATTTATTAATAACTAAAAGTAATTTATCATTACAAAATAATTCAGAAGTGTTGAAAGAAAGAAAAACGACTTATTTACAGATTCTAAAATGACAAGATTCACACTAACTTACTTAACGGTACCTTAATTTATACATATATACATGTGCATACACATAACGTACAAACACACACACAGAAACAAAAGTATTTGGATCCAGTAGAATGAAGTACGTACCCACACACCAATAAACAGAGAAAGAACGGGTGAAAGAGAAGCTAGCTCAAAGAAAATTTCCCTCGTCTTGAATTTAGAGCAAATACTGCCAATGCCTTGGAATTCCTCAACAGGCAATAATTGAGACTCAAGCAGGTGGACTTCGCCCTGGCCTTCCATCAGCTCTGGCAGCAGACGACACCTTAAGGGTTTTAATACCTGAGAGGCGTCCCAGCTCAGGGGAGATGCTGGTCACAGGCCCGCTGCGAGCCAGGAGAGCTCAAAGGGTCTCCCTTGTGGTCACAATTTATAGGGTCCAAGATAATTGACTTTTGTCAGATACCTTCTGGTGCCTTCCAGCAGTTGCACAAGAACTTGATGAATGTGCAACTCTGTTATTGTTCCCATTTGACCCCATCCCAGGCACAGGTGTGCCAGGGTCTTAGGAGATGTTGGGCTGTTATAACCGTTTCCGAGCAATCGAGAGGGGCAGGAGCCAGGCTAGTTAAGGGAGTGCCTTTACCTTAGCAGTCCTTATCTCCACAGATTGGTGTATAGCTCAGGGGATGTGGGTGGAATCACACCTAGCACCAAGCAGCCCAACAAGGAGGGGCGGGAAGGGGTGAGAATGCACCACCACAGAGGTCACTTCACATTGACAGTAACGTCACCTGGGAAACCACCAGAATCCATCACTGGGAGGTGTTTCCTTGAACTGAAGTCCCCGAGTCCATTCCTCATGCCATGAGGCATCTCACACGAGTGCAGAGCAGGGTGATCACCACAGGGCTGAGAGGCCTCCCAGCCTCTGGCTGTGGCAGCAGGAGGCCCAAGAGACATTACGACTCCTGCAATGCATTGCCTCTGTGTGTACAAGAGAAGGACTCGTGTCTCTGAACACCCCTGTGTGTAAGATGAGTGCATGAGGCCAGCTGAGATGTGGACACCTGACAGAGCCCTGACACTTCTCTGTGTGACCCAGAAACAACGTCCACTCTCCCAGTGAGATTCATCCAGCTGCCTCGGACAGGCTCATTGCAAGTGCTCCTGTTCGCTATGTCAGCCTCACCTGTGATTCTGGACTGTGCCCTCACAACTGCCAGAGCAATCAGAGAGGTTTTGGGGTCCATGGAAAAGGCAGACATGAAACCCATCTTCAAGAAGTGCATCAACGAGAAGTGGGAGAATTATAGGCTGGTCAGCCTACCTCCATCCCTGTGAAGGTGGTAGGGTACGTCCTGCAGCCATCTTCAGGTAGCTGAAGGACAAGAAAGGGATTGCTGCAACAAAATGGGCAGGGGAAAGAAGGGCATGTTGGGCACATGGAATTTTGCAAGGCCTTTGACATGGTCTTCCATCGAGTCCTTATAGCCAGGTTGGTGTTACCTGGGCTGAAGAAGTGGATGTTAGGGTGGGTGGAATGTTGGCTGGGTGATCAAGTCCAAAAGTCATCAGTGGTACAAAGTCCTGTGTGCAGCCGGTCACTAGTGACATCCCTCAGTGAGCACCACCTGAGCCAACACATTGAACATCTTTACCATCCCCCTGTATGATATGTTGGAGTGCATTTTCAGCTCCTTTGTGGGTGATGCAAAGCTGGACAGAGGCCTCGAACAACCTCACCTGATTCACCCTTCCTTCAACTTGAAAGTCGGACAAAAGGTTGTTCAGGGTCCCTTCAGACTTGAGTTTGTCTATGATTCTATGAATCTTTTTCTTGACGAGGTTTTCTGAAAATAAAAAAGAGGCAGAAGATGAGCTATAGATGTGTCAATAACTACAGCAGTTCCTGTGAAGGTTGTTTCTCCACTCAGACCGTTAGTAGGAACAGTATTTGATAGATATTAATAAACAAGCCTACTTTGATCTGGTCAGGTCCTGGGCCATAAGGAGGGTGATGGATGCGTATGGTCTTATGAGGTCAGTTGTGTCTCAGAATCTCACAATTCAGTAGGAAGCGTGTGGCTGTGAAGGGGACCGTGAGGTCGGTTCTGTCTCTGGAGGTGACAGCCCAGCAGCAGGTACACGGCTGGGAAAGTATCTCTGCCAAAGTACCCATAGGCCTTACCCAGGAGAAGGGCTTGGACATGGGCTGTCATGTCCATTCCACCTGAGCACATGTGGGACAGCAGCAGGCACATGGCTTGGTCACGTCCATCCGAGAAGCTGAAAGGCCTGCAACGGTCATGTGGTTTAGAAGATCCTGGTGGGGTTCCTGCTCTCTGGTCAGGTGAAAGGCGACAGGAAGGCCTTTGGGTTGGGTTCCCTGCTGGAAGGGCGGTTTCTGAGGTGGTAGAGCTTTCCTTGGTAGTGGGAAACATCAGTGAAGGTCGGGAAATGGTGGGGTGGGAGCAAGGCGGGGAAGGGAGATGGGTGCTCCAGCCTGCAGGGAGAGAGGGGCAGGAGTGGGACAGGGTAGAACAGCCTGCGGTGGGGATGGCAAAGGGCGCTGGCAAGGCTGAAAGGCACCAACAGAACCCAGGTCTTTGTCCCATCATGTCAACAATGAAGGTTTTAGATCACTAAAACTTGGGGAAAGTTATTAGCAAAAAGTGATTTTAATGTGAATTTGTAACAGTGTGACTTAATGAAATTTGATGGCAAGTTTCACTCTATTACTTACTACATGGAAGAAACACAGAAAGGAATATTGACGTAGAGTCAAGTTAGAATGATTTACACAGAGACTGAAGATGAAAAGGGTAAGGGAGACCGTCCCATTACGTCACGAGGTTCAGAACAGGCCCCCTTACTTTCTAAACTTCTCCTCAGAGAGCAGTCTAGGTGCAGCTAGATCCAATCTTAGCCCCAGACCCGGTCAAGGGTTTATGTCTAATGGAATTAATATAAAGAGTAAGGAAAATGTCTTGTTGACTATTTACACTAATTTGTTGGGGAATGAGTGATTATATATCCCACAAAATTTTGAGGTAGCAGAAATTTAAGATTTATTAACACTGTGAAGTTTAACTACAAGATTAGGGTGAATGATTTTTGGCAATACTTAATCACTGACACTTAATCACTTATAAGGGTTATTTAATAAAATTCATTATAATCAACATTATAAAGTTCCATAAATCAAATAGACACACACACAAATATACATGAACAGAGAGGTACAGAGTTTAACGTATGATAGTAAATTATTGTTACCAAATGGTCCCTGAAACTTAGAGGAATCTAACTGCAGTTAACTCCTCACTAGTCTTTGTCATCATTTCTCACCAGAGAAGTTTTGAACCCTTTCTCTTCTTTGGGATCTATCAGCAGACGATCTTCGAAAGCTTCATGAAATCTGTTCTTTGACATCCTCACAAAATCTGCCCTAAGAGGCATCCCAGCTCAGAGGGTGATACTGGGGCACAGCCTGTTGTGATCCCGTAGAGCTCAAAGGGTCACACTTAGGGTCGCTATTTATAGGATCACGAGATGATTGACACTAGTCAGTATTTTTTCATTTTGGCCACAATTCTTGTCAGGTAATTCTGGTACCTCCCCGAGTGGGCTACGATCCAGGCAACAGGAGTTTCAGGTACAGTTAGGAAGTGCCCAATCGTCCTAACGTACTGTAGTTATAACCAGGACAAGAAAGTACCAGATTGTCCCAACTGGCTGCACTTGTAGCCAAGATAAAAACATGCCAGATGGTCCCAGCCCACTGCACTTGGAACCAAGACAAGAACACAATGTTGGCTGGTCCTGACATCGCAAGGTGGCCCAGGGATCTGCACCACCACACCTTGGACATGGCAGTTGCCCATGAGAAGACATGTCCTCATGGCACTGGGCCTGGGTGATTCCTCATAGCCCCATGGGGAAGCTGGAAGTTGTGGTGCCCTTGTTGTCCTTTACTTGGCATTGCACCACCCTTAGGACAGGCCGAGAGATTTGGGGGTGTTCAGCCTGGGGAAAAGAAGGCTCTGGGGAGAACTTATAGTGGCCTTCCAGTACTTAAAGGGGCTACAGGACAGATGAGGAGGGACTCTTTATCAGGGAGTGTAGGGATAAGTCAAGGGGTCACGACTGTAAACTGAAGAGTGCAGATTTAGATTAGATATAAGGTAGAAATTCTTCCCTGTGAGGGTGGAGAGGTACTGTCATAGGTTGTCAAGAGAAGCTGTGGATGTCCCCTCCCTGGAAGGGCTCAAGGCCAGGTTGAGGAACCGGATCTAGTGGACGGTGTTCCTGGCAATGGCAGGGGTGTTGGAACAAGTTGGTCTTCAAGGGTCCTTCCAACCCAAACCATTCTATCATTCTATGATTCTATGGACAACCTTGCTCCTCACCTCGCCAACCTCATTATTTCTCTCATTGGACCCCTGGGACTTACATCACTTTTCTTTACATCAGATGTCTCCACTGAAGCCCACACCTGATTGTGACAGCTTCTTTGAAGAAATTTCTACCTGCTTTCTTTAGAGAACTGGAGGTAATCAGGCACAGAAGGGTTTTTTTAAATTGGGAGAAAGAAAAAACAAAAAGCACATCACACTGGGGTCTTTATTCACTCCCTTGATGATAGTCAAGGAACAGACCAATCATTTTCACAGTGTGCCTGGACACATCTTGTCTTCAAGGATGACATCCTACAAGGACAACAATGGTCCATATCAAAACTCATTTGAAGCTTGAACAGGAAATCAAGGGCACCAAGATGAGCTTTTGGTACTTCAGGAACAGCTGAAGAACAAACAGAGATACTGTGGGACCACTGCTGAGTTTAGAAAGAGCAGGTGTAGGTAGATCTGAGATGGTCTGTGTCCTCTTTGCCTCAGTTACCACCAGCGAGGTCCCCCCAGCCTTTGTGTTTTCAGTCGGGACTCAGGACAGGAGAAACCAGCGGTGGATGGGGATCAAGGCAGGGGTGACTGGAGCAAACTACACCCTTACCAGTCCATGGGAGCAGTGGGGCTGCACCCAAGGGTGCTGAGAGAGGTTTTCACCAGGACATGCTGGTCTGTTAGGATCCCAGTAAGAGAGGCACTCAGACTCTGTGAGGCATCATTTAAAATGCTGTTCGTTAGTGCTAACACCATAAGGAGAGAATCGTAGAGCTAATCTTATGTCCCTCAAGATGGTGGGAACCCCAGGGGATGTAGCGTTGAATGGGCTTCCGGCCTACAAGCAGCATGCCATGCAGACCCCATCTGTCAATGAGAGTCTGCTGGTTTGGACATTCAAGCTACTCTGGGACTTTCTTAGAAGGAAACAACATTATTTATCATTTCTGCAGTCAAACAGGAACAACGTTCTCATGAGAACTTCTTGCTGCACTGTTGGGTACAGGCACAGCCAGGCAGGTGGCATAAGGAGCAGTAGAGAGTGGGAGCTGCCTGCAGGCTCCTCTGTGACAAAGAGCTGCTGAGGTTGTCCTGTGGCCAAGGGACCCGTGCAGCACAGCACAGGCGTGAAGACCGCGCTGTACATGCAGCAGCACAGAGCAGCACAGCACTGACTGCTCAGGTTTCCCTGGGAGAAGGCTGGGCTCCACCCTGGTGCCCCAGCTGAGGTGCTGTGGCCCAAATGTGCACTGCCAGGAAGGGCTGTAGGTCCATTGCTTGTCACAAAAATGTGACATTTTTGGATTAAATGAGTAGCATAGCGTAGCATGGCGTATGATAGAACAGAACAGAATAGAATAGTTCAGTTGGAAAGGACTTACAGTGACCAACTAGTCCATCTGCCTGACCACTTCAGGGCTGATCAGAAGTTAAAGCATGTTATTAAGGGCATTGTCTAATTGCAGGATTGGGACACTGACTACTTCTAGGAAGCCCTTTCCAGTGTTTGATCATCTCTCAGGAAACAAATGTTTCCTAATCACAGAATCACAGAATCATTCAGTTTGGAAAAGACCCTTGGGATCATCAAGTCCAACCATCAGCCCTACTCTACAAAGTTCTCCCCTACACCATATCCCCCAACATCTCATCCAAATGACCCTTAAACACATCCAGGGATGGTGACTCCACCACCTCCCTGGGCAGCCTATTCCACTCTCTGACCACTCTTTCTGTGAAAAATTTTTTCCTAATGTCCAGTCTGAACCTCCCCTGTTGCAGTTTAAAGACATTCTCTCTTGTTCTGTCACTAATTCCCTGTGAGAAGAGACCAGCACCAACCTCTCTACAACGTCCTTTCAGGGAGCTGTAGAGAGTGATGAGGTCTCCCCTCAGCCTTCTCCTCCTCACACGAAACAGTCCCAGCTCCTTCAATCTCTCCTCACAGGATTTATTCTCCAGGCCCTTCCCCAGCCTCGTTGCCCTCCTCTGCCCTCGCTCCGGCCCCTCGAGATCTCTCTCATATTGAGGTGCCCAAAACTTGAGACAACACTCCAGGTGTGGCCTCACCAGTGCAGAGCACAGGGGGACTGTCACCTCCCTGCTTCTGCTGGTCACACTATTGCTGATACAAGCCAGGATGCCGTTGGCTTTCTGGGCACACTGCTGGCTCCTGTTCAGCTGCTTGTCAATTAGAACCCCCAGATCCTTTTCTTCCAGACAGCTCCAGCCACACCTCCCCAAGCCTGTAGCCATGCAGCAGGTTGTTGTGGCCCAAGTGCAGGACCTGGCACTTGTCCTTGTTGAAGCCCATCCCGTTAACGTTGGCCACCGATCCAATCTATCCAAGTCTCTCTGTAGAGCCTCCCTGTCCTCATGCAGATCGACACTCCCGCTTAACTTGGTGTCATCTGCGAACTTACTGATGATACACTCATCATCATCTTTATCATTATCACTGTGTTCCTACACAAACATTTTGATTCATCCCACTTCTGCTGAGGCATTAATCTATTCTGACATCTGGAGCCCATGTAAAAACATTTCTAACTTTCTTACAACACCTCTGTAATAAAATGTGACCTCACCACTAGAATTCTTGAAGGTTGGGCTCTTCTTCCAGTGTGGATGTCAAGAATAGGCCCAAGGAATTACACTTGGAAAAGAGGGGCTTTTTGTTATGAATCTTCATGGCTTCAGAAGCAGAGCTCCCAGTCACCTTTACCCTCTTCAAGCTGGCAGCTGGACTTCAGACTCCTCTGCCAGCGCCCTGTAACAGTGAAGATGATGAGTAGGCACTGAGGAACATACTCAGGCCGGTCCCACATGGGAGGTGACAGGCGATGCCCTTCAGGAGGGGAACCTGGAGCTGGCTGGAGAGCGTGGGGGATCTCCAGGGACAGGGTGTGCCTGGGGTGGGCAGAGAATGGAGCCCCAGAGAGTGTGAGATTCTCTGAGGTCGAGTCACCCAAATGTAAAGTGTTCAGTCCCACTTTCTGCAGGTGAACGAGGACTCTGCAACCCTAGGAGAGGAAAAAGAGACCCAGCAGGCATGGGGAAGGGAGGCTGGAGAGTGATTCATGTCACCATTAATAATGTACAGCTGATAGAGCTGGAGATACACCTGGTGCCTTTGGAAATGCTCCCCAGTCCCTCCAAGCACCACTGCCATGCCCTCAGGATTACACCAGCCCGCAGCCAGACAGGCCCCTTCCCCTGCTCACTGTGAGAGCACCAGGATCCAAGAGTCTGCAGGGGTGGCAGGGAGGGCAGTGCAGGTCCCAGCAGTCCCAGCAGTTCCTCTGGTGCCAGAGCAGCTCCCAATGGTCACGATGGGACTCACTGAAATGTCCAGTGAGCTTAAGGGGGAAAAAAATCATCATGCTTGTGATCTCCATCTCAGCTGGAGAAAGCACTAACCAACCTCATCTAGCTGTGACGTTATCCCTTCTCAGAGCAGATGGTGGTACTAGAAACTCCAGAGGTCCCTTCTGACCCAAAAGAAAGTCTTTAAAGTAGAGCTGGGGATAGGGGACACTGCTGTCAGTGGCTTTTGCTCACATTGGTCAATCCTGTCCTCAGGATTTCACCTCTCAAGAGGGGACAGTGTCCTGCGGGTGACAGGAGCCAAACAGGTGTGGGGAAACTACAGAAAAGTCCTCAGAAACACTGCCAGGTATTGCAGAATCACAGAATAGAATGAGGTTGGACGGGATTGCTGAGGATTGCCTCGTCCAACCACCTGCCCAAGCAGGGTCAGCTAGAGCAGATGTCCCAGGATCACATCCATTTGGGTTTCGAGTATCTCTAGGGATGGTGGCTCTGCAACCTCTCTGGGAAACCTGGTCGAGTGGACAGTCACCTTGGTAGGGAAAAGAATTTCCTTCTCTTCAGCTAAAATTTCCCATGTTCTAGTTTGTGCCCATCGCCTCTTGTCCTGTCACTGGGCACCACTGACAAAAGCCTGACTGCCTCTTCTTAACAGCCTTCCCTCAGAGATTTAGAAACAGTGACAAGCTCTCCCTGAGCCTTCTCTTCTCCAGGTTGCACAGGCTCAGCACTCTCAGCCTTTTTTCACATGAAGGACACTTCTATCCCTTAACTGTGGCTCTTTGCTAGACTTGCTCTCTTTTGTGGGGAGGAGCCCAGCACAAGTCACAATACTCCAGGTGTGGCCTAACCAGCACTGAGTACAGAGGAGGGACCATCTTCCTTGGCCTTATAGGTCTTTCTAGTGCAACTCAGGAGGCCGTTGGCCTTCTTTAACACAATTGTACATTGCTGTCTCATGGTCAACACCAGGACCCCTGGGTCATTCTATGCATAGGATCTTTCCAGCCAGGTGACCCACAGCATGTGCTGGTGCCCAGGGTTATTTCTCCCCAGAGGCAGGGCCTCACATATCTCTCTGTCAAACTTCACGAGGTTCCCGTCAGTCCAGTTCTCCAGCCTCTCCAGGTCCCTCTGACCGCCTTGTGTATTAGTTACTCCTCCCAGTTCGGTATCACCTACAAACATGCAGACTTGTGAACTTGTGTACTTGCTGCGAGGGTGCACTCTGTCATGTTGTCCAGGTCATTAATGAAGAGGTTAAACAGGACTGGACTCAGTATTGGCCACTGGGGTTCACCACTGGTCCCAAGGGGACTTTGTGCTCTTGGCCATGGCCTTCTGGATCCAGCCATTCACCCTGTTTCCAGTCCACCTCACTCACGCCTATCAGGGTGTGACGGGATGGAGCGTGAAAAGAATTGTTAATATGGAGGTGAAACACCTTCCCTGCTCTCCCCTCATCCACCAGCCGAGGCATCTTATTGCTGTGGTGGGTTAACCGTGGCTAATCACCAAACTGCCACCCAGCTGCTGGCTCACTGCCTCTCCCATCCCAGCGGCATGGGGGAGAAAATAGGAAGAATGGGGATGAGAAAGCTGCTGGATGGGGACAAGGACAGGGAGATCAATTCCCAGTTCCCACTGAGGGTAAGACTTACTTTGGGGAAAGCAACTCAATTTATTGTCAATTAAAAAAGAGATTTAATTATCAATCCAAGTAATGGGGAAAAAAGACAAACATTAAAATAACACCTTTCCTCTTCCTTGTCCCAGGCTCAGCTTCACTCCTTCACTCCAGACTCCTCTCCCCCATCCTGAGCAGTGTAGGAGATTTCAGGGATTGGGGGTCACAGCCAAACCCACAGTTTTTCTCTGCTACATCTTCCTTCCCACAGTTTTTCTCTGCTCTGGCACTAATCCTCCATGGGCTGCAGGGAAGATCTGCTCCACCATGGAGCACCTCCTCCTCTTTCTCCAACCTTGTTATTCCCCATGTGGTTTCTCAATATGTTTGCTCCCTCCACCTCTACAGATCTGGTGTTTTCTGCCCTTTCTTGAAAGTGTTTTCTCAGAGGGACAACCAGTTTTGCTGATGGGCTGATCTGTGTCCTGTATTGAGACTGTTGTGGAGCTGGAAACAGATCTGTGTGGCACAGGGCAACCCCTGGGCTGGTCCCACAGAGCCACCCTTGCAGCCCCTCCAGCTACCAAGCCCTTGTCACATACACCCCATACAGTCACCTGCTGTGGAAAGGGCAGGTGCAAAAGACTGACTTATTTTTTTTCTGTTGAACTTTGGTTTCCTTTATTGTTCTTTGTTGGCAAGTAAGAAACAGCTTTATGTGACTGCATGTGCAGCCAGCTCTCCAAATGGAGGAGGTGGGAATTGGTGCAAATGAGCTGCAACCTTCAGCTACAGACAGAAAGGCGGGATCTGAAAAAGCCCAGGGGGCTGAGAAGAGAGACCTCAGTGGTGGGGACAGAGTGACAAAGGTTGGCCATAGAGTGTGTGACCTCACTGAGCTTGCTTTTCCAGACTTCATCAGGGCACACGCAGAGTCAGTATAAACTGGAGAATGTAGGTATTTCTTGATCTAGAAGGTGAAAAATGAGGAAAACAGAAAAAAAAAAAAAAAATTTAATATGCAAATCTTCTGGTTTTAGGCTACACTATGGAAATGTCTCTATTTGGAAGAACTGAAGAATTAATAACAATTATGCACAGAGATGTTGCTTTTTGGCCACAATGTTATCCTGGACACAATGATCTTCTCAGTCCTGATGATGAGGGGAAATGGGTTGAGAAGGGAACAGACCCTGCAGGTAGACAATTGGTTGTGCCACTGGTGTTAGTAATGGGCTTCTATGACCTTGAGACCCTTCCTGAGGAAGAGATGAGATTCACCTGATGAAGTGGGAGAAAACTACCTTTGCTAACAGGCTGGGCAACCTGCAAAGAAGGTTTTAAACTGAAAGGGTGACTGAAAGAAATCAGTGAGCAACAATCATGTGAGGAAGTGGTGGACAGGTTTTCAAGGAAAGGGTCTTGTATGATGAGATCGGAAGGGACACGTTAATAAACAAAAAAGAGCTTAGGAGGAAACACCTCAAACATGTGCACATAAAGAAGGAGATGCCCACAGGACAACACAATGGAAATGCTCTCCTGCCCTTTCTGGGAGATCAGCATGGCAGGATACCTCTTTTGAGAGCTGGCACAGTAATTCTCACAGCGTGGAGAGCAAACAAGAGGAATTAGATGTCCGTGTGCAGTCACAGAGCTCTAGTCTCATTGGGATAACAAAGACGTGGGGCATTGCTGACACCACTGGAGAGCTGCGATGGAAGGATGCTGATGTTTTAGGACACGCTGAAAAGGCGAGGGAGGGGAGTTGCCCTTCACATGCGAGAGGAGTGGGAATGCATGGAGCTCTGCCTGGGAAGAGGTGATGTGTCAGCTGAGAAGTAATGGATGAGTGGACAGAGCTACGTGGTCTACTATAGGATCAGCTGTAGACAATCAGGATGATGCTGAGAGCCTGCAGGGAAAGAGCTGCAGGTGTGGGACACTGAGCACAGACTGTGGTAAAGGGAGTGGAAGGCTCTGGCATAGCTGAGAGCCCCCAACAAGGCCAAGGACTTTTCCGCCTTGCCTATGGTTGTTGCCTCTGCAGCTAAGGCCAATCAGGACAAACCTCAGCCTCATGGCACCAGGAGCTCATGGCCTCCTTGCCCCAACCAAGACAGACCTATCAGTGCCATACCATAGTCCTGCCCTTGGCACCTCACATTGCCACATGACACTACCCCAGGAAGAGCCCTGGGCAATATGGGAGGGAGTGTTCCCTAACCTGATACTCTTCCATCAAGGGTACATCTTCCTTGCTATATCCTTTCCCCCTGCTCTCTGGCACCTGGTATTCCTGAAGGCCCGTCTTGCTCGTAAAGCCCGAGGCAAAGGCGGCATTCAGTACCTCAGCCTTTTCCATGTGTGTGTAGGCAGGTCCCCTGTCTCACTGAGCCATGGGCCTGTGTTTTCCCTTGTCTTTCTTTTGTCACCTCTGTGCTTCATGAAGCCCTTGTTGCCATTGACATCCCCGGCCAGATTCAATTCTGTTTGGGCTTCAGCTTTTCTAACCTCATCCCTGCATGCTTGGACAGTGTTTAGTTATTTCTCCCAGGTCATGCATCTGTAATTTCACCTTCTGTATGATTCCTTTAGTGTCTGATTCAGGAGAGAGCTGAGGGGTCAGCAGGAGATGGCAGAAGAATGTGGGGCAGCTGCTGGGTAAATGGAGGGTCTAAGACCAACTCCTGGAAGGCTCCATCTTGTATAAAATTCTGTAGACGTATACATATAGGCCACTAACATGGCCTTGCACAACAACACTTATTTGCCTTTACTCTCTTGGATGTGAGTTTGTTTGCTTTGAACCCTCCTTTGGTGTTTTAGGGATGGTTGTCACAGTAATTCTTCTCTGGGCCAGAAATTGAACTAGTACCTCCTTTTATTTCCTGTAATATCCTGAGACTCCTCTTGCTGTTATTGTGTGAGACACACCTCAGTCAGGGTGAACCATCATCACACAGACATTAACAGCTGACCAAGTGGAGCTTCTAGTCCAGGGGGACCTTGAGGAAATAAAAAATAAAAATAAAATAAAAACCTCTTGACGTTTCCAAGGAGACGTGGCCAGTCCTGCATTGGGAGGAAGAATAACCCCGTGCATCAGAACCAGCTGGGACTTGCCCAGCTGAGCAGTGACCCTAAGGGAAGGGCCTGGGCACTAGGAGGGACGGCACACGAGCCGGTGGTGCATGCTCCCCAGGAACAAGGCCAGCTGCCTAGGAGGTTGCATTAGGAAGAATGTGGCAACCCAGAAAACCTGAGTTGGCTTCCCCTTCAACTCAGCACTGGTGTGGCTCCACACACACAGATGTGTCCCTCTGTGCAGCTCCTATTTTGTAGGACCTGGGAGGAGGTGGAGAGTGCTGAGGGGAGGTCTGCAAAGATGGGGTATGGGGCCTCAAGCACATGACCTGTGTGTAGACACGGAGGGACATGGGCATCTTTGGGCCAACGGCAGGGAGGTTGCAGGCAGTAAAGGATTAGCCTGAGAGTGCTTGAAGGGTGGTTTCAGAGGTGATGGAGCTTCTCTTCGTGATGGAAAACAGCATGAGAAAGACATAATGGAAAAAAGTGCACCTTGGGAGGTTGCAAATTGTCACCCCAAGGGCAGTGTTGTGCAGCAAGAAGACACTGAGGGAGTCTGGACCATCCCATAGCTTTGTGTTTCAAGGAAGAGCCAGGGAGGATGGAGAGATATTCAATGTTGGTGTGACCTCACCTTGAGTACTGTGTGCAGTGCTGGGCCTGCAATTTAAGAAGGATGTGGAGATCCTTGAATGCATCCAGAGGAGGGCAACAAAGGTGGTGACAGGGCTGGAAGGAATGTCACATGGGGAAGAGCTGAGGACTCTGGTTTGTCTAGCTTTGAGAAGAACACACTGAGGTGCGACCCCATTGCTCTCTGCAGCTTCCTGCGGAGGGGAAATGGAGTGGGAGGTGCTGCTCTCTTCTCCCTGGGATCCAGTGATAGGACATGTGGGAATGGTTCAAAACTGCGGCAGGGGAGGTTCAGCCTGTACATGATGAAGCATTGGTTTTACCAAGACAGTGGACAAACACTGGAACAGGCTTCCTAGAGAGGTGGTCGATGACCCAAGCCGGTCAGTGTTTGAGAGGCATTTGGACAATGCCCTTAATAACAGCTTTAACTTGGTCAGCCCTGCATTGGTCAGGTGGTTGGACTAGATGATCGTAGTAGGTCCCTTCCAACTGACGTAGTCTATTTATTCTTTCCTATTCTATATCAGGAAGGGCAGGGAAATGCTGAGGTGAGAGCAAGGTGGGGAAGAAAGGATGATGTTGAGAGCCTGCAGGGGAAGAACTGCAGGTGTGGGACACTGAGCACAGCCTGTGGTAGAGACAAGTAAAGGCTCTGGCATAGATGAGAGCCCCCAACAGGGCCAAGGTCTTTTCCCCCTTGCCTATGGTTGTTGCCTCTGCAGCTAAGGCCTACCAGGACAAACCTCAGCCTTATGGCACCAGGAGCTCATGGCCTCCTTGTACCACCCAGGACAGACCCATCAGTGCCATACCCTAGTCCTGCCCTTGGCACCGCACATTGCCACATGACACTGCCCCAGGAAGAGCCCTGGGCAATGTGGGAGGGACAGGATCTCCCTTCCCAGGGGCTGCGGGTCAGGCTTTGGCCCTTTGGCTTCAACACTCAAAGGCAGACTGAGCATCAGAACCACCTTTACATTGGGTTTGCTACCTCTCATTCCTGCCTCCACCCTTCTGCTCTAACCAGCCCCTGGGGAGGCTTTGTTGGGGATGGCCCTCAGTGGGACCCAGTAACACTCCTGGGAACTGTAGGTGTTGCTTCTGACCTTGACTTCTTCAGCCATTGGTTCAGGCTCCTCTCAGTGTCTGAGGCTCATGGTCTCAGCACCAAAGACACCATGGGGCTCATGAAAATGCAAAAAGCCATGTCTCTTCCAATTATTTTCTTCAGTCTCCAACTCTTGAGTAGCTAGTTGGAGAGGCCGCTGGAGTGCACGTAAAGGGGGAGATTTCACTGAGCATTTAATACAGCAGTGTTGTTTATATTTAAGTGTCTTGTATGATATTTTCATTTAACAGCAGAAGTGATGGCACCATTTTCTTAATTGATGTTGATGCAGGGGGTCTCCTCCTGCTGTCAGGAGGGGTAGGACCAGCTCCTCCTGGAGGTCAGACACTCCATGGACAACCTGATTCCTCACCTCCCCAGCCCGGCCATTTCTCCCATCGGCCCCCTGGCACTTGCAACACTTCTCCTGACATCAGACTTCTCCAGCCCAGCTGCAGCTGGAGGTTACAGCTCCTCTGCACCATCTCCCACTGGCTTCCCTCAGAGACCTGGCTGCACACGGGCACAGCAGAATTTCTCCTCATTGCCAACAAACAGAAGGAAAACATGGGAGAGTTTAACAAACAACAACCGCCACTGCTCAGCTGTGTGCTAAGGGGAAGCTGCCTCCACTGAGGTTCACCATCCCCAGGGGAGAACCTCACTAGCAATGTTTCAGACAGATCGATGGGAAATGAGAGATATGAACACAGTGAAGGAGGTGGCTGAAGAGAGAATTAGACTGCTGAGAGACAAGGGCAGGCTTCTGACTCCCTGAAGCTCAGAGCTTCAGTTTCAGTTCATACACTTCCTTGAAATTCCCATTTGGTCATGGTGGAAAAACTTCATCACTTTATTCAAAGTATTCAGTCATCTCAGCTGACAAAAAGGTGCTCAGGTGTTTTTTAGAAGTGTCAGTCAGTTCTTTCCCTCCCCACCCAGCAGCATCCTTGCCACTCCTCACCCCTCGCACAAAGAGAGTCACCACTAAGGTGGCAGGCTCTCTCCCCTGATACGGGGAAGCTGGGTGACCACCTGCAGCGAAACACCCTGGATCTGGGTGGCCAGATTTGCACTTGTCTCAACACCTCTGTGTTACAGTGTCTGCTCAAAGGGGTCTCTGGATCATCCATTTTTATTCCCTCTTGGATAAATGAAGAGTGACTCCTTTGTAGGTGAAGAAATGGAGAAGACCGGTCTCCCCCAACATCAGACACCTCCATGCAGATGTCTATGTCAAATCAAGTTGAATAGGCTTACGCTCCTAGTCAATGGAGGGAAGGCATTGTCCCTACTGAGGTGTCAAGAGATCCATTTCCTGGTGACCAGGGAATGCTCCAGAAGGGTTCCCATAGGTCCTAGGTCATCCTTCCAAGCACCCTGCGGGTACTTCAGCTACCCCAGGGCATCTCAGAGAGCAACAGCTGATGGATGTGGGCAAAGGAATTACTCAAATGAATTTGCTACATCACGTTCTTGGGGACTGAGATGTGACTGACCAGCCTGTTGTTCCATGGATGCTCCTTGTTGCCCTGCTTGAAAATGGGTGCAATGTCTGCCATTTCCCACCCTGTTTGCCCTGACATTTCAAAGATGACCAGGAGCAGCCTTGCAATGACCCCAGGCAGCTCTCCCAGCACCCTTGGGCACATCCCCTCTGGTCCCGTGGACCTGTGTGTGCCCAAGTGTTGCAAGTGCTCCCCAGACATACCTTCCTCTGGCATGGGTGCAGCCCTGCCTGCACAAATGTTGGTCAGAGACTCAAGGACCAGGGAGGTCTGGGGGCAGATCTTACCAGGAGAAGACGGTGGGAAAACAATGAGGTCCTCAGCCTTTATCTGATTTCAGCCCCATCTGAGCTTTGACTTTCCTGCTTCCACCCCTGTACCCCAAGGCCTTGTCTGCATCTACCTCCTGGACAACCCGTTCCCTCTCCCACCCCTGTGCAATGCCTCTGGTGTGTGAACTCCTCAGCCAGAAGATCCCTGTACATCCCCACCAGCCTCCAGCTAGGGCCTATTTACCTCACAGAACATCACACTGAGGTGTTGCTGGGCTTTGATGTTGTTGTCCTCAAAGATCCAAGAGGGCTCCATGGATCTTGGCTCTCCAGGATCCTGCCAAGCAGATGCTGAACCATGTGAAATGAGCTGTGCCGCAGGCCAAGGCTGTCATTCGGCTGTTTGTCTTTTTCCTCTGCCATGGTCACTGCAGCCACAGCTGCCCTCAGCATTCACATCCTCATCCACTTCTGCCTTGTTCATGAGTATCAGAGTGCAGCCCTAGTCAGTCATCACCTGCCTGTGTCCAAAAAGGGAGGGGTGAGGCAGGGGAAAGGTCCCTGTCTGGGTGCTGGCTCTGAGGACACCTCTGTTCCAGCCCCCTGACCAGCTGCAGCAGGCAGGAGGGCAGGCCCCGCTCATGGACACCCTGCTCAGCCCTGTCTGCTCTGGAGCAGACCTGACACCAAGCAGCATCTCCCCTCAGAACCGCCCCTGGGACTGCAACTTGGAGGGGGCTCACCTGGAAAGAAGTGCCCAGGAGTGAGCCAACACTCAGGCTGTGTGAGGGCTGAGCAGGTGTGGAGGCCAAGACAACCAAGGAACCAAGTGATTTAATGATTGTACGAGGATGAATTACAGTGGAGGAGGTTGAAGACCCACTGTCAACTGCAAGAGGAGCCTGTACGAGCAAGAGTGGACAGACACCCAAACAGCAGTTGTCTAAAACAAGGGGAGACAAATTGCAGGTGGAGTCCACGTGTCACTGGAATGCGCCAGAAGGAGAAACTCCTTGCTGTTCATGAACAGCAGGAATGTATTTCAGTCACAGGTGGCATTCACCTTCCCTGATTCCCAAACCCTGTGAGTAGGAACTTCAGGGTGCAGACCATGGCCTTTGAGGGTGTTAAAGCTGGATGCAGTGAGGTGCAGGGGTAATGTAGAGCTGTCTGAGGCAGTGCCTGCCAGGCTCCCCTTGCAGTCAGTGGAGTGGAGGAGATGTTCACCTGACTTGTCTTAGCTGGTCACATAAAACACTGGGGGATCTGTGCCCCATAAACATCTGCACATTTTGGACAAGAAATCATAGGATAATAAGATCATTGAGAATCAACATAGACCTTGGGAGGTCTATGGGAAAACCCTCTGCTTGAAGCAGGGTCAGGTATATGGTGAGACTTGGCTTCTTAGGGCTTGGTCCATCTGGGTCTTGAAAACCTGCAAGAATGGAGGACTTCACTGTCTCTCAGGGGGACCAACGCTTGTTCCAATGCTTGGCTAGCCTCACAGGGAAAAAGGGGAGGCCCCCCTGGCTGTGCGGTGCCCCTCAGCCATCCTTTCTCCAGGCTGAAGAAGCCTGTCATTGGGAGCCCTTTCCCTGAGCAGAGGCCTGGGAGAACTTTTCAGGAAAGACTAAAGCAAAGGCACCGTTGAGTCCCTCATCCCCATCTGTCTCTGCTGCTGTGAAACCCCCTCCCCATTCAGCAGCAAGTCGCATGGGCCTTGTTCAGCCTTTTACTGCAAACGCAGTGACTGAAGCTCTTCATTTTGCTCTGGATGTTGCCTGCAGCCCCCCTCAGCTCCAGGGGAGCTTTGGCTTTCCTAAACACATGCCCTCAGCTCAGGTCATATTTCTAAATTCCTCCTTCATAGCCTGTCCTTGCTTCCACCTCCTGATTGCTGTGTCATGACCCCCCACCTGTGAACCACCCCTGCACCAGTGCAGCCCCACTGCCCAACACATGCCGCCATGGCCCCCTCATCAGACACTGTCCAGGACAGGGTGTGTTTGGGGTGCGGAAACATCTACTATCAGAGCCCCCATGCCGGACCTCAGCATCCATCCCCACCAGCTGTCCTGTTTTCGCAGCCCCCATGAGCCTGGTCCCAGTCAAGCCCCAGCTTTGTCCCACACAAGGGTTCCTAGACCTCCCTTCTCTGGGGTCTGCCAAGGTCTGGGAAAGAAGAGAGGCTGGGGCAGGGCTGGCTCTTCCCCTGACACAGGCACTGAGACCAGCAGGAGGAAGGAGATGGGCACAGAGCAAAACCACCCATAAACTGAGGTGAGTGGGCAGTGCTGGAAATGTATGATGGGAGGGACGGGGGGGTGATGAATGCCCATGTCACCAAGGGCACAGTTCAGCCTCTTCTCTCCTGCACCTGCATGTCTTCGATCCCTTCCACAAGCCCTGGCTCTGCACCACAAATGCCCTGGTGTGAGTCCTCACCCTGCATGGTCACTCAGTGAGAGTTATATGCTGATGGTTTTCTCTCATCGGTACTTTCCATCCCAGCCCAGCTCCCTCCAAGCTCTCCTACCTCCCCTGCCCTCTCTCCACCTCTCTCCCCAGCAAAGCCCAGTCTGGGCTGGTCCCAAGGCAGTGCCCACTGCAGGGTGCTCTGGACACTCACCCCACAGCCTCAGCCCCTCTGAAGGGCACAGCAGCTCCTCAGGGGCAGGAAGGGATCATCCCCAGAGATCGGAGGCACCCATGGCACAAGGAGAAGGAGGTCAGGGGCACCCTGTGTCCCCTGCTCTCCTGTCCAGCAGATCCTGAGGGGTCTGTAGCTTCTCCATGCTATCCCTTCCAATCGGACCAGCGCAGGAGTCCTGAGCTGGTGCAGCCAGAAATGTGTTTTAATTCCCCGTTTATTCCTGCCCTGGTAAGGATTGATGTAAGAAAAAGAAGCTGTGCATTCATTTATTTTTCTTAAAGCCACAGAGTGCCTGATTCCTCCTTTAGACAAAGTCCCTGAGTCACACAAGACAGGTGGATACTAATGTAGGAGGGAAAGTGTAATGGAATGTCTTTGGAGACCACATCATCACAAATGGAAGAAAGAAAAAAATAATTATATAAAGAAGGAAAGAAATGCTTGGGCTGTCATGATATATACTGGGAGTCATTTGCAGAGAATGGCTGACAGTCTATGGCTGCTGAAAAACAGTCAATCACTTTCCTCAGGGAATCCTTGAGTTCCTTGTTCCTCATGCTGTAGATAAGGGGGTTCACTGTGGGAGGTACCACTGAGTACAGAACTGCAACAACCAGGTCCAGGGGTGGGGAGGAGATGGAGGGGGGCTTCAGGTGGGCAAAAAATGAAGTGCCAACAAACAGGGAGACCACAGCCAGGTGAGGGAGGCACGTGGAAAAGGCTTTGTGCCGTCCCTGTTCAGAGGGGATCCTCAGCACGGCCCTCAAGATCTGCACATAGGACACCACAATGAAAACAAAACATCCAAAAAGTATACAGGCACTAACCATGAGAAGCCCAAATTCCCTGAGGTAGGATTGTGAGCAGGAGAGCTTGAGGATCTGGGGGATTTCACAGAAGAACTGGTCGAGGGAGTTACTTTGGCAGAGTGGTATTGAAAATGTGTTGGCTGTGTGCAGCACAGCATAGAGAAACCCAGTGCCCCAGGCAGCTGCTGCCATGTGGACACAAGCTCTGCTGCCCAGGAGGGTCCCATAGTGCAGGGGTTTGCAGATGGCAACGTAGCGGTCGTAGGACATGACAGTGAGAAGGAAATATTCTGCTGCAGCACAGAAATAGAAGAAGAAGAGCTGTGCAGCACATCCATGGTAGGAGATGTTCCTGTTGTCCCAGAGGGAATCGTCCATGGCTTTGGGGAGATTGGTGGAGATGGAGCCCAGGTCGAGGAGGGAGAGGTTGAGGAGGAAGAAGTACATGGGGGTGTGCAGGTGGTGGTCACAGGCGATGGCGGTGATGATGAGGCCGTTGCCCAGGAGGGCAGCCAGGTAGATGCCCAGGAAGAGCCAGAAGTGCAAGAGCTGCAGCTCCCGTGTGTCTGCGAATGGCAGGAGGAGGAACTCAGTGATGGAGCTGCTGTTGGACATTTGTTCTCCCTGGGCATGGGGGACTGTTGAACGAGAAGACACTGACAAGTTAGGGCAGGTTTTCTTGAGTCAATCCTATGCTATTTCCTAAAACATCCCCTCAAAATTATTTCTCTTTCTTTGGGGGAATTTGATTCAACTCCTTTTTTTCAGCTCAGGGTTGTGCTGCTGAGTGAGGGCACCTTATCTGAAGGGGCAGAAGGCAGCACCTCTTTCATTGTTCTCTGCCTGAACATTGGGGAGCTCTGTGTGACAAAAGGGCACCCTATGCCTAGTGCAGAGGCAGGAGAGCTGCTCTGCCCACAAGTGATCTGCTGGTCACCACACAGGTTCCCAGAGCTTATTGCACCTCTCTCTGCTGGAGGATGATCTCACTAACAATGTACTTGAAGAAGAAATTGGACTTATGCGTGCTCAGAAGTGAGTAGTTTCTAAGTCCATTTCTCCAAACTCTTCTTTCCTTCCTCGTGCAGCTGAGCAGGGAGGGATGCACAGGGGTTGCCTGGCTCTCTGCTGACTGGAGTTGTCCCTGTGGAAGCTGTTTGTCTCCAGGTCTCCTCCCCGTGGTGCTCACAGCCACCATCCCACCCGCTGTGTGCTCACCTCTGCCCTGCAGACCCCTCCTGACAGCAGAGCCCTGCCCAGGGGGTTCTCTGTGTCTGCAGGCTCTGATGGGTACATAAGACCAAATCTGATGAGGTTGTAAAGGTGACACTGCGGCTATCTGCAAGTCCTATGTTCTTAATCTTTGATATACATAAATGTATTCACCTCTAAGTGAAAAAGGATATGGAGTTTAAATGTCTACTCCAGAACCAAGAGGGAAATTTTCATGTCCAATTCCCTACACACACCAACAAGAGCAGGAGACAGAAAGCACAATCTCAATCCCTTCAGGCAGCCCCTGCCTTCATGTACTTCTTGAAATGCTGCATCTGCCAATGTCCTGGGGGTGATCTGGAGCTGTGAGCAGCCCTGACCCACGCAGCACCCTCTCCACAGCAGAAGGACCCTGCCCTGCCGGGGGTCCCTCCTTCCCCACACAGCTTCTCCCCACAGCGCCGTGGGCAGCTCCCCGGGCAGGCTGAGTGCTGACCCTGGCAGGCGGCAGAGTCCCTGCCCCAGCACACAGCCCCTGGGCTGCAGGGACCCTGCTCTCAAGGACAGCCCTGGGCACCCCTGGCTGCACCTGCAGCCGTCCCCGGGAGAAGGCAGCCGCCATGGCCTGTCCCTCTGACAGTGCAGCAGGGAAGCCCTGCTCTGGAGCATGTCCGCCTCCTCCAGACACCAGGGACATTCCTGACTTCACCAGATCCCTCCACCACCTGCAGCTGCATTGCCCTGCACCCACAGACTTACTGTGTCAAGGGCTGGGAAGATTTCTCCTCCAGTGAGCTCTCAGCACTCTCCCACTGCCGTCTGCCTTTCCCCTCTCTGTGCCCGGCTCCTCTGCCCTCGGTGCCTGCAGGCAGTGCCCTCAGCCCTGCTGCGCTTTGCAGAGGAGCTGCTCCTGGGCAGAGCTGTCTCTCTGCAGCGCTGACCACTTGCCCTCAGCTCCCTCTGGCCCAGGAGTCCAGCTCAGCTTCACAGCAGAACGCAAGCCCAAGACATTCATTGACTTATCTGGTGGGTTTGGTGCCCAGTCCATGAAACTCAGACAGGGATAGGACGATGAAGATGCCTGTCAAGAAGTCAAAGTCAGATGCAAACTCCACAGTTTCTTGGAGTGTTAATGGGTCCCAGTGAGGACCATTACTGACAAAGCCTCCCCAGGGGCTTGTTAGAGTAGAAAACTGGAACAAGTTCTGAATAAACCTGGATGCCTTACATTAAACAAAAGGGCCAAGCCCTGACCCCAGCCTCTGGGAAGGGAGATCCTGTCCCTCAGACGTTCCCTAGGGCTCTTCCTGGAACAGTGTGATGTGGGTATGGGCAATGCCAAGGGCAGGACAATGGTCCAACACCTCCCAAGCTCTCGGGTGGGGAAGGGGAGGCCATGAGACCCAGTGCTGGAGGGGGAAGGTGCTTCCTCATCAGCATCAGTGGCAGAGACAACAGCCAGAGCCAAGGGCAGAAAGAGCTCATCTCTGCTGGGGGATTTTCAGACTTTCCTCATCCCTCTATTGTCTCTACCACAGGCTGTCCCACCTTGTCCCACACCTGCACCTCTTTCTCTGCAGGCTGTAGTCACCCACCCACCTGCCTCACCTTGCTCTCACCTCAGCATCTCCCTTCCTTTACTGAGATCTCTCCATCCTCCCTGGCCGCTCCTTGAAACACAAAGCCTGGGGCTTCTCCAGTCTCCCTCTGGGTGACTTGTTACACCACAGCACTGCCCTTCAAGTGACATTTCTCTGTGTCCAGTCTGAGCCTCCCCAGCTGCACTTTGTGGCATTAGTCCTTTCTCATGATGTATCTCACTACAAAGAAAAGCTCCATCATCTCTGAAATCCCCCCTCAGTCACTCTCAGGCTACTCCTCTAGCGCCTGGAGCCTCCACACCACTGGGCCAAAGAACTCCAGGACCCTTAACCACCCCACATAGGTCACGGGCACCAGGTCCTGAACCCCACCTTGGCACACCTTCACTCAACACTCTCCAGGTCCTTCGTACTTCTCCAAAATGGGGAGCCACGCCCTGGGACACACCCATATTTGTGGAGTCACACCAGGCGGTCAGGTCCCATCCTGTCCTGATGTATGGGGTTATTTGCTCCCCTCCCCCCACTGATGTAGGACTGCCCCATTGTAAAATTTCAGGCAACTTCCATTTCTGAATCCCAGAGTTTCACAAGGGCCTCACGGAGTGAAGTTCCATTTGGTCAGCTTTTAATATTTGTGTGCAGCTGGGTCATCTTTATTGGGGTGTTTCTCACAAGAGAACAGCAGGAGGAGTTCCAGGGTACTACAAATCACCTCTCCTGGAGAAACTGTGGGTCCTGGGGGTCTGGTACTGATAAGGCCATGGGGCTGGACCCGGAGGGGAAGATTCCCTTTATGGGAGAGAGCAGCAGGAATGTGTGGAGCTCTGCCTGGGGATGGAGGATGAGTCAGCTGAGCTGAAGGGTAGATGTCTGCAATGGACCCCCTGATGAGGAAGAGCAAATAGATGGACCTTCTCGATTCAAGTGGCAGAAGTCCTGGTCCTCATATCAGACCTAAACTATACCAATATTTGCTGAAGGGGCAACAGAGCAAAGTGAAAGCCATCCAGAAGATTTTTGATTTAATTGACATCATTCCAACAGGGGTGACTGAAGAGGCAGTGAGGGGAGGTGTCCTGCAGGAAATCATACTTAGAAACAAGGAAGAGCTGGTCAGGGTTGTAACAGTCAGGGGTGAGAAAGTAATGTCAAGGCTCCTGAGAGAAGGGAACAAGGCCAAGATCAGGACTTCAGGAGAGCAGGCTCTGACCTCCTGAGGAACCTGCTTGGAAGAATCCTATGGGATACAACACTGAAGAGAAGAGACAAGAGGTGTTGATTGTCAAGGATAGCACTGCCAGACATGCAGGAATTGAAGCAACATTGGAGAAGGTGCATATGGATGAGTAAGGAGCTCCTGACAAAAATAAGCAAGAAGAGGCGGCACAGAGAATTTCAAAGCTGTCTGCCTTCCAGCCTCAGATGTTCCATTACTCTCTGCTGGAGAAAGAAAATTTTGTGTTTCCATGTATGTGTCTGTGTGTTTCTCTGTGTGTATTTGTCTGTGTCGAGGCATACTGGAGGGATGAGGGGATCCCAGTGCCAGAGTCTAAGATCAGCCCCTGGAGAGATCACTACTGGACACGTGTCTATAGAGGCCGATGTTTCCCACTGCCACAGCCCAGCATACAAACAGCCCAAACCTCGTTTCTCCTTTCTCCACTGACAGTGGTTGTGCTTGGCCTACAGACCTCCTGAGGTCCCTTCCAGGATGGGTGATGGTGCATTTCCTTCCACCACAGCTCTTCCCTTGATGATGATTGGGAGAGCACTCACGTTCCCCGTGACCATGGAAGGGAGCAGACATAAGTTTGGAGTGATCAGATGTGGCTTTTTGTCCCCCTGAAGTCACTGGCACAGGGTTGCTCGGCAGGGAACTTCTGATGCAGGCTTCATCATGTCTGAGCTTAACCTTTGCTTTTCTTTTTCCTTCTTTTCCCTCCCATGTTCTTCTCTTTGATCACCCTCACACATTCCTCTACAAACAGCCCAACTCTGCTCTTTCCCCACTGCCCTGGCTTTGCTGGTTTTCTGCTGTCCTGGAGTGTTTCTAAGAGGGTTGTCATGTTGATTCCTGCCTTGGTCAGTACAAAACCAGCAACTCCTTTTATTAGCTGTGGTGTCCTGCAGTTTCTTATCCTGTGATCTTGTGTTGATGGCTCACCACAATCAGGGTGAACCACCTGCACACAAATATTAACAGCTCACAAGATGGAACTTCACTCCAGGAGGCCTTTGAGAAACTCCAGGATTTGGCCAACAGAAACTTCTCAAGTTTTACAAGAAGTGGCCAGTCCTGCATTGGGAGGAAGAATAACCTCTATCAATCCCAGGTGTAAGAAATCAGGCAAGGAAGGCAAGAGACAGGCATGGCTGAGTGGAGACCTGCTGGTCAAAGTAAAGGGCAAGAAGGAAATGCACAGGCAGTGGCAGCAGGGACAGGTATTCTGGGAGGAGTTGAGAAAGAGAAGGTAAGGTTGTAAGAGAAGGTCAGGTTTGGGACCACCTGAGGAACTTGAGCATACATAAATCTATGGGACCTGACAGGATGCATCGCTCGAGTCCTAAGGAAATTGGCTGATGTAGTTGCCAAACCACTCTCCAGGATATTTGCTAATTCATGGCAGTCAGTTGAAGTCCCCAGTGGAAAAAGGGAACCACTGCACCCATTTTTAAAAAGGGTAGAAAGGAGGACCCTGGGAACTACCGACCTGTCAGCCTCATCTCTGTGCCTGGGAAGATCATAGAACAGATCCTCCTAGAAGCTCTGCTGAGGCACGTGGAGGACAGGGAGCTGATTCGAGACAGCGACCATGGCTTCACCAAGGGCAAGTTTTGCCTGACTAACCTCGTGGCCTTCTAGGATGGAGTGACGACATCAGTAGACAGGGGAAGAGCTATGGATATCATCTAGTTGGGCTTCTGTAAGGTCTTTGACATGGTCCCCCTAATATCCTTCTCTCTAAATTGGAGACATATGGATATGATGGACTATTTGGGGTCCATACTGGGACCAGTACTGCTTAATATCTTCATCAATGACATAGACATTAGAATCGAGTAAACTCTCAGCATGTTTGCAGGTGACATAAAGCTGACTGGTGTGGTTGACACTCCCAAGGATGGGATACCATGCAGAGGGACCTGGACAATCTCGAGAAGTGGGCCCATGTGAACTTCATGAAGTTCAACAATGCCAAGTGAAAGGTCCTGCACCTGGGTCAAGGCAACTCCCCATATCAGTACAGGCTGGGGGATGAAGGGATTGAGAGCAACCCTGCAGAGAAGGACGTGGGGGTACTGGTGGATGAAAAGTTGAACATGAGCCAACAATGTGTGCTGGCAGCCCAGAAAGCCAACCGTACCCTGGGCGGCCCCAAAAGAAGTGTGGTCATCAGGTCGAGGTGATGGTGCCCCTCTACAATGATCTGCTGAGACACCTCCCCCCCACTGCATCCAGCTCTGGGGTCCTCAGCACAGTAGAGACATGGACCAGTTGGAGCAGGACCAGAGGAGGCCACAGAAATAATCAGAGGGATTGTTGCTCTGGGGAGACCTTATTTCTGCCTTTCAGTAATCAGAGGGGGTTTAAAAGAAAGCTGGGGAGAGACTTTTAGCAGGATCTGTTCTGATAGGACAAGGAAAAGGGCTAATGGCTTTAAACTAAAAGAGGGTAGATTCTCTTCCAGCAAAAAATATTCTATGATTCTATTCTATGATTTTCACAGCCACCTCCACATTCATTTTTGTACCTGGTTCCATCACCTCCGATTTCCTTCTTCCCCAGCCCCCAGGGATGGTCACCTGTTCTGGTGGTTCCCTCTATAGTCTCTTCAGTGATGGCCTCAGTGGGGCACGATAATACCCTCAGACACATGGAGGTTTGCTGCTGACTTTCAGTTCTCCAGAGCCTTGTTCTTTCTTCTTTCAGTATCTGCAGTTCAGGAACATGGCACCAGAGGGCTCATTAACATGCAAAATGCCCTGACAAGCCAAGTCTTTGGGCAGAATGTTCCTTAATTCCTCTCTTCTTACACAGTTAATTTCAGAGGTTTCAGGAGTATAACCAATGTAAGAACTCTCAATATCCGATATCAGTAAGAAATAATTTATTCTTTTTCCATTTTCTTCTTTTTCTGGTTACAGATTATGTGATATAATAATCTCCACTTAGTCCCCCAGTCTCCAAGACCTTTCAAAGATGGTGGGGAGGGGCCTCACTGTGACATCATCTTTCTCTCTCAGCACCCTGGGATGCAGCCCCTCTGGTCTTGTGGACTGGGAAGGGTTGAGTTTGATCAAGTAGCCTCTGATCTGGTTTTCATTGACTACTGACTGTTCTCTTCTGGAGAGCAGGATTTGGCCTGCTGAGGAACCTGCTTGGAAGAATTCCATCTGAACGACGCTAAAGAATTTTCCAAAGTAAGACATCCGACTTAATCAAAAGAGAGAAAGATAGTAGGGTCCACAGATATAGGCTGGGCTCACAAAATAAAAAGGTGGAGTTAGATGTCAGACAAGTACAAGATATAGAAACAGAACTAAAGGTTTTAGAAAATGACCTTGAGAAAGCTGGAACAGCAGCTCAGTTTCTAGCAGAGCAGCATATAGTCACTAACACCAGTGACAATAAATGCAATGCATTCCCTGCAGTCTGGGAACTCAAGAGTAAGTCTTGGCCAAGATCCATAGGTTCTACTGGGAAGGCCCAGGTTCCTGTGGGCTGGCACCATGGATCCTGGTACCCTTGCCAGCAGATTCTTGGGGATGACCCACAGATGAAGAGGCCATTGGGAACCCGAGAAACTTGGCCCTGTTATTAGCAGGCACAGGAGCATCCATGAACACTCTTGGGTCATCTGGGGTAAACTCAGGCTGAATTACTCCAAAACAATTGACTTGAAGTGACTGTGACAGAGCCCATCAACTTGATCCAATTTGGGAAAAGGTCACCTTCCAACCAGGGAAATTCAAGGAAGTCATGTGAGAAGACCCATCAGGTCAATCCCCATAGTAAGGGAAAGGAATATTTATTATGCTGTAGATGCAGAGGGCAATAAGCATTGGATTGTGCCTCAGAATATTCAAGGAGAATGTCATCAAGCTCCTCCATGAGCTGAGGCAAACACTCTGAGCAGAGTGAAGGACAGTGAGTGCTGGCCTAACACGAAGAAGGATGTAGATCTCTGGGGTAGGAGCTGTCTGTCTTGTGCCGTGACCAGTGCAGATTACACTGGAGTAAAAGCCCCAGACCAGCACCAACAGAGTGGAGGCCCACGGCCACAACGGCAGATTGATTTGGTGGGAGCTCTGCCAGTGACAGCTTGAAACACCAAGTGCATCTTGATAGCAGCAGATCCTTTTAGTGAATGGACAGAAGCCCCCTTGCAAAACCAACATGGTTGCCACCACTGCAGATCTCCTGTTGAACACTGTTATTTCTTGCTGGGGTCTGCTCCACAGCACTGAGTCTGATCTCAGCACCGACTTTGTGGCAATAATTCTGCATGAGCACTGCAAAGCCTGAACGCGACACGTCCCCCCCTGGCTCTGGCAACCCGTGGGGCAGGGGAGAGGGAAAGGGCAGTGAAGGGCCTGGGTTTGGCTGTTGAACGTGGGGTCCAGCAGCGATGAGGAGTCAAGGGAGTGAATGGAGACAGACAGGCGAAGGCACCACAAATTGTGATGTTGATTGTGAGGCCACTCCTGTTACAGGATCCTTGTTGGCCAGCAGCTGGCCCCAGCAATTTGGTGACAAGACATTCATTACAAAACTGCTCATCTCAGCAGAGACAAGACAGGGACAGAGAGGAAGGGGAGAGGCAGGCTGAAAGGAGCTGGCTGGATTGAAGATGATTATAAGGTCACTGACCTCATAGGTGCTGCCAGGCTGCAATGTGGTGCCCCTCAGCTCTCCCTTGTTGGCTGATGGAAAGCCGACTATAAGCCAGCAACATGCACTTGCAGCCCAGAAAGCCAGCCGTGGCCTGGGCTGCATCAAGAGAGTGTGGCCAGCAGGTTGAGGGAGGGGATTCTGTCCCTCTGCTCCACTATTGTGAGACACCACCTGCAGTGCTCTGTCTAATTCTTGGGCTCCCAGCGTAAGAAGGACATAGACCTGCCCAAGCAGGTCCTGAGGAGGCCACGACAGTGATGGGGGGACTGGAGCACCTCCTCTATGAGGACAGGCTGAGAGAGTTAGGGTTGTTCATCCTGGAGAAGAGAAGGACCCAGAGAGGCCTTATAGTGGCCTTCCAGTACTTCAAAGGGGCCTAAAGGAGCACAGAGGAGGGACTCTTTATCAGGGACTGTAGGGATACGGTGAGGGATAATGGCTTTAAATGGAAAGAGGGGAGATTAGATTAGATAGAAGGAAGAAATTATTTATTGTGAGGGTGTTTGGACATTAGAACATGTTGACAAGTAAAGTTGTGGATGCTCCCTCCCTGAAATGTCTCTAGGCAACCTATTGCAGTGTCTCAGCACCCTCATCACAAAACATTTCTTCCTTATAACAAATCTAAATCTACCCTCTTTCAGTTTAAAACTGTTGCCCCTTGTCCTGCCATTACAGGTGTTGGTAAAAAGTCTCACTTTGTCTTTCCGGGCCTATGACCACTATGTTTTCATCTGCAAAAACCTTGGAGCGTGCCCAGACATCTCCCAAGATGGCATTAAGAGCCCTCAAGAACATGACCAGTATGGAGAGGCTGAACAGCCTGGGCTCACTGGTGTGGACACTCCGGACAGAATAGGAGTAGCCCGAGAGTGCTTGAAGAGACGTTTCAGAGATGGTGGAGTTTTTCTCTGTGTGTACAGTCTCCTCTTCCCCAGCTTCACTTTCTGGCATTATTTCCTTCTCCCGCTGTTTTCCACTATGAAGAAAAAGTATTCATTCCAAGGCCAGTGTTGCAGTTTAACACATCACCCAGGAGTCTGCATCAGTGCAAGGCTTTTGGAAGATATCAAAAACCAAAACCCAACACTTCAAGAAAGAGCCAGGAAGAACGGTGAGATATCAGTAAAGGAAGGAAGATGCTCAGTTGAGAGCAAGGTGAGAAAACTGGGTGGGTGACTACAGACTGCAGGGGCACAGGTGATGCAACACAGTAGGACAGCCAGCGGTGGAGATGACAGAGGGTTGTGGAAAAGCTGAAAATTCCAAACAGAGTCAACCTCCTCCTGACTTTGGCAATGGCTGGTGTTTCTGCCACTGATGCCTATGAGGAGGCACAGTCCCCTGCAGCACTGGGGCCTCATTGCCCCCTTCTCCCTACTCAGGAGCCTGGGAGGTGTATATCTCCATCGCCCACTGCCCCAGGAAGAGCCCTGAGCAATGGGTGAGGGACAGGATCTCCCTTCCCAGGGGCTGGGGGTCACGGCTTGGCCCTTTGGTTAATTGGGTCAGGGCTTGGTCCTTTGGCTTCATGAAACACATGCAGGTTTCCTCAGCATCAGAGCCACCTTTGCTTTGCTTTTCCCTACCTGCCATCACTGTCTGCACATTTCTGCTCTAAGTGGAGCCTGGGGAGGCTTTGTCAACAGTGTCCCTCAGTGGGACCCATTAAAGCCACAAGAAACTTTGGAGTTTGAATATAACTTTGACTTCCTCAGAGGTTTCTTCAGCAGCTTCTGAGTGTCTGGGTTTCATGGACTCATCACCAAACCCACCTGAGGGGTCATTAAAATGCCTTGGGCTGGTCCTGTGCTGCAGAGCTGGGCCGGGCTCCTGGGACTGAGGGAGCTGAGGGCAAGTGGTCAGCGCTGCAGAGAGACAGCTCTGCCCAGGAGCAGCTCCTCTGCAAAGCGCAGCAGGGCTGAGGGCACTGGCTGCAGGCACCGAGGGCAGAGGAGCCGGGCACAGAGAGGGGAAAGGCAGACGGCAGTGGCAGGATGCTGAGAGCTCACTGGAGGAGAAATCTTCCCAGCCCTTGACACAGTAAGTCTCTGGGTGCAGGGCAGTGCAGCTGCAGGTGGTGCAGGGATCTAGTGAAGTCAAGAATGTCCCTGGTGTCTGGAGGAGGAGGCCGTGCTCCAGAGCAGGGCTTCCCTGCTGCACTGTCAGAGGGACAGGCCATGGCGGCTGCCTTCTCCCGGGGACGGCTGCAGGGGTGTGCAGGCGCGGGTGCAGCCAGGGGTGCCCAGGGCTGTCCTTGAGAGCAGGGTCCCTGCAGCCCAGGGGCTGTGTGCTGGGGCAGGGACTCTGCCGCCTGCCAGGGTCAGCACTCAGCCTGCCCGGGGAGCTGCCCACGGCGCTGTGGGGAGAAGCTGTGTGGGGAAGGATGGACCCCCGGCAGGGCAGGGTCCTTCTGCTGTGGAGAGGGTACTGCGTGGGTCAGGGCTGCTCACAGCTCCAGATCACTCCTAGGACATTTCTGAGAACACATTATATGGGGAATGTCAAGGCAGGGATTAATCAAAATATAAGGAGCTTTCTGAATTCTGTGATTTCATTTTGATGCTTTTGTGGTATTTGGTGGGAGAAATGGAAAAGGAGTTCTCATGCTTGAGCAGTTTAGCTCAGAAGAAGTCGGAGGGACAGAACAGCTCCCCTCACCCTCCATTAACCTGCAGCCCATCCTCTTCCCTCGCAGGACTTGCTCTGTTCTCCCTGGCTACAGCAGAAATCCTGAGGGATTCTGACATCCAAGAACACTCCCCAAGTGAAATGGGGGGAGCTTCAAAAAGCCCAAAGCTCTCTAACAGCTTTCTGCCATCCTCGTTCCTTAGCACTGGGTGTGCAGATGCTGACAGGCCCTTTTGCATTACAAACACTCACATATAACAAAGTCTAACACCAGCTCTGGCTCCTGATCCCAGCATTTACACAAACCCACTGCTGCAGAGCAGGGCTGACTCGTGGGCAGCCTGCAGGCAGAGGCCCTGCTCTTCATGGTGATTTAATCCAGCACCAACTGGAGTTCCAGAAACAGAACTGAAGAAAATTTTCCTAGAAAAGGAAAAATGGGAGCGTGGGTGCAGTAGGGAGAGGGGTGTTGTGAAATGACATTGATTTCCCTCAGAAAAGTTTCTAATGAATTGTCACTGTTATTTCCTCTTCTGATAGTCCCCCATGTCCAGTGGCAGCAGATGTCCAACAGCAGCTCCATCACTGAGTTCCTCCTCCTGGCATTCGCAGACACACGGGAGCTGCAGCTCTTGCACTTCTGGCTCTTCCTGGGCATCTACCTGGCTGCCCTCCTGGGCAACAGCCTCATCATCACCGCCATTGCCTGTGACCACCACCTGCACACCCCCATGTACTTCTTCCTCCTCAACCTCTCCCTCCTCGACCTGGGCTCCATCTCCACCACTCTCCCCAAAGCCATGGACAATTCCCTCTGGGACAACAGGGACATCTCCTACTCAGGATGTGCTGCCCAGGCCTTTCTCTTTCTCTTCTTAGTCATAGCAGAGTTTAATCTCCTCACTGTCATGTCCTACGACCGCTACGTTGCCATCTGCAAACCCCTGCACTATGGGACCCTCCTGGGCAGCAGAGCTTGTGTCCACATGGCAGCAGCTGCCTGGGGCACTGGGTTTCTCTGGGCTGTGCTGCACACGGCCAACACATTTTCATTACCTCTCTGCAAGGGCAATGCTGTGGACCAGTTCTTCTGTGAAATCCCCCAGATTCTCAAGCTCTCCTGCTCAGACTACTATCTCAGGGAGTTTGGGCTTATCATGGTTGGTGTCTCTTTAGAATTTGGGTGTTTTGTTTTCATTGTGGTGTCCTATGTGCAGATCTTCAGGGTGGTGCTGAGGATCCCCTCTGAGCAGGGACGGCACAAAGCCTTTTCCACGTGCCTCCCTCACGTGGCTGTGGTCTCCCTCTTTATCAACACGGGCATGGTTGTTTACCTGAAACCCCCATCCATCTCGCATTCATCCCTGGACCTGGTGCTGTCATTTCTGTACTCTGTGGTGCCTCCAGCAGTGAACCCCCTCATCTACAGCATGAGGAACCAGGAGATCAAGGATGCCCTGAGGAAACTATATGAATACATATTATTATAGTATTAATAAGGTGTCCATCCTCATATAAATCCCAGGTATTTTGTAAAATCCAATTTATCTTTTGTTCGTCTTTTTCTTTAGATTGCATTTGTTTGTTAAACTATGTTTATGGTCATCAAGTATTATTCACACAACATCTTCTTAGGTTTAGAAAGAATTTTTTCTGAATTTGCCTCTCCTCCATTCTCTTAGATCTCCTCTGGAGCTGGCATCTAGCCCCAGCAGGCAGAAGGGATTCAGGAGCCAAGGGCCCAGCTGCCCCATAGAGGAGCAGACCAGTGCCCTCAGGGCTGCCCCTCACTGTCTCGGCAGGCACTGCCTCTCTGCTGCCTGTGAGGTGGGGCTGTTGCTTCCCTGGAGCCATGGCCAACGTGAGCGACAGGACGTGGCCTTTTCAGTGCTGGGCTCTCCTTTGTTCCACATTATCCTGCTGTGGCCTTGCATTTGTGTCACCACCAACCTCTTGTGTAGCTTCTGACAGTCCCCTTGTGTCCAGTGACACCCCTGTGACTGCAGGCAGGATCAGGCCATGGGAACCAAGGTGTCAGAGCTGGCCTCCATGCCAGCACCACCATCACCAAAGGGGTTCCTCAGGGCACGGCCAGAAGGCTGGACGACTCTCCCAAAGCTGGTATCGGGAATACATTCAAGAAACTGCTCCGTCAAAAAGACATTTGCTCGTTTGAGGTTCTGGATGGTTTCAAGGGACAAGCGCAGAGACCTAGTGGGATCTGTTTAGGGGCCAAGGGCTGGACCAAGACCTCCCTTCTTGGTTGTACATGTGACAGAATCGCAGAATCACAGAAGCATCTAGGTTGGAAAAGACCTTGAAGATCATCTAGTCCAACCATGAAACTCACCCTGACCGTTCCCAGCTCCACCAGATCCCTCAGCACTGGGTCAACCCGACTCTTCAACCCCTCCAGGGATGGGGACTCCCCCCCTGCCCTGGGCAGCCCATTCCAACGCCCAACAACCCCTTCTACAAAGAAATACTTCTTAAGAGCCAGTCTGACCCTGCCCTGGCGCAGCTTGAGGCCATTCCCTCTTGTCCTGGCGATGGTTCCTTGGCTCAAGAGACTCATCCCCCCTCTCTGCACCCTCCTTTCAGGGAGTTGTAGAGGGCCATGAGGTCTCCCCTCAGCCTCCTCTTCTCCAGACTAAACACCCCCAGTTCCCTCAGCCGCTCCCCATCAGACCTGTGCTCCAGACCCTGCAACAGCTCCGTTGCCCTTCTCTGGACACACTTGAGTCATTCAATGTCCTTTTTGGAGTGAGGGGCCCAAAACTGAACCCAGTCATCGAGGGGCAGCCTCACCAGTGTCGAGTCCAGGGGTAAGATCACTTCCCTGTCCCTGCTGGCCACATTATTGCTGATACAAGCCAGGATACCATTGGCCTTCTTGGTCACCTGGGCACACTGCTGGCTCATGTTCAGCCGGCTGTCAATCAACACCCCCAGGTCCCTCTCTGACTGGCAGCTCTCCAGCCACTCCTCCCCAAACCTGTAGCGCTGCTAGGGGTTGTTGTGGCCCAAGTGCAGCACCCGGCATTTGGTCTTATTGAAACTCATACAGTTGGCCTCAGCCCATCGCTCCACCCTGTCTTCACAACACTTGTGCTCGAAGCAATCATAACAGTCTCTAACATACAGCGCCACCCCACCACCTCTCCTTCCTTGTCTATGCCTCCTATAGAGCTTGTAGCCATCAACTGGTACACTCCAGTCATGAGAATCACCCCACCATGTTTCTGCCCATTTTTCAAGGCCCTGTCCAGCCCTGTCCTTGGCCCTTGCTCCATCCAGGGAAGATGGAAAGGGCCTCAGCAGCAGTGAATCCCCTCTGGCTGACTCTGCTTCCTACCCCACCAGCATGGCCAGTGGAGGGTGACCCCATGGCTCCAGGACACCACAGTCTCCTTGATCTGCAGAGCAGCACCGCTGGCTTGGGGCCCTGCAGGAGCACAGAAGAAAGCCAGGACCAGCCAGCTAGGCCAGCTCAGACATGTGAATCTGGGGAAAGGGATGTCCATGGAGAAGATTAAGGCAACAATTCTATGCCTGCAGGGAAGAAGCACGAGAAAGAGAAACCTCTTCCTGCAGGCACCCACTCAGGGCAGAATGCTGTGTTGCTGGACCTGACATTTTGTGCTGGCATAGGAGGAGGGTTTCGGTGTCTGTTGCGGTGTCTGTCCACTCTGGCTTGCACAGGCTCCTCTTGCAGTCGACAGTGGGTCTTCAACCTCCTCAACTGTAATTCATCCTTACAGAACTTCTAAATCACTTGCTTTCTTTGTTGTCTGGGTCTCCAAGCATCTGCTCAGCCCTCACACAGCCTGGGTATTGGCTCACTCCTGGGCACTTCTTTCCAGGTGAGCCCCCTCCAAGTTGCAGTCCCAGGGGTGGTTCTGAGGGGAGATGCTGCTTGGTGTCAGGTCTGCTCCAGAGCAGACAGGGCTGAGCAGGGTGTCCATGAGCAGGGGCTGCCCTCCTGCCTGCTGCAAATGGTCGGGGGGCTGGAACAGAGGTGTCCTCAGAGCCAGCACCCAGACAGGGACCTTTCCCCTGCCTCACCCCTCCCTTTTTGGACGCAGGCAGGTGATGACTGACGAGGGCTGCACTCTGATACTCATGAACAAGGCAGAAGTGGATGAGGATGTGAATGCTGAGGGCAGCTGTGGCTGCAGTGACCATGGCAGAGGAAAAAGACAAACAGCCGAATGACAGCCTTGGCCTGCAGCACAGCACATTTCACATGGTTCAGCATCTGCTTGGCAGGATCCTGGAGAGCCAAGATCCATGGAGCCCTCTTGGAACTTTGGGGACAACAACATCAAAGCCCAGAAAGACCTCAGTGTGATGTTCTGTGACGTAAACAGGCCCTAGCTGGAGGCTGGTGAGGATGGACAGAGATCTTCTAGCTAAAGTGTTCACACACCAGAACGCATTGCACAGGGGTGGGAGAGGGAACAGGTTGTCTAGGAGCTAGATGCAGACATGGCCTTGGGGTACAGGGGTGGAGGCAGGACAGTGAAAGCTCAGATGGGGCTGAAATCAGATAAAGGCTGAGGAAATCATTGTTTTCCCTTCCTCTTCTCCTGGTAAGATCTGCCCCCAGACCTCCCTGGTCCTTGAGTCTCTGACCAACATCTCTGCAGGCAGGGCTACACCCATGGCAGAGGAGGGTGTGCCTGGGGAGCACTTGCACCACTTGGCCACACACAGGTGCACGGGACCAGAGGGGATGTGCCCAAGGGTGCTGGGAGAGCTGCCTGGGGTCATTGCAAGGTTGCTCCTGGTCACCTTTGAAATGTCAGGGCAAACAGGGTGGGAAATGGCAGACATTGCACCTATTTTCAAGCAGGGCAACAAGGAACATCCATGGAACTAAAGGCTGGTCAGTCACATCTCAGTCCCTGGGAAGGTGATGGAGCAAATTCCTTTCAGTAATTCCTTTGCCCACATCCATCAGCTGTTGCTCTCTGAGATGCCCTGGGGTAGCTGAAGTACCCGCAGGGTGCTTGGAAGGGTGGCACAGGACCTATGGGAACCCTTCTGGAGCATTTTCTGGTCACCAGGAAAAGGATCTCCAGACACCTCAGTGGAGACAACTCCTTTGTCTCTATTGACTGGGAGGGGAAGTCTAGACAACTTGATTTGACACAGATATCTGCATGGAGGTGTCTGATGTTGGGGGAGACCAGTGTCTTCCCTTTCTTTACCTACAAAGGAGTCACTCTTCATTTACCCTGGAGGGAATAAAAAAGGAGTGTCCATGGATGATGCAGAGACCCCATTGAGCAGACACTGTAACACAGATGTGTAGAGACAAGTGCAAATCTGGCCACCCAAACCCAGGGTGTTTCGCTGCAGGTGGTCACCCAGCTTCCCCGTATCAGGTGAGAGAGCCTGCCACCTTAGTGGTGACTCTCTTTGTGCGAGGGGTGAGGAGTGGCAAGGATGCTGCTGGGTGGGGAGGGGTTTTAGGGTGCTGGGATCTCTGCAAGACATAGAAATATCTGTCTTTTATGCTGCAGGTCTGAGTATGATAGTAATGTTTAGGAAATGTTAATAAAAATGAAACAATGAAGAGATAAGGGAAGATGAATACCCAAAACATCTTGAACACAGTTTCCAGCTTTTTTACGTTCTTTGTGCTCATTTCCTCCTAGTTTAGTTTTGACTTGTTTTGATATACCAGTCTTTGGGGGATTTCATGAACATTTTTTTAATTACAATTTTAAAGACAAAAATATTTCCAGAACCAGGGTCGGGAGTAGCTACAGGGACACAGATGCCCTAAGTCACAGGGAAAGAGATGCCTGGTGGCAGTGCAGGTGTCCTGGGCCCCTCTGCCTGCCCTCTACCTGCAGCTCCCGAGGGGCTCTGGTCTCCTGCAGGAGACCTCCTGGCCTGGGTGTCAGTGGCCAGTCCCAGGCAAATAGGTCAGATACACCGAGGCGTCTGCAAGGGGCACTCGATGTCCATGGTCAGACAGCTGAGCTCTGCCTGGAAAGGGGGAGAACTGCCTGAGACTTTTAAAAAACACCTGAGCCAAGTTTGTCAGCTGAGATGACTGAAAACTTTTGAATAAAGTGATGAAGTTTTTCCACCATGACCACATGGGAATTACAAGGAAGTGTATGAACTGAAACTGAAGCTCTGAGCTTCAGGGAGTTAGAAGCCTGCCCTTGTCTCTCAGCAGTCTAATTCTCTCTTCAGCCACCTCCTTCACTGTGTTCATATCTCTCATTTCCCATCGATCTGTCTGAAACATTGCTAGTGAGGTTCTCCCCTGGGGATGGTGAACCTCAGTGGAGGCAGCTTCCCCTTAGCACACAGCTGAGCAGTGGCGGTTGTTGTTTGTTAAACTCTCCCATGTTCTCCTTCTGTTTGTTTGCAATGAAGAGAAATTCTGCTGTGCCCGTGTGCAGCCAGGTCTCTGAGGGAAGCCAGTGGGAGCTGGTGCAGAGGAGCTGTAACCTCCAGCTGCAGCTGGGCTGGAGAAGTCTGATGTCAGGAGAAGTGTTGCAAGTGCCAGGGGGCCGATGGGAGAAATGGCCGGGCTGGGGAGGTGAGGAATCAGGTTGTCCATGGAGTGTCTGACCTCCAGGAGGAGCTGGTCCTACCCCTCCTGACAGCAGGAGGAGACCCCCTGCATCAACACCAATTAGAGAATGCTGCCATCACTTCTGCTGTAAAATGAAAAGCTAATACAAGACACTTAAAATTAAAGGCTCATGGGAAAATTCCCCTTTACGTGCACTCCAGAGACCTCTTGAAGACTGAAGAAAATAATTGGAAGGGACATGGCTTTTTGCATTTTAATGAGCCCCATGGTGTCTTTGGTGCTGAGACCATGAGCCTCAGACACTGAGAGGAGCCTGAACCAATGGCTGAAGAAGTCAAGGTCAGAAGCAACACCTACAGTTCCCAGGAGTGTTACTGGGTCCCACTGAGGGCCATCCCCAGCAAAGCCTCCCCAGGGGCTGGTTAGAGCAGAAGGGTGGAGGCAGGAATGAGAGGTAGCAAACCCAATGTAAAGGTGGTTCTGATGCTCAGTCTGCCTTTGAGTGTTGAAGCCAAAGGGCCAAAGCCTGACCCGCAGCCCCTGGGAAGGGAGATCCTGTCCCTCCCACATTGCCCAGGGCTCTTCCTGGGGCAGTGTCATGTGGCAATGTGCGGTGCCAAGGGCAGGACTAGGGTATGGCACTGATGGGTCTGTCCTGGGTGGGGCAAAGAGGCCATGAGCTCCTGGTGCCATAAGGCTGAGGTTTGTCCTGGTAGGCCTTAGCTGCAGAGGCAACAACCATAGGCAAGGGGGAAAAGTTCTGCTGGGAGTTCTCATCTATACTAGATCCTTCAACAGTCTTTACCACAGGCTGTGCTCAATATCCCACACCTGCAGCTCGTTTCCTGCAGGCTCTCAACATCATGATTTCTTCCCCATGTTGCTCTCACCTCAGCATTTCACTTCCCTTACAGAATAGAATAGAATAGAATAGAATAGAATAGAATAGAATAGAATAGAATAGAATAGAATAGAATAGAATAGAATAATTTCAGTTTGAATGGACCTACAAACGATCACCTAGTCCAACTACCTGACCAGTTCAGGGCAGACCAAGTTAAAGCTGTTATTAAGGGTATTGTCTAAAGGCCTCTTAAACACTGACCTGCTTGGGACATCAACCACCTCTCTAGGAAGCCTGTTCCAGTGTTTGTCCACCCTTTTAGTAAAAACTGCTTCCTCATATACAGTTTGAACCTCCCCTGCTGCAGCTTTGAACTATTCCCACACATCCTATCACTGGATGTGAGGGAGAAAAGAATAGCACATCCTGCTCAGGAGGCTGCAGGGAGCCATGAGGTCACTCCTCAGCTTCCCCTTCTCCAAACTAGACAAACCAAACATACTCAGCCACCCCTCATGTGACATTCCTTCCAGCCCTGTCACCAGCTCTGTTGCCCTCCTCTGGGTGCACTCAAGGACCTTCACATCCTTCTTCAGTTGTGGGGCCCAGTGCTGTGCACACAGTACTCAAGGTGAGGCCGCACCAACACTGAATATCTCTCCATCCTCCCTGGCTCTTCCTTGAAACACAAAGCTATGGGATGGTCCAGACTCCCTCTGGGTGACTTGTTGAAGCCCAACACTGCCCTTGGGGTAATGTTTCTTTCTCTTTGTGTCCATTCTCAACCCCATAATCTGCACCTTTTTCTCTTATGGCTTTCTCATGCTGTTTTCCACTATGAAGAAAAGTTCCATCACCTCTGAAACTACCCTTCAAGCATTCTCAGGCTAATCCTTTACTACCTGGAACCTCCATGCTATTGGGCCAAAGATGCCATATTTAGGCCAAAACCCCATCTTTGCAGACCTCCCCTCAGCACTCTCCACCTCCTCCCAAGTCCTACAAAATAGGAGCTGCACAGAGGGACACATCTATGTGTGTGGAGCCACACCAGTGCTGAGTTGAAGGGGAAGCCAACTCAGGTTTTCTGGGTTGCCACATTCTTCCTAATGCAACCTCCTGGGCAGCTGGCCTTGTTCCTGGGGAGCATGCACTACCCACTCGTGTGCCATCCCTCCTAGTGCCCAGGCCCTTCCCTTAGGGTCACTGCTCAGCTGGGCAAGTCCTCGCTGGCCCTGATGCACGGGGTTATTCTTCCTCCCAATGCAGGACTGGCCATGTCTCCTTGGAAACATCAAGAGGTTTTTATTTTATTTTCATCCCCGAGTTTCTCAAGGTCCCCCCTGGACTAGAACTCCACTTGGTCAGCTGTTAATATCTGTGTGCTGATGGCTCACCCTGACTGAGGTGTGTCTCACACAATAACAGCAGGAGGACTCTCAGGATGCTACAGGAAATAAAAGGAGATACCAGTTCAATTTCCAGCCCAGGGAAGAATTGCTGCGACAACGATTTGTAGAACACCAAAGGAGGGTATAAAGACAGCAAACCCACAGCCATTAGAGTAGGGGCAGAGAAGGGCTGATGTGCTAGGCCCTGTTATTGGCCTATGTGTATACCTATATAGAATCTGAGACAATATGGATCTCTCCAGGAGTTGGTCTTAGACCCTCCATTTACCCAGAAGCTGGCCCACATTCTTCTGCCCTCTCTTGACTCAGACACTAAAGGAAGCATACAGAAGGTGGAAGCAAGGATAGATAACCTGGGAGAAATAATCAAATATTGTCCAAGCATGCAGGGATGAGGTTAGGCAAGCTAAAGCCCAAATGGAATTGAATCTGGCCGGGGATGTCAAAGACAACAAGAAGGTCTTCAATAAGTACACAGGTGACAAAAGGAAGACAAGGGAAAACACGGGCCCGTGGCTCACTGAGACAGGGGAGCTGCCTACACACACATGGAAAAGGCTGAGGTACTGAATATCACCTTTGCGTTTGTCTTTACTAGCGAGATGGGCCTTCAGCAATCCCAGGTGCCAGAGAGCAGGGGGAAAGGACGGAGCAAGGAATGTGTAACCTTGAGGGAAGAGTATCAGGTCAGGGAACACTGACCTGATGGTGAAGTGGCCAAACTGGCCATGGACTGGTGATAGAGAAGTCCTTGGGCCTAGATGGGATGCAGCAATGAGTGCTGAGGGAGCTGGCAATTGTCATTTCAAGGCCACACTTGATTATCTCTGATTACTTATTGTAACTGGGAGAAGAGTCTGGAGACTGGAGGAAAGCAAATGTCACTCCTGTCTGCAAGAAGGGCAGGAAGGAGAGACCAGGGAACAAAAGGCCAGTCAACCTCACCTTGATTGCTTAGGTGATAGAGCAGCTAATCCTGGAAAACATTTGCAGGCATTTTAAAGACAAGAAATTCATCAGGAGATGTCATCATGACTACATGCTTACCAACATGATAAACTTCTCCAATGAACTGGCAGATGAAAGGAGAGCAGCAGATATTGTCTGCCTGGACTTCAGGAAGGCTTTCAACACTCTCTGCCACAGGAACCTCACCAAGAACCTGTCGATGTATGGGCAGGATGAGCAGACTGGGTGGTGAGTGGAAAAGGGGCTGAATGGCAGGACCCAGAGGGTGGTGATCAGCAGGGCAAAGTCGAGCTGGAGGCCAGCAGATAGTGGTGTGCCCCAGGAATCCATACTGGGTGCAGTCCTGTTTAACATTTTCCTTGATGAGGTGGAAGATGGGACAGAGGACGGGTTGATACACCAGAGCATTGTGCTGCCATCCAGAGGGACCTCCAACCTGGAGAAATGGGACAAGAGGAACCTCATGAAGCTCAGCAAGGGGAACCTCAAAATCCTGCCCCTGGGGAAGAACAGCCCCATGCACCTGTATATGCTGGGGGCAGCCAACTGGAAATTATCTTGGCCAGAAAGTGCCCTGGGAGTCCTGGTAGACACCAGTTTGAACGTAAACCAGTAATGTGCCCTTGGGGCAGAGAGGGTGAATGGCATCCTCAGCTGCACTGGACTAAATATTGCCATCAGGCACAGAGAGGTGATTTGCCCCTTTATGCAGCACTGGTGAGGCCACCCCTGGAGTCTGGAGTCCAGTGGTGGGCTTCCCAGTACAAGACAGACAGGGACATACACAAGGGTGATGAAGGGACTGGAGCAGCTCACATGTGGGGAAAGGCTGAAAGAGCTGGGACTGTTTAGGCCAGAGAAGAGAAGGCTCAGGGGGGACTTTATTATAGTCTAGAAATCCCTGAAGGGAGGGTGCACAGAGGTGGAGCCAGGCTCTTTTCAGTGGTGCTCAGTAACAGGACCAGAGGCAGTGGGCACACGAGGGGACACAGCGGATTCTCTGGGAACATCAGGAAATGCTTTTTCACTGTGGCCAAGCACTGGCACAGGTTACCCAGGGAAGTTCTGGGCTCTGCATCCTTGGAGCTATTCAAAAGCTCTCTGGACACAGTTCTGGGTAAGGGTTTGGTAGCTGGAGGGGCTGCAAGAGTGGCTCTGTGGGACGAGGCCAGGGGTTGCCCTGTGCCAGACAGATCTGTTTCCAGACCCACAATGGTCTCAAGGCAGGACACAGATCAGCCCATCAGCAAAACTGGTTGTGCCTCTGTGAAACATTCAAGAAAGGGCAGAAAACACCAGACAGGTAGAGGTGGAGAGAACAAACACATTGATAAACAATAGAAGGAACACTAAGTTTGTAGAAAGACCAAGAGGTGCTCTATGGTGGAGCAGATCTTCCCTGCAGCCCATGGAGGACCAGTGGCAGAGCAGAGAAAAACCATGGGAGAGAAGGAAAACTGTTATGTACTGGTTATGACCCCCAATCCCAAATGCCCCTGCACTGCTCAGGATGAGGGAGAGGAGACTGGAGTGAAGGAGTGAAGCTGAGCCTGGGACAAGGGAGAGGAAAGGTGTTGTGTTAATGTTTGCCTTTTTCCCTTATGACCTGAAATCATAATTAAATCTCTGTTTTTATTGACAAAAATTGGCTTACTTTCACCCAAAGCAAGTCATGCCCGTGATGGGAACAGCGAAGTGATCTCCCTGTCCTTGTCCCCAACCAGGAGCTTTCTCATTCCCATTCTTCCCGCTGGGGTGGGAGAGGCAGTGAGCCAGCAGCTGGGTGGCAGTTTGGTGATTAGCCACGGTTAACCCACCACAGAAATGAGATGCCTCGACTGGTGGATGAGGGCAGAGCAGGGAAGGTGTTTCACCTCCGTATTAACAATTCTTTTCATGCTGCATCCCGTCACACCCTGATAGGCGTGAGTGAGGTGGACTGGAAACAGGGTGAATGGCCGGATCCAGAAGGCCATGGCCAAGAGCACAAAGTCCCCTTGGGAGCAGGGCACCAGTGGTGAAGCCCAGGGGCCAATGCTGAGTCCAGTCCTGTTTAACAGGTGGGTTTGCAGATGGGAATGGGAAGGGATGGGATGCAGATGGGAAGCTCGAGGGAGCTCGTGACTTCAGGGTGTGAGTCTCTGTGAGTGAATATGGACAGAGTCTGGGGCAGGGGGTGCTTTGGGGGTTCTTGGTGTCTCTGCTTGACAAAAAGTGTGTTTTCCTTTCATCTAAAGCGATTTCTACTATGGAAAGTGGCCTTCAGATGAGGTAAGCTAGACTTAATATACCGCAGAGGAGTGTATTTTATATATTACATAATATTAAACCACGCCTTCAATTGATTTAGCTTTTTGGCAATTAAACATCATTCTGTGTCCACGTGCAGGTCATTTTCCAAGGACAGCAGGTGGGAGTTGGTGTCAATGGGCTGAAACATGCAGCTACAGCCTGTCATGGAGAAAGCACAGATTTGAATAAAGGTGCTGGAAGTCCCAGGGGGCTGATGAGAGAAATGTGGAGTTGTAGGCAGGGACAAAGATTGCCCACACAGTGTCTGACATAGAGGGTCTTGGCTTCCCGACATGTTCAGCCTCTATCAGCAGATGCTCAGGATCAATATCAACTGGAGTTTGCTGATGTCACTTAATGTGTGAGCAGAAAAATAAGGAGTAGTGGAAAAAGAAGATATTGTTTCTTATTGACATTTAGTGCTGAAAGCTTTTCACTTTGCCTGCACGCCTGAAACCTCTCAAATTAACCACTTCAGAATGGAGGAATTAAGTTCTGCCCAGAGACTTGACTTGTCAGGGGGATTTGCGTGTTAATGAGCCCTCTGGTGCCAAGTTCCTGAACTGCAGGTGCAGAAAAGGGAGTGAAGTGGCCTCTAGAGAAGGGAAAGTCAGCAGCAAACCTCCAAGTTTCTGAGGGTGTCAGTGATCCCCAGTGAGGGCCATCACTGAAGAGGCCAGGGAGGGAATGAGGAGACAAGGTTCCTGTCCCTGGGGGCTGGGGAAGCAGAAAGTCAGAGGCACTGCTTACGGGTTGAAAATCAAATGTTCAGAGGCCTGTGAAAGGCCTTGATGTGTTTCATCAACAGGATGGTCAAGCCCTGACGGCCATCCCCTGGGAACGGGGATCCTTTCCCTCCTGGGATGCTCAGGGCTCTTCCTGGGGGCAGTGAGATGCAGGGGGGTGTGATGCCAATGCAGGACAGCAGTATGTCTCCCCTCAGGCTCTGTGGAGGATGGTGGAGGAGGCAACAAAGTGCTGTGGTTGTAGGACCTGGTGTCCTCTCAGGGTCCTCAGTGGACAAGACAGCAGCCGTGGTTGAAAGGACAAGGATTTCAGTTCTGTTGGGGGTCCCCAGCCTCAGCCAAGGTTCCATCCCCACTACTGGCTGTCCCATAGTTTCTTGTGCCTCTGCCTGTTTCTCTGCAGATCTTAACCACCACCCCTGCTTCCGCACCTCACTCTGACCTCATGCCGTCCCAACATTTACTGATGACTCTCTGTCCTCAATATTTCTTCAAACACAAAGCTCATTTTCTGAGTTTTGCCAAAGTATGTGAGATCCCCATAACCTGTGCAGCTTCTTCTAAATCCCTGCTAATACTCCTCCACCAACAAGATGTCCCATCCCCTAGCCTCACATGAATCCTCTGTCCCAGCACTGAACTGCACATTCCCCTCCTTCTTCTGCTGCATCAAAATCAAAACTCAACATATTTCACCTCAGTGTGATGCACTCCCACCCGCTGCTACTTCCCATTTTTTTCCTGCCTGTTACACACACACACACCTCTCTCTCCGTGAACTCCCATGTGTCCCACAAACCCTTCTGCTTCCCCTACAGCAAAGAGACCTCAGCCCAGGAGGTTTGTGCTTCCTCCAGGCTCATGGAAGTTTTCTGAGGTCCATCCGAGTGTGGGGAGTAAAGGAAGAAATGAGAGGTGTCTCAGCCTCCCCATCAGCCCCAGGGCTGAGGGCCAGCCATGGCATGAGGAGACAGAGGCCAGTGCCTCCCTGTGTCTCCTGCTCCTGTCTCCAAAACATCCTTATTGTCCACTCCCAGCAAGCCCCTCTGTGCCAGCTCCTCTCCCTGGAAAAGACTCCTGTCCCAGAGGCTCCTCAGGCTTCACCAATTGCCCGGCAATAGAGAAACTTGCCCCAAGATAGTGTATTCAGAAATAGGTTTCTCTTGGTCATTTATTTCCCCATGGAAACACTGAGGGTTTTTTTTTTTTTTTTTTTTTGCTCTTCTCCGGAGATGTCCATGCCCCCAGAGAGCCTTTCACCACTGAAATGTTTCCATGCTGACCTGACCTGCCACTCCAATCCAGTCCCCATGCTCTGCACAGGGCCCTGAGCTGGTGGTGCTGCTCTGCAGAGTGAGTGGGCTTTGGTGCCTAAAAGCCATGGGGTGACAGTCCCAGGCAGATCCCTGTGATCATTCACCATCTGCGAAGCACCCATGGGGGAAGGCTCAGCCCAGGCCCATTCCGTAACACATCACCCCATGCCCTTCTCCCATGGAGAACCCAAGCACAGCAGCTCGGACTTGTGGGGGCAATTTCTTCAGCCTGACCTCAGCTTTGGAAGAAGAGCCCAAACTCCAGACATTGAGGAAATCCCCTTTTATTACAGAGGTGCCACATGGGAGGCCAGCTGTACCATCGTGCCAGACACATGAGAAGAGACCTCTGGGTCAGACAGGCTAATTCATGCCTCTGGGGAAGTGGAGTGGGTGCAGACATGGACAAACATGGTTATCACAGAGAAAATGCCCAAAGCACAGGAGGTTCCTGTGATGAATGTGAAATCACCTCTGAAGAGACATGGGCGGGTTAATGGTGCTGAGAAACAGCTGATTGAATCAGCTTCAATGTTTCTTTAAACTCCTGGTTCCTCATGCTGTAGATGAGGGGGTTCACAGCTGGAGGAACCACTGAGAACAGAAATGACACCACCAGGTCCAGGGATGGGGAAGAGATGGAGGGGGGATTCAGGTGGACAAATATGGCTGTGCTGACAAAGAGGGAGACCACGGCCAGGTGAGGGAGGCACGTGGAAAAGGCTTTGTGCCATCCCTGCTCAGAGGGGATCCTCAGCACAGCCCTGAAGATCTGCACATAGGACACCACAATGAAAACAAAACATCCAAAACTTAAACAGGCACTAACCACGATAAGCCCAAATTACCTGAGGTAGAAGTGTGAGCAGGAGAGCTTGAGGATCTGGGGGATTTCACAGAAGAACTGGTCCAGGGTGTTGCCTTGGCAGAGTGGAATTGAAAATGTGTTGGCCGTGTGCAGCACAGCATAGAGAAGCCCAGTGCCCCAGGCAGCTGCTGCCATGTGGACACAAGCTCTGCTGCCCAGGAGGGTCCCGTAGTGCAGGGGTTTGCAGATGGCAACGTAGCGGTCATAGGACATGATGGTGAGGAGAGAAAATTCTGCTGAGATAAAAAAGAGAAAGAAAAGTACTTGGCAAGCACATCCCAAGTAGGAGATGTGCCTGTTGTCCCAGAGGCAATTGTCCATGGCTTTGGGGAGAGTAGTGGAGATGGAGCCCAGGTCGAGGAGGGAGAGGTTGAGGAGGAAGAAGTACATGGGGGTGTGCAGGTGGTGGTCACAGGCGATGGCGGTGATGATGAGGCCGTTGCCCAGGAGGGCAGGCAGGTAGATGCCCAGGAAGAGCCAGAAGTGCAAGAGCTGCAGCTCCCATGTGTCTGCGAATGCCAGGAGGAGGAACTCAGTGATGGAGCTGCCGTTGGACATCTGCTGCCTCTGTAAATTAGGGACTGCCCAAGGAGGAATAGTTAGTGAATGGTTAAGGTTGACTTATTTGGACAAAATATGCTCCACTTCTCACAGTACCCCCACCCCTCCCAGCTTCTGTCCTTCCAGAAAGACCTTCATGCAGCTCCTGGGCTGGAGCTCTGGTGTTTGCTGGCTGAGGGGGCAGTGGGGAGCAAGGGATTCTGCTGTGGGCTCTGCAGGAGTCAGTCCTGCTGTGCCCCAACAGGCAGAGAGGAACCCGCAGTCATCGCTGCTTAACTCCACTCCTGACATCCAAGAGATTTCAGCCTTGTCCCTCCCAGGGCCCCCGGCTGCAGAGCAGAGCTGTGGGGCTTTGCTCTTGTGGCTTTGGCTCCTGTTGCCCTGTCCTACCTGAGGAGTGCGTTCTGAAGGCAGACAGCCTGGACATTGCTGCTGCGCTACAAGTGCTCCATGGAGAGTGCGGGCGTGCAAACGGGCAGAGCCTTAGTGCAGAGTGAGGAGAGCCAGGCTGTCCATCAGACTTGCTCTCAGCTGCCCTGGGCTTGCACCTCTGGAATCTGCAGGAGGCTCACACCCAGCTGTTCCCTTGACAGGAAATTGGATGCTGCTGCTGAGAGCAGAGGAATCCAGTTGAAAACTCCCCTCCCCAATAAACATCTCGGAGATTTTTGATTCCTTGAAGATGGGGTGTCTTGCGAAATGACCCAGCTTTATCCCCACTCATGGGCAGCATTGCCCAGAGACCCAGAGACTCGAAGGGGGCTTGGGCACCTTGCTGCCATGGACACATCTGCATGGCAGGACCTGCAGGGCCAGTTGCTGAGCTGCAGCTGAAAGCCCCATCCCCAGAGAGCCTGAAAACAGGAGCAGCAGCAGCAGGGGCAGGTGGAGAACCAAGGAGCAATGCCCAATGCTTCTGCCAAGGGAGGCCAGGCCAGGGAGGGACAGATGGGCACTGGGGAGAGTCTCCTCTGCTGCAGCTCTGCCTGCACAGGAGGCAGCTCCTGCTCTGGATCCCTGGGCCTGGAGGGCAGACGGTCTGCTGGGTGGGGGAGGACAACACGGGGGCTTGTTAGGTAAAAAGCACTTTCACTGAAGAGTAATAGGGAGGTACCCAAATACCACCTTGTCCAGATAGTGCAGTCAGCCTGTTTCCTTCCCTGCCAATGTCTTTGTTGATTGGAGCTGTCCCAGCCTGGAACCATTTCTCTTTCCACTTATCTCCTCTGTCAGTGCTCACAGCCTCCATCCCACCCGCTGTGTGCTCAGCTCTGCCCTGCAGACCCCTCCTGGCAGCAGGGCCCTGCCCAGGGGCATCTCTGTTTCTACAGGTCTAAGGAGCAGGTCAGGAAAATCAGATGAGATGACTGAGCTTTCTGTAGGCAAATCAATGCTTGAAGGAACTTTATCAAGTTCCTGAAATACCTACTGCTCTGTCAGGGTAACGCTGTAGGAGTGTCCTTGTGTTGTCCAAACCTCACAGCTGCATTACGATACCCCACAACCACAGCATGACACTGAAAGAACAGACTTCAGAAAGCACCTTTCCTTCCAGGTAGCCCCTGCCTTCATGTGCTTCTTGAAATGCTGCCTCTGCCAAAATCCTGGGGGTGATCTGGAGCTGTGAGCAGCTCTGACTCACGCAGCACCCTCTCCACAGCAGAAGGACCCTGCCCTGCCGGGGGTCTCTCCTTCCCTCCACAGCTTCTCCCCACAGCGCCGTGGGCAGCTCCCCGGGCAGGCTGAGTGCTGACCCTGGCAGGCGGCAGAGTCCCTGCCCCAGCACACAGCCCCTGGGCTGCAGGGACCCTGCTCTCAAGGACAGCCCTGGGCACCCCTGGCTGCACTCGCGGCAGCCGTCCCCGGGAGAAGGCAGCCGCCATGGCCTGTCCCTCTGACAGTGCAGCAGGGAAGCCCTGCTCTGGAGCACGGCCTCCTCCTCCAGACACCAGGGACATTCCTGGTGGCTGTGCCGGCTTCACCACATCCCTCCACCACCTGCAGCTGCATTGCCCTGCACCCAGAGACTTACTGTGTCAAGGGCTGCGAAGATTTCTCCTCCAGTGAGCTCTCAGCATCCTGCCACTGCCGTCTGCCTTTCCCCTCTCTGTGCCCGGCTCCTCTGCCCTCGGTGCCTGCAGGCAGTGCCCTCAGCCCTGCTGCGCTTTGCAGAGGAGCTGCTCCTGGGCAGAGCTGTCTCTCTGCAACGCTGACCACTTGCCCTCAGCTCCCTCAGTCCCAGGAGCCCGGCCCAGCTCTGCAGCAGAGGACCAGCCCAAGGCATTTTAATGACCCCTCAGGTGGGTTTGGTGACAAGTCCATGAACCTCAAACAGTGATAAGAAGATGAAGGTGTCCATCAAGAAGTCAAACTCTGATGCAAACTCAAAGTTTCTTGTAGTGTTAATGGGTCCCAGTGAGGACTGTTACTGACAAAGCCTCCCCAGGCTGGTTAGAGCAGAAAACTCCAGGCAGAGGTGACAGGGGAACAAAGGGCATGTCAAGCTGGAACAAATTCTGAATAAACCTGGATGAGTTACATTACACCTAATGCCAAGGTCTGATACCCAGCCCTTGGATCTCCCTTCCTAGGGTAATGTGTCCCTCACACATTGCTCAGGGCTCTTCCTGGGCAGTGTGATGTGGGGATGGGCAATGTCAACGGCAGGACTACGGTACAACACCTGCCAGGCTCTCGGGTGGGGAAGGGGAGGCCATGAGACCCAGTGCTGGAAGGGGAAGGTGCTTCCTCATCAGCATCAGTGGCAGAGACAACAGCCAGAGCCAAGGGCAGAAAGAGCTCATCTCTGCTGGGGGATTTTCAGACTTTCCTCATCCCTCTATCATCTCCACCACAGGCTGTCCCACCGTGTCCCACACCTGCACCTCTTTCTCTGCAGGCTGGAGACCTCCACCCGCCTACCACACCTTGCTCTCACCTGTGCATCTCCCTTCCTTTACTGAGATCTCTCCATCCTCCCTGGCTGATCCTTGAAACACAAAGCCTGGGGCTGCTCCAGTCTCCCTCTGGGTGACTTGTTACACCACAGCACTGCCCTTCGAGTGACATTTCTCTGTGTCCAGTCTGGGCCTCCCCAGATGCACTTTATACCATTATTTCCCTGTCATCCTGTGTCTTACTAAAAAAAAAAAAGTGTTCCACCATCTCTGAAATCCCCCCTCAGTCACTCTCAGGCTACTCCTATAGTGCCTGGAGCCTCCACACCACTGGGCCAAAGAACTCCAGGTCCCTCAGCCACCCCACACAGCTCATGGGCACTAGGTCTTGAACCCCACCTTGGCAGAGCTTCACTCAACACTCTCCAGGTCCTCTCTACTTCTCCAAAATGGGAAGCCACACCCCAGAACTCACCCATGTGAGTGGGGACACAGCAGTGCTGAGTGGAGGGGGATGGTAACTCAGGGTGTCTGGGTAGCCCACGCTCCTCCGAATGCAGCCCTGTAGGCAGCTGCCCTTGTTCATTGTGTCCATCCTCTCCTGGCTCGTAGGGCATCCCTCGTAGTGCCCAGGCCCTTCTCATCAGAGTTGATGCTCAGTCGGTCATGTCCCATCCTGTCCTGATGTATGAGGCTGTTCGTCCCCTGCTCCAAATGATGTAGGATTAGCCACTTTTCCTTGTAAAACTTCAAGTTTGAGAAATCCCAGATTTTGCCGAAGTTCCGATGGACTATAGAAAAGTGTGTTCAGCTTTTAATATTTGTGTGCAGCTGGCTTATCTTGACTGGGGTGTCTCTCACAAGAGAACAGCATGAGGAGTTGCAGGGCACTACAAATCCCCTCTGCTGGAGAAACTGTGGGGTCCTGGGGGTCTGGTACTGATAAGGCCATGGGGCTGGACCCTGAGGGGAAGATTCCCTTTATGGGAGAGAGCAGCAGGAATGTGTGGAGCTCTGCCTGGGGATGGAGGATGAGTCACCTGAGCTGAAGGGTCATGGGCAACACTGTGGTGGGTGGATGTCTGCTATGGACCCCCAGATGAGGAAGAGGAAGTAGATGAAGCCTTCTGCATTTAACTGGAAGAAGCCCTGCACCTCATGGCACTCCTAAACTCTCCCAATATTTGCTGAAGGGGCAACACAGCACAGTGAAAGCCATCCAGGAGGGTTTGGGAGTTAATTGACAGCATCATCCTGACAAGGGTGACTGAGGAGCCAGTGAGGGGAGGTGTCCTGCAGGAAATCATACTTAGAAACAAGGAAGAGCTGGTCAGGGATGTAACATTCAGGGGTGAGAAAGTAGAGTTGAGGCTCCTGAGAGAACAGAAGAAGGCAAAGAGCAGGACTTCAGTGAGCAGGCTTTGGCCTGCTGAGGAACCTGCTTGGCAGAATCCCATGGAAGATGACACTGAAGAGAAGAGGCAAGAGGTGTTTGATGGCCAAGGATCTCCTCTTCAAGCTCCAGAACAGCACCACCAGATATGCAGGAATTGAGGCAGCACTGGAGAAGACGCATATGGATGAGAAAGGAGCTCCTGACAAAAATAAGCATGAAGAGGCGGCACAGAGAATTTCAAATCTGGCTGCCTTCCAGCCTCAGATGTTCCATTACTCTCTGCTGGAGAAATAAATTTTTGTGTTTCCATGCATGTGTCTGCATGCTTGTCTGTGTGTGTTTGTCTGTGTTAGGGGGTACTGGAGGGATGAGGGGATCCCAGGACCAGCTCCTGGACAGGTGCAGAGTCTAAGATCAGCTCCTGGAGAGATGACTACTGGACACGTGTCTATAGAGGCCGATATTTTCCACTGCCACAGCCCAGCATACAAATAGCCCAAACCTCGTTTCTCCTTTCTCCACTGACAGTGGGTGTGCTTGGCCTACAGAGCCCCCGAGGTCCCTTCCAGGATGGGTGATGGTGCATTTCCTTCCACCACAGCTATTCCTTTGATGGTAATAGGGAGAGCACTCGTGTTCCCCATGACCATGGAAGGGAGTAGACATATGTTTGTAGCAATCAACTCTTAAATTTTGTCCCACTGAAGTCATTGACCGCTTGGCAGGGAACCTCTGATGCAGTCTTCATCATGTCTGAGCTTAACCTTTGCTTTTCTTTTTCTTCCTTTTCCCTCCCAAGTTCTTCTCTTTGATCATCCTCACACATTCCTCTACAAACAGCCCAACTCTGCTCTTTCCCCACTGCCTCTGGCTTTGCTTGCTTCCTGCCCTCCTAGACTGTCTCTAAGAGGGTTGGCGTATAGATTCCTGCCTTGGTCAGTACAAAACCAGCAACTCCTTTTATTAACTGTGGTGTCCTGCAGTTTCTTATCCTGTGATCTTGTGTTGATGGCTCACCACAATCAGGGTGAGCCACCTGCACACAAGAATGAACACCTCACAAAATGGAGCTTCAATCCAGGAGCCTTTGAGAAAGTCTGGGATTTTGCCAGCAGAATGTTTAAGTTTTAGAAGGAGAAGTGGCCATTCCTGCATTGGAGGGAAGAATAACCTCTATCGATCCCCAGGTGTAAGAAATCAGGAAAGGAAGGCAAGAGACCGGCATGTCTGAGTCAATAACTGCTGGTCAAAGTAAAGGGCAAGAAGGAAATGCACAGGCAGTGGCAGCAGGGACAGGTACCCTGGGACCAGTAGAGGGACGCTGCTGGGTTGTGTAGAGATGGGGTCAGGAAGGCCAAGGTGCAGCTGGAGCTGAACTTGGCAAGGGATAAGAAGAAGGGGTTCTACAGGTACATCAGCCTGAAAAGGAAGATCAAAAAACTTGTATCAACTCAGTGAATAAGAGTGGAAAACTAGGAATAACGGACAGGGAGAAGGCTGAGGTACTCAACAAAATTTTTGCCTCAGTCTTCTCTTGCAACCTCTCTTCCCACACCTCTCAAGTGGATGGACCACAAGGCAGGGACTGGGGGAGCAAAGTCCCTCCCACTGTAAGAGAAGATCAGGTTTGTGACCACCCGGGGAACTGAACATACATTGTCTGTAGGACCTGACAAGATGCATCCCAGAGTCTGAGGGAATTGGCTGATACAGTTACCAAGCCACTCTCCAGGATATTTGAAGTCCTGGCAGTCAGGGGAAATCCCCGGTGCCTGAAAAAAGGGAACCATTGCACCCTTTTTTGAAAAGAGTAGAAAGGAGGACCCTGGGAACGAGCGACCTGTCAGCCTCACCTCTGTGCCTGGGAAGATCATGGAACAGATCCTCCTAGAAGCTGTGCTGAGGCACTTGGAGGACAGGGAAGTGATTTGAGACAGCATGGCTTCACCTTGCCTGACCTACCTTGTGGCCTTCTAAGATGGAGTGACAACATCAGTGGGCAAGGGAAGAGCTATGGATGTCATCTAGCTGGGCTTCTGTAAACCTTTGGCACAGTTCCCCACAACATGTCCAGCTGTCAGGGGTGTTCTGTCCACCCCTCATCACCACCCCGAGGTGCCTCGGCTGTTCCATGTACAGTTGCCCCATGCAGGAAGCTGGACTGATGCCAGGGAAAGTGGCTGAATCCATGCTGGATGTGGGGGTGACTCTGTGCCAGGGCTGGGCTTGTGGCCAGGGATGGTGTTTCTGCTAAGCCTGGCTTTGCCCTGGGTGCTCTTGAGGTGGGTGCTGGATGTATGCAAGGAGTCCTGGGAGGGATAAATCTTGACCTTACCTTCTCCAGCTTCAACCAGCACTCACCACAGAAGATGAAGGTCACAGTGCTCACCATGGCCCTGCTCTTCCCCATCCTGCTGTGTACCCCGGAAGATGCTCAGGGGAGTCCCCAATGCCATGGGAAGGGGCTTAAGGCTGGGGATGGGTCTTGGCTGCAGGACATCAGCTCTCCTGCAGAACAAAGTTGTAGTGATGAACACGAAACCCCTTGCCTTGGCCTCTCCCTTTCCCAAGCCAGGGGCTCCTGCAGGCTCCCCTGCACCTCCAGCCCCCAACAATGCAGCTTTCTCCCCTCCACAATTCCATCTCTTCTCCCAACTTCCCCCACAATTCATGTTCTTGTGCCCAGAGCCTGAGTTCCTGTTGGAAATGTTGGACCCGTCTCCTCCCTGAGAGGATCCCCACAGATTTCTTGTCCTGATTCCCCCACCTCCACCCCTTTTATGCATCCTTATCTCTTTGTTTTGGTCCCTTCAGGCATCTCATCCCTGGGATCTCCTTCAAGTCCCGTCTGGTGTCCCCAAATCCCCTCCCTTTGATCCCTCCCGATGCCTTTCTTTCTGTCTTCCCCCTCAGTCTTTTGCTTTTCATCCTGTCCACTGCAGTAGTGTCCCCAGATCCCCTTCCTTGAACCCCCACTCCCAAACACTCTCCCAATCTTGTCATTTTTGTCCTCTGCAGTCCTCTTCCTTCTCACCCCACCAACCACTGTGCTTGAGGTCACCGTGTCCCCTCCACTTGAATTCCTTTAATCGTCACTCGCTTTCAACACAGTCCTGTCCCTGCAATATCCCCAGCCCAGTACCCTGGTGTCCACTAATTCACCCCAGTGCCCTGTCTTTGGGTCTCCCCCCACCTCAACCCCATCCTCTCTGAAGGACATGAATTCCTCACTCTCTCCTTGTCTCCATCCCCACCCCTGGTCCTTGCATGGACAGGTATTGTAGGTGATACTTGGAGGAATGGGGCCAGGCAGAGCAGAAGAGATTTTCCTGCTTAGGCCAGGGGGAAGCCATGGGCCTGCAGGGACTGGGGAAATCTGTGTCTCACACCCAGCTCCACCAAGATCCAGTCCAGACCACCCCTTTGCTCTTCTTCCCTAGGCATTCTTCGAAGCAAGTGCAGGTTATGGCGTGGTGGTAAGTAGTAGGGTGCACTTGGAGGGCATCCAGTCTGGGGAACTGGAGGGCACACTGGTCCTCCCATCCCTTGCTGGTACTGGGGACATCCCAGAGACCAGTGAGGTCTCATGGTCTCTCAGAAGGGGGATTGAAAAAGGCAGACACCACGAGTTCTGCTGGTCTCCGACCCTCCCTTCCCATGGCCATGACACTCCAGTGCATCCCAGCGTGCCCCAGTAAAAGCCTGGGTTTTACCACTTAACCCTCTGAAGCCCTTGTTCCCACACTCTAACCCCTTCACGCTGAACCCCTTTCCTAATCCTGACTTAGTCTGTTTGGCCCTTGGGGGCAGCACAGGGACTGCAGGATTCTAGAGCAGACATGAAGCTTTGGAAGAGGAACCTGAGGTGACCTGTATCTGATCACCTCATGGGCCATGAAGAGGAGTTAGTGTGGAATGTTGTGATGAGGTCAGCTGTGCCTCAGGATCTTGTGGGCCAGCAGAAGGTGCATGGCTGTGAAGGCAGCTGTGAGGTCACATCTACCAGAATCCCTGACAGGCCAGAAGCAGACTTGGATGTTGTTTTGCACAAGGACATGTTTTTGATCCTGGTGCAGTGAGCCGTGCAGATCCCACCTGTTGAATCATTTCCTTTTGCTCCTGGGAGCTCTTTCAGTGTTACAAGTTACAGTGTTACTCTTACAAGTGTTTTCTTACTTCTCCTGCCCCAAAAAGAGGATGTTCACATGGGCACTTGTTGCTGCACTTGTATAAAGGTCAGGACATGCAGATGGCCTGATCGCCAGTGGCAGGTGGGAGCTTCCTGCATTCTTCTCTTTTACAATCAAGTTTAACTTATGACCAGGGGATACACTCAGCCCAACAGGGCCTGAAGCCCAGGCTGTACATGGAGCACAGCCCGGCACAGCCCAGGCCTGGGTCTACTCAGGGTTACTGGTTATGAGGATCACTGACTCTTCAGGGCACAGTCTTCTGGGTCAGGATCAACGAACCTCCTGATGAAGGATAGCAGGAGGATGAAGTCTCCTCTAAAGAGCTGGAGGAAGGGACACAATTTTCGGCCCTGGTAATCAGTGCAGACTTGGAAGATCATGGACCTCTGTTAGAAAACCTTGGTTGAAAGGAAGGTGGAAAGTGATCGCTGACTCAACATGGGGGAATGCTCTCCTCTACGTGCACATTAACAGCTGGCCCTGGAGCCACCTTCATTGCTGGGGGACCCTGAAAATCTCTGGGGTTCAGTCAGTAGAAACCTCATGAAGCTTTACAAGGCCAAGTGGCCAGTCCTGCATTTGGGGACAGAATAACCCCATAGATGGGGGCATGCGGGGACCTGACTGGCAGAGGAGTGACCCCGAGGAGAAGGGCCTGGGCATCACTAGGGATGCCATACAAGGCAGAGGTGCATGTCACCGTGAGTAAGGCCAGCTGCCTGTGGGGCTGCGTTAGGGGGCATGTGGCCAACTCAGACAAGGGAGTGATCATCAGCACTGTGGTGGCCACATCATGACTAGTGTGTCTGGGTGTGGGGCTCCCTGTTCTGAAGGAATGAGGAGGAACTGGAGAGGCTCCAGAGCAGATCTGCCAGGACGGGGTTTGGGGACTCTGTGGAGAGTCTGAGAAACCTGGGCTGCTTTAGCCTGGTGAGGTGGAGCCTCAGGGCACTGTACAAATAACCTGAAACTGCTTGAAGGGGGGTTTCAGAGATGATGGAGCATTTCTTGGTGTGGGAGGCATCGGCCTGTCAGGCCTGCACAGCCTCTGAATCAACAGCTAGGCTGTGATGAGAAACAGGCCTTGGGAGAAAGATCAGAAACTGCTGAGCTGTGCCAAGGTGGCAGGGAAAAACAACGGACAGCTGCAACACTGAGCTGTGGGAAAGTGCTGAACTGTGAGAAGTTACCGCCGCGTGAACAGCACATGAACAAGAAGTTGATTGGTCTGCATAGCGCGTGTTAGAGGGTCTTATGCTGATAGGAGAAAAGGTTGATAACTGTCTAATTCCTGATTTGCTAATTATGAAGAGTTTTGGCAAGAGCATATGTATGTACTATTGGAAAAATAAACGACTTTGCTTGTTATAACTCTCATTGTACAGGTCCAATATCCACCCGCAACAACTTGCTTGTTGGAAGAGAAGGAAATCTCAACAAAGTGCATCTTGGAAGGTTCAGACTGCATCTGAAGAAGAAGCTATCTCACTCAAATGGTAGCATTGTGGTGCAAGAGATCACCCCGAGGGAGTCAGGATCAGCCCATGGCTTTGTCTTTCAAGGAACAGCCGGTGAGGGTGGAGAGACATCAGTGAAGGTGTGGAAATGCTGAGGTAGGAGCTAGGTGGGAAAGCAAGATGGGTGTCTGCAGCTGGAGGGAAAGAGGTGCAGGCATGGGACAGTGTAGGACAGCCTGCAGTCGAGATGGCCAAGGGCTCTGGCAAGGACCAAGTTCTTTCTCCCCATGGCTATGGCAGTTGCCTCTGCCACTGAGGCCTAACAAGAAAAAATTATTTTGAGGCTCTGCACGTCATTTACTCTTCGCCATTGCTTGGGGAAGCCGAGAGGTGTTGTGCAGTTTTCCTACACTTGGCATTGCTCACCCTCACACCCCACTGCCCCCAGGAAGAGCCCCGAGCCACACATGAGGGGCAGCATCTCCTTCCCAGGGCCTGAGGGTCAGGGCTTGGCCTTTCTGCTTCATAAAACAAACCAAGGGGTTTCTCAGCATTACAGCCACCTGCAGGGTGCCTTTGCCTACCTGCAATCACAGCCTCCAATTATCTGCTCTAACGAGTCCCTGGAGAGGCTTTGTCAGCAGTGGCCCTCAGTGGGGCCAATCAGTGCTTCAAGGTACTTTGAGCTTTGCTGCTGACTTTGACTTCTTGAGTACTTTGCTCAGTCTCCTCTCAGTATCTGAGGTTCATGGACTCAGGGCCAAATACACCATGGGGCTCATTAAAATAAAGAAAACCCTAACGAGCTATTTCTCTTCCTTTAGTTTTCTTCAAGTCTTCAGGACTTGTACAGCTCATTGGAGTCATTTCACAGTGTAGTTAAGCAGGAAGATTTCAAAGAGGATCTAGTAAAAATTATTTTTTATTTTAACGGTTATTTTTATTTACATTTCAGATTAGAGAAGAGGTGATAGAAGCCTTCTGCAATTGATATTGACCCAGAGGGTCTCCTCAGGAGCTCTGCACAGGTAGCAGAAGCAGCCCCTTGAGGTCTGGCACTGTCTGGACAACCTTGCTCCTCACCTCCCCAGCCTCACCATTTCTGTCATTGGCCAGCTGGGATTTACATCCCTTTTCCTTACATCCGACTTCTCCACTGCAGTCTGCAGCGGGAGGTTACAGCTCCATTGCACCATCTCCCACCTGTTTTCCTTAGAGAACTGGTTGCACACAGGCACAGAAGAATTTTTCCTATTTGCAAGCAAAAGACAATGAAACATGATCAAGTTTTATAAACAATAAAGCACACTCCTCAACCATATACTAAGTACACGATATCTCCAATGAGGTCGCCTTTCGACAAGGGATAATCTTATGAGAAACGTTTAAGCTACATAGATACAAAAAGGTAGATATAAACATAATGAAAGATTTGGCTAAAGAGACAATTAGACTATTGAGAGACAGGCAAGGTTTGAGTCCCTGAAGCTCAAAGCAGCAGCACAGGTGAGAGGTGTCTGAATGAACAAAGAGTAATGGAAGGAGAAAACTGCAGTTCTGGGCCCCACAATTTCAGAAGGGTGTTAAAGTCCTTGAATGAATCCAGAGGGGGGCAACAAAACCGCTGAAAGGTCTGTAAGGAATGTCCTGTGAGGAGCAGCTGAGGACTTGGTGTTTGTCTAGTTTGGAGAAAAGGATGTTTAGGGGTGACCTCATGGCTCTCTGCAGCTTCCTGAGGAGGGGATGTGGAGATGGAGGTGCTTAGCTCTTGTCATGGTATCCAGTGACAGCACGTGTGGGAACGGTTCAAAGCTGCATCAGGGGAGGTACAAACTTGTCATCAGGAAACATTTTTTTACCAAGAGGGCAGTGGAGCACTGGAACAGGCTTCCTAGAGAGGTGGTTGACACCCCAAGCCTGTCAGTGTTTAAGAGGCATTTGGACAATGCCGTAATAACATGATTTATCTTTTGGTCCACCCTGAAGTGGTCACGTATTTGGAGTAGTTGGTCTTTGCGGGTCATTCCAACTGAACTATCCTATCCTATCCTATCCTATCCTATCCTATCCTATCCTATCCTATCCTATCCTATATTCCTGTACAAGGTGGATCCCTCCAGCAGCTGGGCTCGGACACTCACTCTCCTCAGCAGCTGCCCCTGGATACCAGCCTCCCCAGTTGCAGGCACCTGGACATACAAGCCCTCGAGGCCGCAGCCCCGTTCCAGATGCTGGTACAGACCACCCCAGTCACACACAGACTCTTAAGTTCACTCACTCCAGTCTCTCAGTTGCTGGCACTAATGACATATGGGCTGTCTGACCCCCTGCTCCTGCTCCAGTTGCTGCACTCACACCCCCATGCTCACATGTTCATGCAGAAGAGAGATTCCCTCACACAGGAAAGAGTTAGAAATTAAGTTTAATGAGAAGACAGGACAGACTGCCCTCGGCGGGGTCCTCCCCTGAACATCCCATAATAAGTCCTGTGCAATCCAAAAATGCTCTTGCCCTGCATCCCATGATGTGTCCCACACCCCTAGGCAACAATCCCCTCAGTCCAAATGCTGACCCAGAGCTGCTCTCAGTGGCTCATCCTGACGGGTTTCACCCCTGGACAAGGGGGCTGGTGGCTCTCCCAGGGCAGCCCTGGAAGGAGCTGGGACAAGACGTTCATTCCTCAGGAGCCTGTAAATTGGGATCCCACCTGCCACTGTGTGTGGGAGGCATCGTTCTGTCAGCCTTGCACAGCCTCTGAATCAACAGCAGGGCTTTGATGAAAAACAGGCCTTGGGAGAAAGATCAGAAACTGCTGAGTTGTGCCAAGGTGGCAGAGGAAAACAATGGACAGCTGCAACACTGAGCTGTGGGAAAGTGTTGAACTGTGAGAAGTTACCGCCGCGTGAACAGCACGTGAACGACAAGTTGATTGGTCTGCACAGCGTGTGTTAGAGTGGTCTTATGCTGATAGGAGAAAAGGTTGATAGCTGTCTAATTGATGATTTGCTAATTATGAAGTAATAGCTTTGGCGAGATCATAAGTATGTACTATTGGAAAAATAAACGGCTTTGGTTGTTATAACACTTAGAGTTGTGCAGGTCCGATATCCTCCCCCAACAAATGGTGACCTCGATGTCCCAGGACTGAGCGCAGAAGACGCCACGGGAGGATCCCCAATTGGAGGTACTGTCTGCAGCGGGATGTGACAGGGAGGATGGAAAGCAGTCAATGGACGGAAAATCACCCAGGAGAGGTGATCAATGGGGGGCAGCATGGGGCAGAACAAGTCCGCAGAGGAGACGGCCACTGTCAGGCTCCTGCTGCATATACTCTCTAAGAGAGGGATAACTTATACTCTAAGAGAGGGATAACTTATAATGAAACTTCTGTACGAAGGTTAAATGGTGCAGAAACCACAGCTATTCTGCCAATACCCTCACAGCCTTTGAACCAGCAAAATGGGCTGAAATAGGTGAACAGTTGTGGGATGCCATTTCCAAGGGGGATCAGCATGCCAGTGAGCTAGCGAGCACTTGGAAGTTGGTTTCGGACACTCTTATAGCGCGGAGTTGGTGGCGGTGGCCCCGGGCCTCTCTGAGACTCCCCGCCGAGGAACAACTGCCTGCGGCCATCTGGCACTGTGCGATCGTCTGTCCCACCTCCCCCGAACACCAAAAGTGGCAGTTTTTACAGAAGGTGCTGACACTGTGATGCGGAGTCCCTTGTCCATTCTAAAAGGACTAACTTTAAATCTTTCTGATGGTCAGTACACCAAAAGCCTTCATTTTAAAACAAAGAAGGGGGAATTTTCTGGACGCATCACATAATCAACTGGCAATGGCTTTATATATTCTTAATGGTGTTTTGATATTTGTAGTGTTTGTCATTTGATGTTGTGTGAGTAATAAGTGTGAGGGGCCTCTTTGTGTGGGTGTGTGACTGTTTGTGTGTGAGACGCAGCCCAGCTGCAGCTGCGGAGTGTGGAGTTCTCTGACCCGCAGTTCTGTTATCCCGCGAGGGAAGCGGCCGCAGAGGAACGAAGCGCAGGGCAGACTCTGTACCAGTGGGGGGTAGTGCAGGACGAGGGAACATTCCTTAGTACAGAGCGCCCTAGTGCCCGCCCGCTGGGTCATCGGTGCTGCCTGTTTGTTCGGGCTCAGTGTTTGAAGTGTCACAGGTGAAATATCTCCTCCAGCGGGAGGCAGTAATTCTGTGTTCATTGTTGTCTTGAATTTAGGTGCATACTCTGTGGGGAGAGTGCACCCTTGTACCATCTGCCTGAGGGGGTATTGTCAGCTTACTTGGGTAGCATTTTAAGGTAAAGTAGATGAGATGGGAAGTGACCAGAGTGGGGGAATAGTCAAAGAGAGTCCCCTAGGCTGTATTTTAAAACACTGGAAGAAGATAGGGGGACCTCCAGGCGCAAGTGTGAATAAAAAGACACTAATCAAATATTGCAATCAGTGGTGGTTTATAATAATTTAGTCGATACTGATCAGGTGTGAACCTAGCAGCCTCCGAGTCAGTAACATTATTAGATACCACGGTATCCTTGATACCAACAGGAGTATATAGACTGTTGGGATATGAAAAAAAAAAAGAAAAAAATAAAGAAAAAAAAAAAGGAAAAAAAAGTGCATTATTACTGGGAAGATCATCTACAAGCTTACAGGGGTTGTTCGTTTTACCAGAGCTCATAAATGCCAATTATGAAGGGAAAATCAGAATTATGGCCTGGACCCCTGCACCCCTGTGTTCAGTAACAAAAGGGTCAAAAATTGCTTAGCTTGTTTATTTTACTGCGGTTCCCCCTAATAGTATGCCGAGAAGCCGGGGTGACTCAGGATTTGGATCAGCAGGTACTCCTCAAATATTTTGGGCTCAGACACAAGGTCGACCTCTGGTAAAACGTACCCTGACCAAAGCAGAAGAATCTGTTGCACTGACAGGCATTTTAGATACTGGCGTGGATGTGACCGTAATATCTGTGAGCAGATTGGCCGTTAGCTCGGGTAACTCGAGTGCTTTTCGGGGTTGGTGGTCATGCTGTAACGTTTCAAAGCAAAGATCTCATTCATGTAAGGAGCCCAGAAAACTGGGTAGCAAATATTCATGCATTTATATTGGAAACCCCTATTACATCATGGGGTCGTGACTCAATGGGGAACTCAAATTGGATCAAATTTGTCTTAATCGCCACTGCAGCACAACCCACCCCTAAACCCACCCTGAAACTAACCTGGAAAACAGAATCACCCGTGTAGGTGGGTCAGTGGCCCTTGCCAAGGGAAAAGTTGTGCCACCTTAATGATTTAGTTCAGGAACAGTTAAGTGCAGGACATCTCATACCTACCACCAGTCCTTGGAACACCTCGGTGTTTGTTATTTTAAAGAAAAGTGGTAAATGGTGACTTTTACATGATCTCCGACACATTAATGATGCCATGGAGGATATGGGTACGTTACAGCCAGGAATATCCTCCCCAACAAGGATTCCCCAAAACTGGCATCTTGTAATAATTGATCTGAAGGATTGGTATTTACCATTCCCTTGCATCCAGATGATGCACCTAAATTTGCCTTCTCTGTTCCCAGTATTAATGTCAGTGAACCTGCAAGACGGTACCACTGGGTTGTTTTACCACAAGGCATGAAAAACAGCCCCACGATGTGTCAGTGGTTTGTTGCAAAGGCTTTGAGCCCTGTTAGAACACAAGTCCCCCAGGCTGTTATAGATCATTATATGGATGACATCCTTATAGCAGCAGAAACACAGGAGATGATGGAAAAGGCTCTTGCTTTAACCAAAGACTCAGTATCTCAAATGGGGTTGCAAATAGCGCCTGAAAAGGTACAGAGATCATCACCCTGGCAGTACCTGGGGTGGAGAATTTGTGAACAGACCATTGTCCCACAACAGGTTGAACTTAAAACTGATGTTAAGACTTTAAATGATTTACAGAAACTGTTGGGAGCCATAAATTGGATACGGCCATTGTTGGGCCTAACTAATGATGATCTGCATAGCTTGTTTGATATTTTGCGAGGAGATCCTTCACTGACATCACCCGGAGTACTTACAGAGAAAGCGAGACAAGATCTCCACCGTGTAGCTAACGCCATCTCAGAAACACAAGCATCGCAATGTGTGCCCAGCCATACAAAACCAGTTTTCTTTATCAAGGCATCAGGTAAAGACAAAATCGCGACTTGCCCTGAATACCAGAGGACTCCCTCTCTTCAACAGCCAGTGGTGTCAACCCTCGGGGACTCGCCTCCTCAGAATTATGGCAATCTGACATCACTCACTTCGCTGCATTTGGAATGTTAAAATATGTACCTGTGTCTGTTGATACCTTTTCTGGAGCAGTGTCTGCGTCCTGCCATACAGCGGGGAGTCAAGCATTGCCCAGCATTCCCCACTCACCGACCGGACAGGCCACTGTGGAGCGTACGCATGGCACGCTAAAGCATCTATTACAACAACAAAAAGGGGGAGATGGAGGGTATCAATCTACACCTAAGGAAAGGCTAAATAAGGCATTATATGTCATGAACTTTTTAAACATTTCCCCTGTCTCACAGGTGCCACCAATATTGCGTCACTTCTCGTCGCAGATACCACATCAACAAGAAGTCCAGGGCAAGGCTCAAGTGTTAGCAAAAACCCTGGAGAGTGGTAACTGGGAAGGACCAGATCCTTTAATAACCTGGGGAAGAGGTTATGCTTGTGTCTCCACAGGTCACGGTCCCCGGTGGTTACCGGCAAGGTGTGTGCGACCACACCTGAGACATGAGAGGCAGCTTTTGGTGGACACTCAGGAGCCGGCTGTGGGTGCTGTGGATGCCCCTATGCCGACAGTTTGCGGTCTCTTCGACTGATCATTTAAGCAGAATGGATGGGTAATGCTTGCTGCTGCAATAGGACCAAATACACCATCTCTGTCCTCAATCACACTACGGTTGCCAACTCTTTTAAGACAAAACGCTGACAGTAATTGCAACTCCTTAATGAAATATATAGGCTTACTAGTCACTAGGAAAGATGTAGCTTCGACAAAATGTAGTTATTAATAAGGATGAAATGCTATAAGAATGTGTGTATTCAACTTCCTTTGTTTAGCAATATTAAGAACTCAAGTGTTTAACCTTATTAGAAACTCCCTTGGTTTTCCCCCTTGAGTGGTGGCCAGGCTCTGGGTGGAACCCAACAGGAGGATGAGATCAGATGTTTCCACTCAAAGAAAATTGCCAGTTATTTTGGCCTGTTGATTTAGAGGCTGGACCTGCTTGCAGCAATGTTGGATGCCTCATGTACGGATGGACGCATCGCGTAGGATTTCCGGTTTGCGAGGAAGGGCACTCTAAATTCTCGCTGCATCCAGGGTTCCCCAGCAATTGCGGATCTGAATGTTAGTACCCATTAAGTAAGTGTGCTATTTCGTATTTTCCTTACTGTTTACTTTTGTAGTATTTAGTCATATCCCCTAATTATGGGTACTGAAATTAGCCTACTCTTTTTAACTAGTAACTGTAACCACTGTATTGTTTCTAGCATTCTGTGAAACTGTTTTAAGTATGTTGTATTTTTGGAGTTTGCCTAACCCTTAATTGATAAAGTCTTGAAATAAGTCTTGCAGGTGCAGCTGCAAAACAAAGAAAGGGGAGATGTGGGAGGCATTGGCCTGTCAGCCTTACACAGCCTCTGAGCAATAGCTAGGGTTGATGAAGAACAGGCCTTGGAAGATAGATAAGAAACTGCTGAGTTGTGCCAAGGTAGCGGGCAAAAACAGCAGACAGCTGTAACACTGAGCTGTGAAAAAGCACTAAGCTGTGACAAGTTACCGTCACGGTAGGGCGGAATGAGCCAGGGAATATGGGAAATTAGTTCAATTGACCCGTGAAACTAATAATGGACCAGCCTATACCTCTCAAAAATTTATTCTTTTTTGTCAACTCTGGGGTATACGTCACATCACAGCTATACCACATTCCCCCACAGGGCAAGCCATCATGGAGAGAGCGCATCAAAACTTTAAAAGCGCTTTTGCAAAAACAAAAAGGGGGAGAGGTCTTGGCTGCTGCAGAATGACTTGCAAAAGTGGTGTATGTGTTAAATTACTTATGGCTCACAGGTGACAGGGAGGAACCACCAGTAGTAATACATAGTATGGGTCTGAAATCCGGTATAAGCCGGTGTGGAGATGGTGCTTTTGCTCAGTACAAAGATGTTGCTATAGGAGAGTGGAAAGGACCTGTGGAACTAACAGTGACGGGTTGAGACTATGCCTGCGTTATTACAGATACCGGCACTAGATGGGCTCCATCTCGCTGGGTGCGGCCTTGGAAAGGAGATCAAGTTTGTGATTCTAAGCCTTGTGATGGTTCCGACAGTGATTAATGCTCATCCAGCAAAAGTAGTGTTTCCCCGACCGAATATAGGGGCAACTATAGCTAAAGAGAGAGGTCAAGAATCCTTCTGCCATTTGATGGCTACTCCGTCGGACCCATTCAGAACATGTTTATTGAGAATCCCTTACTTTGACCCACAAGAATTCATTGGGTTTGTGTCAGATGATAGATGGACAAAAATGAAATTTTCACAGGCCAATGCCATTGCTCAAATTACCCAGCCTGGCACCAACACCACAACCTTTTGGCAAGGTCAACTTATCATGAGCAAAGAATTGTTAAAAGGAGTAATCATTGTAATTATTGTGATTATTGTGCTTGCTATTATTTTGCCGTGCTTAATTTCTTGTATTAGACAATCGCTGCAGAAAAGCTTGCAAGGAGTTTGGATTGCTCAAAAACAAAAAGAGGGATCTGCGGGGATTCTAAAGGATTTCCTGTGAGGAAATGGGCATGTGAGCAATCCTGCATATGAGCAAGGCTGGTAAAGTCTCAGCTTCGGCAAGGATGTGACTAGGAAATGACCCTGAAAGAATGAGGAAGAACCCAGGAAGATAAACAACTTCAGGGTGTGGGTTTGGGCGGAGAAGGAAGTTTGTACAATGTCGATGTGGCAGTTTTCATCCAATCAGAAGAGAGCTTAAGGCGCATGTGCAAAGCTAACTGTCCAATCAGAAAGAATTATACCATGTGATCATATCATGTGATTCTCACCAACACTATAAAAGGCTTGCTTCACTACAATAAAATCAGCATTGCTGGATCACGTTGATTGTGTGCATGACCTTATCTCCCGCAGAAGTCCTGCTCTTTGCCTTCTTCCCTTCTCTCAGGAGCCTCAGCTCTACTTTCTCACACCTGACTGTTACATCCCTGACCAGCTCCTCGTTGTTTCTAGCTATGATTTCCTGCAGGACACCTCCCCTCACTGCCTCCTCAGTCACCCTTGTCTGGGAGATGTTGTCAATTAACTCCAAAACCTCCTGGATGACTTTCACTTTGCTATGTTGCCCTTTCAGCAAATACTGGGATAATTTTAGTGTGCTATGAGGACCAGGGCTTGTTCCAGTTGAATGAAGCTTCTTCATCTACTTCCTCTTCCTCATCAGGGGGTCTACAGCAGACAGCCACCCACCACAGTGTTGTTGCCATAAAGCTGGTATGAGAAAACCCTCTAAGACTCAATGTGAGTTTCAGAAAGCAGCACTCTTTATTTCAGTACGGAGCACACAGGGGAGAGCTCCTCCTGAAGTGTGCGTGCCGATCGTCTCCAAAGTAAAAACTTATATAGTAGCCAATCATTCGTATTCAACATTATCCTGAGAAATTATTAACATATTCAACACTTTTCCTGGAACTCATTAATATATGTAAATGTCCTTCTTGCATGCACACTTAAGATCTTAGATGGTCTTCAGGGGCCCTCTGGTGGTCTCTGATAGTCATCACGGTGCTCGCTGGTTGACCCTTTTCCTTGCACATGCTCGATTTCTACTTGGCTAATTCCCATCTTCTTGCTTAACTCGTACCAGTTCTGTCCAGAACAATTCTTTCTTCTTGCAGGTCACCTGAGCCAGTACCTGCCAGTAAGATTTATTTTTCTCTTCTCTTCTTAACACTGAGTTAACCAATTACAACTATTTCATAATTTAAATTTTCCACTAACTACTACATATAGAAGATGATTAAATCACAATTTTTACTTTAACAATTTTTTATGAAGAGCTTTTATTTTACTGTATTGATCAGTCTGATTTGATTTTATATATATATTTATCAATATCTATCTTCATTACTGTCATTAATCACATTTATTCATTTGATTTCTTGATCCCTAAATCAGGATAGTGAAGGTAAGGGGATTTCAAGCAGCATTGTTGGAGCATAACAAGTTTCCTTAGTTACATAAGACCTAACCAAATATTTTAACCATCACACATGGTTCCTAAAGCTCATCTAGTTTCTGTGATTGAGTTTCGCATCAAACAACATTCTAACATTCTATTTCTACTACATTTAAATCTAGTGCTTTTTATAACAGTGTTGCCCATGACAACTCTCTCATCCATTCCTGGCAGAGCTCCACACATTCCTGCTGCTCTCTTCCAAAAAGGGCAACTTCCGCTCTGGGTCCAGCCCCATGGCCTTATCAGTACCAGACCCCCAAGACCCCACAGTTTCTCCAGGAGGGGGGATTTGTAGGTGTCTGCCACTCCTCATGCTGTTCTCCTGTGAGAGACACCCCAATCAGGGTGAGCCAGCAGCACGCAAACATGAAAATCTGACCAAATGGAGCTTCAGTCCGTGAGGACCTTGAGAAACTCTGGGATTGGGCAAATGGAAGTCACTTGAATTTTTACAGGGAGAAGTGTCCAGGCCTGCATGGGTGGGGGGCATCAGGACAGGCTGGGACTGGGCTCGCTGAGCAGCAACTCTGAGGAGAAGGGCCTGGGCACTGCAAGGGATGCCCTACGAGACAGGAGAGGATGGACACGGTGAACAAGGGCAGCTGCCTACGGGGCTGCATTAGGAGGAGTGTGGGCCACCCAGACACCCTGAGTTACCATCCCCCTCCACTCAGCACTGGGTGTGTCCCAGGGTATGGCTCCCCATTTTGGAGAAGTAGGGACGACCTGGAGAGTGTTGAGTGAAGGTCTGTTAAGGTGGGGTTCGGGACCTAGTGCCCATGACCTCTGTGGGGTGGCTGAGGGGCCTAGACTTGTTTCATTCAGTGGTGTGGAGGCTCAGGCACTATAGGAGTAGCCTGAGAGTGGCTGAGGGGTGATTTCAGAGATGATGGAGTTTTTCTTTTTACTAAGATAGAGGATGAGAAAGAAATAATGCAAGTTAGTGCAGCTGGGTTGGCCCAGACTGGACAAAAGAAAAAAAAAAAAAAAAATCACGCCAAAGGTGGCGCTACAGTGAAATTCATCACCCAGAGAGAGACTGGATCAGATCAAGTCTTATTTCAAAGGGAGAACCAGGGAGGATGACAAGTATCAGTAAAGGAAAGAATATTCTCAGGTAAGGACAAGGTGAGACAGTATCACAATAGAAGAGACTTTGGTGGAGATGACAGAGGGTTGTGGAAAAGCTGAAAGCCCCCAACCAAGCCAACCTCTTCCTTATTTTGGCCATGGCTGGTGTTTCTGCCACTGATGCCTATGAGGAGGCACAGTCTCCTGCAGCACTGGGGCCTCATTGCCCCCTTGTCCCTACTCAGGAGCCTGGCAGGTGCACATCTCCATCGCCCACTGCCCCAGGAAGAGCCCTGAGCAATGGGTGAGGGACAGGATCTCCCTTCCCAGGGGCTGGGGGTCACGGCTTGGCCCTTTGGTTAATGGGGTCAGGGCTTGGCCCTTTGGCTTCATCAAACACATGCAGGTTTCCTCAGCATCAGAGCCACCTTTCCTTTGCTTTTCCCTACCTGCCATCACTGCCTCCACATTTCTGCTCTAAGTGGAGCCTGGAGAGGCTTTGTCAACAGTGTCCCTCAGTGGGACCCATTAAAGCCACAAGAAACTTTGCAGTTTGAATATAACTTTGACTTCCTCAGAGGTTTCTCAGCAGCTTCTGAGTGTCTGGGTTTCATGGACTCAGCACCAAACCCACCTGAGGGGTCATTAAAATATCTTGGGCTGGTCCTGTGCTGCAGAGCTGGGCCGGGCTCCTGGGACGGAGGGAGCTCAGGGCAGGTGGTCAGCGCTGCAGAGAGACAGCTCTGCCCAGGAGCAGCTCCTCTGCAAAGCGCAGCAGGGCTGAGGGCACTGCCTGCAGGCACCGAGGGCAGAGGAGCCGGGCACAGAGAGGGGAAAGGCAGACGGCAGTGGCAGGATGCTGAGAGCTCACTGGAGGAGAAATCTTCACAACACAGTAAGTGTCCTCCTGTTTTGCTGGGTGGGCAGTGGGAGATGGTAATCTATTTCTCCTTTCTGTAGCAGGCTCTAAGACCCCATTTCTTGTGTGCAGATGTCTGAGCCTCTCCTGAGCCCCTGAACACACAGAGATGTCCCTGGGCATGGTCCTGCTGCCAGGAGGGGTCTGCAGGGCAGAGCTGAGGACACAGTGGGTGGGATGGGGGCTGTGACCATTGACAGGGAGGAGATAAGGGGAAAGAGAAATAGCTCCAGGCACGGACAGCTCCAGGCATCGGAGCCATCTTTCACAGGGAGTGAAAGAACTAGGCTGACAGCAAAGGTTCAGGGTGGGGGGTGGTATTTGTGCAACTCCCTATTAGACCTTCAGTGAAAGTGCTGTTTACATAATAATCCCCTCTGTTCTTCTCCCCCACCAAGCAGAGCCTCTGCCCTCCAGGCCACAGGATCCAGGGCAGGAGCTGCCTCCTGTGCATCCAGAGCTGCAGCAGAGGAGACTCTCCCCAGTGCCCATCTGTCCCTCCCTGGCCTTGCCTCCCTTGGCAGAAGCATTGGGCCATTGCTCCTTGGTTCTCCACCTGCCCCTGCTGCTGCTTCTCCTGTTTTCAGGCTCTCTGGGGATGGGGCTTTCAGCTGCAGCTCAGCAACTGGCCCTGCAGGTCCTGCCATGCAAATATGTTCATGGCAGCAAGGTGCCCAAGCCCCCTTCGAGCCTCTGGGTCTCTGGGAAATGCTGCCCATGAGCTGGGGATAAACCTGGATCTTTTTGCCAGACACCCCCTCTGCAAGGAGTCAAAAATCTCAGAGATATTTAATGGGGACGGCAGTTTTCCACTGGATTCCTCTGCTCTCAGCAGCATCCAATTTCCTGTCAAGGGAACAGCTGGGTGTGAGCCTCCTGCAGATTCCAGAGGTGCAAGCCCAGGGCAGCTGAGAGCAAGTCTGATGGACAGCCTGGCTCTCCTCACTCTGCACTAAGGCTCTGCCCGTTTGCACGCCCGCACTCTCCATGGAGCACTTGTAGCGCAGCAGCAATGTCCAGGCTGTCTGCCTTCAGAACGCACTCCTCAGGTAGGACAGGGCAACAGGAGCCAAAGCCAGAAGAGCAAAGCCCCACAGCTCTGCTCTGCAGCCGGGGGCCCTGGGCGGGACAAGGCTGAAATCTCTTGGATGTCAGGAGTGGAGTTAAGCAGCGATGACTGCGGGTTCCTCTCTGCCTGTTGGTGCACAGCAGGACTGACTCCTGCAGAGGCCACAGCAGAATCCCTTGCTCCCCACTGCCCCCTCAGCCAGCAAACATCAGAGCTCCAGCCTGGGAGCTGCAGGAAGGTCTTTCTGGAAGGACAGAGACTGGGAGGGGTGGGGGTACAGTGAGAAATGGAGGAAATTTTGCAAAAATAAGTCAATCCTAACCATTCACTAACTTTTCCTCCTTGGGCAGTCCCTAATTTACAGAGGCAGCAGATGTCCAACGGCAGCTCCATCACTGAGTTCCTCCTCCTGGCATTTGCAGACACACGGGAGCTGCAGCTCTTGCACTTCTGGCTCTTCCTGGGCATCTACCTGGCTGCCCTCCTGGGCAACGGCCTCATCATCACCGCCATCGCCTGTGACCACCACCTGCACACCCCCATGTACTTCTTCCTCCTCAACCTCTCCCTCCTCGACCTGGGCTCCATCTCCACCACTCTCCCCAAAGCCATGGACAATTCCCTCTGGGACAACAGGGACATCTCCTACTCAGGATGTGCTGCCCAAGTCCTTTTTTTTCTCTTCTTTATCTCAGCAGAGTTTTCTCTCCTCACCATCATGGCCTATGACCGCTACGTTGCCATCTGCAAACCCCTGCACTATGGGACCCTCCTGGGCAGCAGAGCTTGTGTCCACATGGCAGCAGCTGCCTGGGGCACTGGGTTTCTCTATGCTGTGCTGCACACAGCCAACACATTTTCACTACCACTCTGCCAAGGCAATGCTGTGAACCACTTCTTCTGTGAAATCCCCCAGATCCTCAAGCTCTCCTGCTCACACTCCTACCTCAGAGAAGTTGGGCTTATCATGGTTAGTGTCTGTTTAGCATTTGGATGTTTTGTTTTCATTGTGGTGTCCTATGTGCAGATCTTGAGGGCCGTGCTGAGGATCCCCTCTGAGCAGGGACGGCACAAAGCCTTTTCCACGTGCCTCCCTCACGTGGCCGTCGTCTCCCTCTTTATCAGCACTGGCATGTTTGCCCACGTGAAACCCCCCTCCATCTCCTCCCCATCCCTGGACATGGTTGTTTCATTTCTGTACTCGGTGGTGCCTCCAGCAGTGAACCCCGTCATCTACAGCATGAGGAACCAGGAGCTTAAAGAGACATTGAAGAAGCTGATTCAATCAGCTCTTTCTCACCACCATTAACCTGCCCATGTCTCTTCAATACTGATTTCACATTCATTACTGGAACCTCCTGCGCTTTGGGCATTTTCTCTGTGATAACCATGTTTGTCCATGTCTGCATCCACTCCACTTCCCCAGAGGCATGAACCAGCCTGTCTGACCCAGAGGTCTCTTCTCGTGTGTCTGGCACGATGGCACAGGTGGCCTCCCATGTGGCATCTCTGTAATAAAAGGGGATTTCCTCAATGTCTGGAGTTTGGGCTCTTCTTCCAAAGCTGAGGTCAGGCTGAAGAAATTGCCCCCAGAGGAGGCTTCGGTTCCTCATGGGATGAGGTCATTGGGTGATTTGTTAGTGAATGGGCCTGTGCCAAGCCTTCACCTGTGGGTGCCCAGTTCCCCTGAAGATGGCGAAAGTTCTCAGGGATCTGCCTGGGACTGTCACCCCATGGCTTGCAGGCACCACAGCCCACTCACTCTGCAGAGCAGCACCACCAGCTCAGGGCCCTGTGGAGAGCATGGGGACAGGGTAGGAGTGACAGGTCAGTTCAACATGGAAACATTTCAGTGGTGAAAGGTTCTCTGGGGACAGGTACTTCCTCGTAGAAGAGCAAAGGAGCAGCACTGTGTTTCCAGGGGGGAAGGAATAACCAAGAGAAACCTAGTTCTGAATGCACCAGCTTGGGGTAAGTTTCTCTATTACTAAGGCAACTGGAGAAGCCTAAGGAGCTTCTGGGACAGGATTCTTTCCCTGTGAGTGGGGCTGGCACGGAGGGTCTTGCTGGGAGTGGACAATAAGGATGACTTGGAGACAGAAGCAGGGGACACAGGGAGACACTGGCCTCCATTTCCTCATGCCATGGCTGGCCCTCAGCCCTGAGGCTGATGGGGAGGCTGAGAGACCTCTCGTTTCTTCCTTCACTCCCACACTTGGATGGACCTCATCCATGAGCCTGAAGGATGCACAAATGTCCTGTAACTTCAGGGGAAGTAGAAGGGTTTGTAGGACACATGGGAGTGCAGGGAGAGAGAGGTGTGTGTGTGTAAAAGGCAGGAAGAAGATTGGAAGTAGCAGGGAGTGGGAGTGCATCATACTGAGAGGAAATAGGTTGAGTTTTGATTTTGAGGCAGCAGAAGAAGGAAGATTTGCAGTTCAGTGCTGGGACATGGACTAAGTAGAAGATTCAACTGAGGCTGGGGGCTGGGACATCTTTAGTGACTGAGGACCATTATCAGGGCTTTGGAAGAGGCTGCACAGGTTATGGGGATCTCACAGCCATTGTCAGACCACAGAAGATGACAGTATTGTGTTTGAAGAAATAGTGAGGACACAGAGTCCTTGTTAAATGTTGGGAAAGCATGAGGTCAGAGTGAGGTGGGGAAGCAGGGGTGGTGGTTTAAAATCTGCAGAGAAACAGGTAGAGGCATAGGGAAGTGTGGGACAGCCTGTGGTGGGGATGGCTCCTGGGTTGAGGCTGGGACCCCCAGCAGAACTGAAAACCTTGTCTATTACACTATGGCTGCTGTCTCCTCCACTGAGGACCCTGAGAGGACACCAGTTCCTACAGCCACAGCACTTCGTTGCCTCCTCCCCAACATTCCACAGCGCCTGGGGGGGAGTCTCACCACTGTCCTTCATCAGCATCACACCCCCCTGAATCTCACTGCCCCCAGGAAGAGCCCTGAGCATCCCAGCAGTGAAAGCATCCCAGTTCCCAGGGGATGGCTGTCAGGGCTTGACCATCCTGTTGATGAAACACATCAAGGCCTTTCACAGTCCCCTGAACATTTCATTTTCAAACCGCAAGCAGTTCCTCTGTCTTCCTGTTTCCCCAGCCCCCAGGGACAGGAACCTTGTCTCCTCATTCCCTCCCTGGCCTCTTCAGTGATGGCCCTCACTGGGGATCACTGACACCCTCAGAAACTTGGAGGTTTGCTGCTGACTTTCCCTTCTCTAGAGGCCACTTCAATCCCTTTTCTGCACCTGCAGTTCAAGAACTTGGCACCAGAGGGCTCATTAACACGCAAATCCCCCTGACAAGCCAGGTCTCTGGGCATCACTTAATTCCTGACTTCTGAAATGTTTAATTTAAGAGGTTTCAGGTGTGCAGTCAAAGTGAAAAGCTTTCAGTCCTACATGTCAGTAAGAAACAATTTCTTCTTTTTCCACTACTCCTTGTTTTTCTGCTCACACATGAAGTGACATCAGCAAACTCCAAGTGATATTGATCCTGAGCAGCTCCTGAATATGTCGGGAAGCCAAGACCCTCTATGTCAGACATTCTCTGGGCAACCTTTGTCCCTGCCTCCAACTCCACATTTCTCTCATCAGCCCCCTGGGACTTCCAGCACCTTTTTTCAAATCTGAGCTTTCTCCACGACAGGCTGTAGTTGCATCTTTCTGCGCTTTGACACCAACTCCCACCTGCTGTACTTGGAACAGGACCTGCACGTGGACACAGAGGGTGTTTAATTACCAAAAATCTAAATCAACGGAAGGCATGCTTTAATATAATATAAAATACACTCCTCTGTTGTATATTAAGTCCACCTTACCTCCTCTGAAGTCCACTTGCCACAGTGGAGATGGCTTTAGGCCAAAGGAAAGCACATTATTTTGTCAAGCAGACACCCCAGGAAGCCCCAAAGCACCCCCTGCCCCAGACTCTGTCCATATTCACTCACAGAGACTCACACCCTGAAGTCACGAGCTCCCTCGAGCTTCCCATCTGCATCCCATCCCTTCCCATTCCCATCTGCAAACCCACCTGTTAAACAGGACTGGACTCAGCATTGGCCCCTGGGCTTCACCACTGGTGCCCTGCTCCCAAGGGGACTTTGTGCTCTTGGCCATGGCCTTCTGGATCCGGCCATTCACCCTGTTTCCAGTCCACCTCACTCACGCCTATCAGGGTGTGACGGGATGCAGCGTGAAAAGAATTGTTAATACGGAGGTGAAACACCTTCCCTGCTCTGCCCTCATCCACCAGCCGAGGCATCTCATTTCTGTGGTGGGTTAACCGTGGCTAATCACCAAACTGCCACCCAGCTGCTGGCTCACTGCCTCTCCCACCCCAGTGGGATGGGGGAGAAAATAGGAAGAATGGGAATGAGAAAGATTCTGGGTGCTTAAAACATTAAAACAACACCTTTGCTCTCCGCTGTCCCAGGCTCAGCTTCACTCCTTCACTCCAGGCTCCTCTCCCCCATCCCAAGCAGTGCAGGGGCATTTGGGATTGGGGGCCACAACCAGTACATAACAGTTTTTCTCTGCTACTCCTTCTTTCCCACAGTTTTTCTCTGCTCTGGCACTAACCCTCCACGGGCTGCAGGGAAGATCTGCTCCACAATGGAGCGCATTCTCCTCTTTCTCCAACATTGGTGTTCCTTCTCTTGTTTATCAATGTGTTTGTTCCCTCCACCCCTACCTGTCTGGTGTTTTCTGCCCTTTCTTCAATATGTTTTCACAGAGGCACGACCAGTTTTGCTGATGGGCTGATCTGTGTTCTGCCTTGAGACCATTGTGGAGCTGGGAACAGATCTGTCTGGCACAGGGCCTCATCCCACAGAGCCACCCTTGCAGCCCCTCCAGCTACCAACCCCTTGTCACATACACTCCATACAGTCACCCACTGTGGAAAGGGCAGGTGCAAAAGACTTCTTTATTTTTTTTTTTTTTCTCTTGAACTATGGCTTCCTTTATTATTCTTTGTTGGCAGTTAAGAAACAACTTTCTGTAACTGTGTGCAGCCAGTTCTCCAAAAAAGAGCAGGTGGGAACTGGTGCAAATGAGCTGCAACCTTCAGCTACAGACAGAAAGACTGGATCTGGAAAAGCTCAGGGGGCTGAGAAGAGAGACCTCAGTGGTGGGGACAGAGTGACAAAGGTTGGCCATACAGTGTGTAACCTCACGGAGCTTGCTTTTCATAAATGATTTTTCTGACTCCATAAGGGCACACGCAGGGTCAGTATAAATTGGAGAATGTAGTTATTTTTGTGTCTGGAAGATGAAAACTGAAGAGAAGTGTAAAACCAAAATTTTTTTAAAAAATATTATTTTATATGTAAATCTTTTTTTTTTGGGTTACACTCTGGAAATTTCTCTCTTTTTAAGAATTGAAGAGTTAATAGAAATTATGCACAGAGGTGTTCCTTCTCAGACGACAGGCCTGTCTCTGCCACAAGCTGTGCTACAGCGTCTTGCATCTCTGTTCCTCACCAGGCTGTAGACACTGACACAACTACCCCACCTCTCTCTCCCCCCAGCATGTCCCCTCCTTTACTGACGTCTCTCCATTGGTGCTGCCTTTGTTACTCCAGCAGGTTCCAAGGAGCCCTGTCAGCTCTCCTTCATCCAAGGGTGCATTGCTGAGAGGCTGCTGAAGCTTGTCCAACCCTTGGAATGTTACCCCAGCTGCTCTTCCACACGAACACCACTGAGACTGCCCCAGGACACCTGGCAAGTGTCAAGCATGATGACATGACTCTGGACACAATGTTCAAAGGCATTTGGGTGATCTTCTCCTCAATACTTTTGGAGAAGGGAAAAGGTTCAAGAAGGGAACAGACCCTGCAGATAGACAATTGGTTGTGCCATTGGTGTTAGTAACGGGTTTCTATGACCTTGAGACCCTCCCTAAGGAAGAGATGGGATTCACCTGATGGAGTGGCACAAAGCTATCCTTGCTAGCAGGCTGGGCAACCTGGAAGGAAAACTTTAAACTGAAAGAGTGAATGAAAGGAGACAATGGCCAACAATCATGTAAGGAAGTGAGGGACCAGCTTGCAAGGAAAGGAGCTTTTATGGTGAGATCAGAAGGGACATGGTAAAAAGAAAAGAGAGCTTAGGAGGAAACACCTCAAACATGTGCACATAAAGAAGGAGATGCCCACAGGACAGCAGGACGGAAATGCTCTCCTGCCCTTTCTGTGAGATCAGCATGACTGGACACCTCTTTTGAGATCTTGCACAGTAATTCTCACAGCGTGGAGAGCAAACAAGAGGAATTAGATGTCCGTGTGCAGTTACAGAGCTCTAGTCTCATTTGGATAACAAAGATGTGGGGCATTGCTGACCCCACTGTAGTGCTGCGATGGATGGATGCTGGTGTCTCAGACGGACAGGGTGAAAAGGCGAGGGAGGGGAGCTGCCCTGCCCATGAGAGAGCAGTGGGAATGCATGGAGCTCTGCCTGGGAAGAGGTGATGTGTCAGCTGAGAAGCAATGGATTAGTGGGCAGAGCCACATGGGCTACACTGTAGTGAGTATCTGCTGTAGGCAATCAGGGTGGTTTGGGAAGAAGCAGATGAGGCATCTTCAGATGTTCACAGGCCCTGCTCCTCATGGGGACTGGAAACCCCCTGATCTCTGCCAGAGGGGAAACACAGCAGAGCACAAGCTGTCAAGGAGATTTCTCCAGGGTAACATGATAACTTCACAAACATTGAGACATGGGGCTGGGAAAGCCAGAGCCCATCTGGGGTTGAATCTGGGAAGGGATGTGAAGGGCAGCAAGAAAAGTTTCTAGAAGTACATCAACATCTGAAGGAAAGCTACGGAAAATCTGTGACTCTGCTGAATGGGGCAAGGGTCCTGGTGACACAGGACAAGGAAAAGACTGAGGTGGTAAGAGCAGCCTTCAGGAACCCCAGGACCTGTGACCAGGGGGAACATCTGGAGTAAGGAGGACTTAATCTTGGAGGAGGTGTGCTAAATTAGAGAACATTTAGACAAACCAGACATGAACAAGTCCTTGGGGCCTGACAGGATTCACCCATGTTTGCTGGCAAAAAAAATCTGATTTCATTGCAATGTCATTATTGAATATTTTTGAAAGCTGTTGGGGATCAGGAGAGATTTCTGGAGTCTGGAAGAAAGAAATTGCAGCCCCATGTTCAAAAAAGTCGAGAAGGATGATGTGGGGGAGACAGTCAGTTCTTCTGCCATAGCATCGTCCTAGACAGTCTGACAAATTTGGGCTAGATAAATGGAAAGGGATGTAGATTTAGAACTGCCTCAGTGGCTCAGAAGGATGGGGTCATGGGCACTGTGGTGGTTTAGTCCCTGCTGGGGTCTGAGACCATGTGGCCGCTGCCCCTCCTCCACAAAGGGAGTGAAATACAAAGCCCCGGGGCTGAGATAAGGAGAGGTTTAATACAACAGTGCAACAGCAACACAACAAACAACAACAATAATAACAGTAATAGTAATAACAATAAACAGAGCAAGATATCTACCAATACAGCAGTGAGAACAGAGCGATGGCATAACACATGTGTTAACTGACTGTCTCCCGCTGCTGTGCTTTGGCGCCAGGATGTGATGTCAGCATGGTATATGAATAACCCGGCTAGAGCTTCCCCCCCACTGCTGGGGAAACTTAACCCTATCCTGTCTAAACCAGGACATAATCCACCCCTTTATTCTATACCATGTGCATCACATCCAGCTGCCACTTAGCAATTAGCATTAACAAAGAAAAAATAACAAAAGCTCAGTATAACTCACGGTGTGTTTTCACCCACAACCAAGTCCCCTTGTGGTACGCAACGGACCTCTCCATCCTTCTGCATCACCCACCAGGTGCACCCAGGTCCTTGAGCAAAAACAATCCCGTGGATGGGTTTGCCTTTGCCCGGCGCAGGACTAACCCAGACCATTTTTCCCAGCAGGTCCCTCATGCGCACCACAGGGACTTTATCTCTGTCCACAACATGTGGAAGTTTTGACTGAGCCGGGCCAGCTCGATTGGCAGATCCTCTTGTGTTGACTAACCAAGTGGCCTTTGTCAGATGTGTGTCCCAGTGTTTGAAGGTTTCACCCCCCATTGCTCTCAATGTAGTTTTTAACAGTCCATTGTAGCGCTTGATCTTCCCGGAGGCTGGTGCGTGGTAGGGGATGTGGTAGACCCACTTGATGCCGTGTTCTTCTGCCCAGGCATCTATGAGGTTATTTCAGAAGTGAGTCCCGTTGTCCGACTCAATCCTCTCTGGGGTGCCGTGTTGCCACAGGACTCGCTCTTCAAGGCCCAGGATGGTATTTCGGGCGGTGGCGTGGGACACTGGATAAGTTTCGAGCCACCCAGTGGTTGCTTCCACCATTGTGAGCACGTGGCGCTTGCCTCGGCGGGTCTGTGGCAGTGTGATGTAGTCGATCTGCCAGGCCTCTCCATATTTATATTTCATCCATCGATCTTCATTCCGCTGGGGCTTCACCCGTTTGGCTTGTTTGATCGCAGCACACGTCTCACATCCGTGGATGATCTCTGCGATGGTGTCAATGGTGAGGTCCACCCCTCGATCTCGAGCCCACCTATATGTTGCATCTCTGCCTTGGTGGCCCGAGGTCTCATGGGCCCACCGGCCTATGAACAGTTCACCTTTACGCTGCCAGTCCAAGTCCACCTGAGCCACTTTGATCTTAGCAGCTTGGTCCGCCTGCTGGTTATGTTGATGTTCATCAGTGGCTCAACTCAGGTATATGGGCGTCCACATGGTGCACCTTCACTACGAGGTTCTCCACCCGGGCTTCATCCACTGTCTGAGTGTCTCGCCACCAGGATGCTGCTGCTAATGCTTTGGAATGTCCCTCTGGTCCACTTTGCAGGAACTTCCGCCACATCAGCTGTGTACAAGGGACCTGATCTGGATCCATTGGTGACTGCTCATCATTCAGATCACCATAGATCATGTCAAACACAGCCATTTCCCTGAGGTTTTGGATGCCTTTCTCCATGTCGGTCCACTTGCCTAACCGACATAGAGCATCATCCTTGTAGGGGTACCTCTCCCTCATAGCGAGCAGGAGTCGCCTCCAAAGGCTGAGGGTTTGAGCCTGTTTCCCTATTGCCTTGTCAATACCAGCCTGCTTGGCTAAAGGTCCCAGCTGCTTGGCCTCTCTCCCCTCCAATTCCAAACCAGCAGCTCCACTATCCCAGCACCAGAGCAACCAGGTGCAAATTTGCTCGCCTGCAATGCGACTGAAATCCTTCCGCATATCTCGCAACTCACTGAGGGATAGAGATAGGATGATTACCTCCGGCTCTTCCTCCTGCTCTCGTGATGGGCCTGGTTCATTATCACCCTGTGCACTGCGAGGGGATTTTTTGGTATATTTGGTTTTCTGTATCGGGGCAACTGATATTGGTACTGCTTGTCCCTCCGGCTCAGCTGCTGTGCTGGTGGAGGCGACCAGTACTGGGGCTGCCTGTCCCCCTGGCCCAGCTGCTGTACCAGCAGGTTCACTTTCAGACCCTGCAGCTCTTTTGCCCCCTTGAGGGCAGTGATCAGTGTTAAGGGCGATGCGGTAAGCATGGGCAAGCCCCCAGCACATCGCAGCGAGCTGCATCTCCCGGGGTTTGTCAGATTGGCAGCACACCTTTTCCAAACACTCCACCAGTTTATCAGGACTCTGCACTTGTTCGGGAGTAAAATCCCAGAATGTTGGGGGTGACCACTCACTCAGGTACTTGCCCATCTTCTCCCACATACCTAGCCATTTATAACTATCTGCCCTCGGGGCAGGTTTCCGGGTGGTGCTATTGTTGGAGAAGTACCGCATGGCCCAAAACAAGATCTGGCAGACATTTAGAAAGCACAGAGCCGCAAGCACAGTGGCCTGGGTGCTCCAGGGATAGCTGAAACTCTCAAAAACCGAGAGAATCTCTTCCCCTGGCTCACCCACAGAGGGGGTGAGACCCCAAACAAAAGACCAGGCAGCAAACAGGTACCGGTGCACCCCCACAAGCAGCGAAACGAGCCCATTATAAGCAGACAGTAACCAGTAGAGCAGAACAAGACCCTTGATACATTTTCCACCGAGAACAAACACCAGCACTAGGAGCACAGAGTGGACATGAGGATTAATCCAGCCCCACCACGCAAGCAAATTGCCCAGCATTGCAAACATTTCTTATCAAACAATACAAGTAAAACCAGAAAAAATTACACCTAACAGATTGCTCTAACACACTTCTCCTTTTGTCCTTATCTCAGTCTTCTCCAGCCTCACGTTGGAGCACCAAAGTTGTGGTGGTTTAGCCCCTGCCGGGGTCTGAGACCACGCGGCCGCTACCCCTCCCCCACAAAGGGAGTGAAATATAAAGCCCCAAGACTGAAATAAGGAAAGGTTTAATACAACAGTGCAATAGCAACACAACAAACAACAATAACAATAACAGTAATAGTGATAGCAATGAACAGAGCAAAATAGCTACCAAATACAGCAGTTTGAAGCACGATGTACAAAACCATGAGTGCACCGCGCTCCCACGCCAGGAAAATGTGACCTGCCAGGATGTGACTCCGCATGGTATCTGAATAACCCGGCTAGAGCTCCCCCCCCACTGCTGGGAAACTTAACCCTATCCTGGTTAAACCAGGACAGGAGGGCAGCCTGCAGCCCAGCGGGACCCCAGGGAAAGAGTCAAAGCCCTGAAGATGGGGTGTCCTTAAGGTACACACTGCCGTGCCCAGAGCCCCCAGGTAAGATGGGGACACAGGCAGCAAGGTCAGGAGGGGAAACACAGAGAAATACCCCAAAACTCCTGCCAAGGGAGGAAGGACAGGGACAGACAGACAGAAACACAGGGGTTTCTACTCACTGCAGGTCGGGATGCCAAGAAGAAGACTCAGCATGAAATCCCACAACCCTGCGGGCAAAGGCTGTGCTGGGTGGGAGAGGAGTCCAGTGGGGTGCTCCTTAAAGGTCTTTGTGCTGCAGGGGATGGCAGGGAGGCCCAAATCCCCTTCCCATGGCATTTGTGGGAGCAGGTCCCTGTGTCTCCCTGCCCATGTCTCTGCTTCCTGGAGCTGCCACAGGCGGGACCTGTGTCTCTGCACATGTGTCTCACACACCAACAGTCACTCGCCGAGGAGAGCAGCTCCAGTGCAGGTAAGCCTGTACTGCGGGGTTTTTGTGGCAAAAGGGACTGGAAAGGAGCTTTTTTTGAGGGGACTTTTGAATCTTTTTGGAGACAGAAAGGCGGCTAGCCGGCTCTAAGGAGACTGGCAAGCCGGTGGGCGGGCAGCTGAGGAGGCGTGGTCTGTGGGCAGAGCCCAGGGCCAGTGGCGCCTGTTTCGAGAGAGGTGTAAACACACCAACGGTCACTCGCAGAGGAGAGCAGCTCACACCCACCCATCGGTAACGAGCTGGGAGGGCTTCCTAGTTAGCATGGGCGGAACCAGCACCACCCACCGTTAATTTGGTGATAAGAACCCTGTGGGAGGGTCACTGCCCACTGAGCTCAGGGTGATCAGAGAGTACCTGTGAACCACCGGTTGATAGTACTTGTCAGCCACTGGTAGCCTAAGCCATGGTCTCCACTCGCCTGAAAAACACCACCAGCAAGAATGTGGCGACCCAGACGGAGCAACCACGCAAACATGCAGCAGTCCAGGTCCCAGGCTGCAGGGAGTGCCTGAGCCTGTCAGTGCTGTTGGAGGGCTGCAGTGACAGCGCCTGTGTGCGCTGCGACCAGCTGGATGACCTGCTCAGCCTGGTGGCAGAACTCAAAGAAGAGGTCGAGAGATTAAGAAGTATTAGGGAATGTGAAAGGGAGATTGATTGGTGGAGTTCCACCTTGGCACCCATGAATCAACAGGAGCAAATAGAGACTCCAGGCAAGGCAGGTTATCCCTCACCCTCATGCTACCAGGCAGAAGGAGGGGACCTAAGAGATGAGGGAGACTGGAAACAGGTCTTTGCTCAGGGAGGCAAGAAAATTCTCTCCCAACCTCCCTCACCCTCCATGGTGTTATGGAGGCTTCCAAATAAGCAACCCACCACCAATTTAAAAAAATAAATAAATTTATTTTTTTCTAAAACCACCATTCAGCCCTCCGTAGATTACAGATCCGGATGTCCGCAAGAGGAGGACAGAATAACTTTCTGGGGTTCAACAATAACCCCAGAGACTTTACAAAACCCCACTCCCCAGAGGTTTAACGAGAACCCCAAATGCAAATTTCACTTCCTGGGGTTTAACGGGAACCTGAAACGTAAACAAAACCTCACACCCCAGGGGTTTGACGACAACCCCAAACGCAAACTTCACTTCGTGGGTTTAACGAGAACCCAAAACGTAAAACAAAGCCTCACAGCCTAGGGGTTTAACGACAACCCCAAACATAAACAAAACTTTACTACCTAGGGTTTAACGACAACCCAAAATGCTCTATCACTCACCTGGAAAGTGAGGGCTCTCAACCTCGAGGACCTGCTCAGGGCAGCGTCCCAACCCAAGGCACCTCGAGGAGTTTCCCTGGGCGGCGTCCCGAACCCAAGGGGAGAGTCCTCTGACCGCAGCGTGCAGCTCCAGGGGAACGAGCTCAAAATGGCTCCTCCAAGGGACTCCGTTTATACCCAGACCGAATCTGACCTGTAGTCAATAGCGGCTCCCATTGGTCAAAGGTCTCAACTACCACGAGACCCTGAAAACAAAGACAGCCAAAAGCTGCCACGTTTCAACAACCAGGAAGCTCTGTTTTCACTGGGCGGATGCACCTGCCACACATAGTGCCCCTTCACAATAGATTCGGGGCCCTGGAACTTTTGAATGAAGACATGGAGGAAGAGAATGAGACAAACAATGAGGAAGACCAAGGACCACCAAGGCCAGGTCACTCTAGAAAAGGTATTAAAACCAGCTCTGAAAGGAACCCCAGAAGAGTCATTGTAGTGGGGGACTCAATTCTGAGGGGTGTCGAAGGCCCCATATGCAGACCAGACCCGCATCATAGGGAAGTCTGCTGCCTCCCTGGGGCCCGCGTCAAGGACCTCACAAGAAGACTCCCCTCTCTAGTCAAACCCAAGGACTATTACCCTCTTCTGGTTTTCCAGGTTGGTAGTGACGACATTAGCAGGAGAAGTATTAAATCAATGAAGAGAGATTTCAGGGCCTTGGGGAAACTGATCAAGGGGTCGGGGGCACAGGTTGTGTTCTCCTCCATCCCTCCAGTTGGGGGGATGGATGAGGATGAACACCAAAGAACACAGCAGATGAATTCGTGGCTTCAAGACTGGTGTCACCGTCAGGGCTTTGGTTTTTTCGATCATGGGTTGGTATACAGGGCACCAGACCTCTGGGCGTTAGATGGGATACACTTGTCCCAGAAGGGGAAGAGGATCTTGGGGCAGGAGTTAGCTGGGCTCATTGACAGAGCTTTAAACTAAATTTGAAGGGGGAAGGGGGCAAAACATCAGCCCATTGGAAGTGCATGTATACCAATGCACGCAGCATGGGTAACAAACAGGAGGAGCTTGAAGCCGTGATGAAACAGGAAAATTATGATGTTGTGGCTATCACAGAAACATGGTGGGATGCCTCCCATGACTGGAGCACGCCAGTTGATGGCTACAAGCTCTTTAGAAGGGATAGACAAGGTAGGAGAGGCGGTGGGGTGGCGCTGTATGTTAGGGACTGTTATGATTGCCTTGAACACAAGTGTAGTGAAGACAGGGTGGAGTGTCTTTGTGTTAGAATCAGGGGGAAGGCCAACAGGGCAGATGTTGTAGTAGGAGTCTACTATAGGCCACCCAACCAGGACAGAGAGGTGGATGAAATATTCTATAGGCACTTGGGTGAAATCTCATGATCGCTTGCCCTTGTTCTTGTGGGGGACTTCAACTTCCCAGACATCTGCTGGAAATACAACACAGCAGAGCGGGACCAGTCCCGAAGATTCCTGGAATGTGTGGGGGACAACTTCCTAACACAGCTGGTGAGAGAACCAACCAGAGAAGGTGCCCTGCTAGATCTCCTCCTTGTGAACAGAGAAGGGCTAAGCAGGACTGACATCCTGGACTTCCAAAGGGCTGACTTTGTCTTGTTTAGGCACCAGCTTGACAGGATCCCTTGGGAGATGGTCCTGAAGGGTATAGGGGTCCAGGAAGGCTGGGCGCTCTTTAAGAAGGAAGTGTTTATGGCTCAGGAGCAGGCAGTCCCCAGGTGCTCTAAGAGGAGCAGGCGGCAGAGAAGACCACCCTGGCTGAACAGGGAGCTTTGGCTGCAACTCAAGGAGAAAAGGAGAGTTTACAGCCTTTGGAGGAAGGGGCTAGCCACTCACAGTGATTACAAAGAGGCTCTGAGGCTATGCAGGGCAGAAATCAGGAGGTCCAAAGCCCAGCTGGAAATTAATCTGGCTTCAGCAATCAAAGATAACAAGAAATGTTTCTATAAGTATGTCAATAGCAAAGGAAAGACCAGGGAGAGTCTCCATCCCCTGCTAGATGCTGAAGGAAACTTGGTAACAAGTGATGAGGGGAAGGCTGAGGTACTTAATGCCTTCTTTGCCTCAGTCTTTAATAGCAAGACTAGTTGTATTGAGGGAATCCAGCCTCCTCAGCCAGATGATAGAGACTGGGAGAACGACCCCCCCGCAATCCAGGAGACAGTCAGTGACCTGCTACATCACATAGACACACACAAGTCTGTGGGACCGGATGGAATACACCCAAGAGCTGGCTGGGGTGCTCGCCAAGCCGCTTTCCATCATTTCCCAGCAGTCCTGGCTGACAGGGGAGGTCCCGACAGATTGGAAACTGGCCAATGTGACGCCCATCTATAAGAAGGGTCAGAAGGATGATCCAGGAAATTACAGGCCTGTCAGCTTGACTTCGGTACCCGGGAAGCTGATGGAGCAGCTCATCCAGAGTACCATCACACAACACATGCAGGACAACCAGGGGATCAGGCCCAGTCAGCATGGGTTTATGAAAGGCAGGTCCTGCTTGACAAACCTGATCTCCTTCTACGACAGAGTGACCTGCTTATTGGGTGAGGGAAAGGCTGTGGATGTAGTTTACCTTGACTTTAGCAAGGCCTTTGACACTGTTTCCCACAGCATTCTCCTGGCAAAACTGGCTGCTTGAGGCTTGGCTGATCGCACGCTTTGCTGGGTAAAAAACTGGCTGGATGGCCGGGCCCAAGGACTTGTGGTGAACGGAGCTAAATCCAGTTGGCGGCCGGTCACAAGTGGTGTCCCCCAGGGCTCGGTTTTGGGGCCACTCCTGTTTAACATCTTTATTGATGGTCTAGAGGAGGGGATCGAGTGCACCCTCAGTCAGTTTGCAGACGACACCAAGCTGGGTGGGAGTGTTGATCTGCTCGAGGGTAGGGAGGCTCTGCAGAGAGACCTGGACAGGCTGGAGCGATGGGCTGAGGCCAACTGGAGGAGTTTCAATAAGGCCAAATGCCAGGTGCTGCACTTGGGCCACAACAACCCCCAGCAGTGCTACAGGCTTGGGGAGGAGTGGCTGGAGAGCTGCCAGTCAGAGAGGGACCTGGGGGTGTTGATTGACAGCAGGCTGAACATGAGCCAGCAGTGTGCCCAGGTGGCCAAGAAGGCCAATGGCATCCTGGCTTGTATCAGAAATAGCGTGGCCAGCAGGGACAGGGAAGGGATCTTTACCCCTGTACTCGGCACTGGTGAGGCCACACCTTGATTACTGTGTTCAGTTTTGGGCCCCTCACTACAAAAAGGCCATTGAATGACTCGAGCGTGTCCAGAAAAGGGCAACGGAGCTGGTGCAGGGTCTGGAGCACAGGTCTGATGGGGAGCGGCTGAGGGAACTGGGGGGGTTTAGTCTGGAGAAGAGGAGGCTGAGGGGAGACCTCATCGCCCTCTACAGCTGTCTGAAAGGAGGGTGCAGAGAGCTGGGGATGAGTCTCTTTAACCAAGTAATGAGCAATAAGACAAGAGGGAATGGCCTCAAGTTGTGCCAGACTGACAGTTTAGACTGTATGTCAGGAAGTATTTCTTTACAGAACAGGTTATTAGGCAGTGGAATGGATTGCCCAGGGAGGTGGTGGAGTCCCCATCCCTGGAGGTGTTTAAGAGTAGGGTCGACATAGCGCTTAGGGATATGGTGTAGATGGGAACTGACAGTGTTAGGTTAATGGTTGGACTAGATGATTTTCAAGGTCCTTTCAACCTAGTTGATTCTGTGAATCTGTGATTCTGTGACTCAGGGACTCAGAGACCTCAGTTCAAGGAAACACCTCCCAGTGCTGCATTCAGGTGGTTTCCCAGGTGACGTTACTGTCAATGTGAAGTGACCTCATGACACTGTTTGTCCCACACACTTTCATGGAACCCCCAGGAATAGTGATGGCATTTGTGCTCTTTCACTTCACACACATGATGTGCATGCTTACATGTCCTCCCCACAAGGCAAACATGGACTTCTGAGCTACTTATTTGATGTACCTCTGTGGAAGGAAAAAGTTCCTCCCCAGTGTGGGGTGAGAGGCCAGTGCTGCAAATGGTGTTTGGGAGGGGCTAGAGCGTGATGATTTCCCTGGGTCAGTGTCATGGTTTAACCCCAGCCGGCATCTGAGCCCCACACAGCCACTCACTCACTCCCCTGGGTGCAATGGGGGACAGAATTACAAGGGTAAAAGTGAGAAAACTCGTGGGTTGAGATAAAGACAGTTTAATAGGTAAAGAAAAAGCCACACATGTAAGCAAAGGAAAACATGGAATTCATTCACTTCTTTCCATTTGCAGGCAGGGCCTCAGCCATCTCCAGAACATCAGGGCTCCATCACACTTAATGGTGACTTGGGAAGACAAATGCTGTAACTCTGAACGTCCCCATGTTCATCCTTCTTCCCCCAACTTTATATAACTGAGCATGATGGCATAAGGTATAGAATATCACTTTTGTCAGCTGGGGTCAGCTGTCCATGCTGTCTTCCTTCCCATCTCCTTGTGCACCCCCACCCTACTCACTGGTGGGGTGGGGTGAGGAGCGGAAAAGGCCTTGACCCTGTGTAAGCCCTGCTCAGCAATAATGAAAACAGCCCTGCGTTATAAACACTGTTTTCAGCACAAATCCAAACCACAGCCCCATATCAGCTACTAGGAAGAAAATTAACTCTCTCCCAGCCAAACCAGCACAGGCAGCTTCCCCAGTGTGTCCACTGAACACAGACACAGTCCAGACCCTGGCCCCTCAAGTCTGTCCCAGGAGGCCTGGCTGTGCGAGGACACTGCTGCATGCTCCTACCCTGCAAATCAAACTGTGCACCTGTTCAGTGGCGTTTTCATCTCTGGGCCAATTCCTTGGGCATGTTCTTGAGATCAGATTTGGAAGAAGACCTCAGCCTGTCCCTGCCTGCGGTCACAGAACTGCCACGCAGCAGGAGTGTGATCAAGCTGCCAGAGAAGTCAGGCCTTACACCAAACTGAAGGGACCAGAAAGAGAGTATGCAAATGAGGAGACAAAATCTTTGGAAGACCAGGTGCTCCGTGGCAAGGCTGCCATGCTGTGACTCTCTTCCCCTCCACCTCTGTACACAGGAATTGTCCCTGCAGCTCCAAAAATGTCTTAGAGGAAAGATCTCAGAAGAAAAAGACATCACTGCAGACCCTTTCTTTTGTTAAAACACACAGAGATCATGGCTCCTCATTTATGCAGCCACTCAGTCAGAAAAGAAAAGGAGACAGTGAAACAGAAAGGGGATGACATCATTATTACAAGTAAAATACCACCACCAACAACAGAAAAAGCAGAGAGGCTGGGTCTGTACAGAGTTATATTATAATTGCTTTGAAGAAGATGAGCAGTTTATTGGTTCAGAATAACATCTAGTTATCAATTTCCTCAGGGCATCCTTGAGGTCCTGGTTCCTCATGCTGTAGATGAGGGGGTTCACTGCTGGAGGAACCACCGAGTACAGAAATGACACCACCAGGTCCAGGGATGGAGAGGAGATGGAGGGTGGTTTAAGGTAGGCAAATATGGACGTGCTGATAAAAAGGGAGACCACAGCCAGGTGAGGGAGGCACGTGGAAAAGGCTTTGTGCCATCCCTGCTCAGAGGGGATCCTCAGCACGGCCCTGAAGATCTGCACATAGGACACCACAATGAAAACAAAACACCCAAAACCTAAACAGGCACTAACCATGACAAGCCCAAGCTCCCTGAGGTAGGAGTATGAGCAGGAGAGCTTGAGGATCTGGGGGATTTCACAGAAGAACTGATCGAGGGTGTTACTTTGGCAGAGTGGTAGTGAAAATGTGTTGGCTGTGTGCAGCACAGCCCACAGAAACCCAGTGCCCCAGGCAGCTGCTGCCATGTGGACACAAGCTCTGCTGCCCAGGAGGGTCTCGTAGTGCAGGGGTTTGCAGATGGCAACGTAGCGGTCGTAGGACATGATGGTGAGGAGATAATACTCTGCTGTAACAAAGAAAAAGAAAAAAAAGACCTGGGCAGCACATCCTGAGTAGGAGATGTGCCTGGTGTCCCAGAGGGAATTGTGCATGGCTTTGGGGAGAGTGGTGGAGATGGAGCCCAGGTCGAGGAGGGAGAGGTTGAGGAGGAAGAAGTACATGGGGGTGTGCAGGTGGTGGTCACAGGCGATGGCGGTGATGATGAGGCCGTTGCCCAGGAGGGCAGCCAGGTAGATGCCCAGGAAGAGCCAGAAGTGCCAGAGCTGCAGCTCCCGTGTGTCTGCAAATGCCAGGAGGAGAAATTCTGTCACAAAGCTCCTGTTGGACATTTGTTTCGTTGGTGCATGGGGCCTATCCAGGGAAAAAAATTTAGAGGACAATTCTCTCGGAAAATCTTGATCCGTTTCTAACAGATGCCCCACACTCACACCCTCTACCGTTCCAGAAAGGCCTTCATGCAGCTCCCGGGCTGGAGCTCTGGTGTTTGCTGGCTGAGGGGGCAGTGGGGAGCAAGGGATTCTGCTGTGGGCTCTGCAGGAGTCAGTCCTGCTGTGCCCCAACAGGCAGAGAGGAACCCGCAGTCATCGCTGCTTAACTCCACTCCTGACATCCAAGAGATTTCAGCCTTGTCCCTCCCAGGGCCCCCGGCTGCAGAGCAGAGCTGTGGGGCTTTGCTCTTCTGCCTTTGGCTCCTGTTGCCCTGTCCTACCTGAGGAGTGCGTTCTGAAGGCAGACAGCCTGGACATTGCTGCTGCGCTACAAGTGCTCCATGGAGAGTGCGGGGGTGCAAACGGGCAGAGCCTTAGTGCAGAGTGAGGAGAGCCAGGCTGTCCATCAGACTTGCTCTCAGCTGCCCTGGGCTTGCACCTCTGGAATCTGCAGGAGGCTCACACCCAGCTGTTCCCTTGACAGGAAATTGGATGCTGCTGCTGAGAGCAGAGGAATCCAGTTGAAAACTCCCCTCCCCAATAAACATCTCGGAGATTTTTGATTCCTTGAAGATGGGGTGTCTTGCGAAATGACCCAGCTTTATCCCCACTCATGGGCAGCATTGCCCAGAGACCCAGAGACTCGAAGGGGGCTTGGGCACCTTGCTGCCATGGACACATCTGCATGGCAGGACCTGCAGGGCCAGTTGCTGAGCTGCAGCTGAAAGCCCCATCCCCAGAGAGCCTGAAAACAGGAGCAGCAGCAGCAGGGGCAGGTGGAGAATCAAGGAGCAATGCCCAATGCTTCTGCCAAGGGAGGCAAGGCCAGGGAGGGACAGATGGGCACTGGGGAGAGTCTCCTCTGCTGCAGCTCTGGCTGCACAGGAGGCAGCTCCTGCCCTGGAGCCTGGGGCAGTGAGGGCAGAGCATCTGCTGGGTGGGGGAGGAGAACAGGTGGGCTTGTTAGGTAAACAGCACTTTCACTGAAGTGTAATAGGGAGGTGTCCAAATACACCCCCTCCCACCCACCACCCAACCATTCCTCTCAGCCTGTTTCACTCCCTGCCAATGCCTCTGGTGCCTGGAGCTGTCCCTGCCTGGTGCAGTTTCTCTTTCCCCTTATCTCCGCCCTGTCAGTGCTCACAGCCCCCATCCCACCTGCTGTGTGCTCAGCTCTGCCCTGCAAACCCCTCCTGGCAGCAGGGCCCTGCCCAGGGGCATCTCTGTTTCTGCAAGTCCACGGAGAAGGTCAGGAAAACACTGACAAGATGACTGAGCTTTCTGTAGGCAAATAAATTCTTGAAGGAAATTTATGAAGTTCCTGAAATACCTACTGCTCTGTCAGGGTAATGCTGTAGGAGTGTCCTTGTGTTGTCCAAACCTGACAGCTGCATTACGATACCCCACAACCACAGCAGGAAACTGAAAGCTCAGACTTCAGAAAGCACCTTTCCTTCCAGGTAGTCCCTGACTTCATGTGCTTCTTGAGATGTTGCCTCTGCCCATGTCCTGGGGGTGATGTGGAGCTGTGAGCAGCCCTGACCCACGCAGCACCCTCTCCACAGCAGAAGGACCCCGCCCTGCCGTGGGTCTCTCCTTCCCCACACAGCTTCTCCCCACAGCGCCATGGGCAGCTCCCCGGGCAGGCTGAGTGCTGATCCTGGCAGGGGCCTGGCAGAGTCCCTGCCCCAGCACACAGCCCCTGGGCTGCAGGGACCCTGCTCTCAAGGACAGCCCTGGGCACCCCTGGCTGCACCCGCACCTGCACACCCCTGCAGCCGTCCCCGGGAAAAGGCAGCCGCCATGGCCTGTCCCTCTGACAGTGCAGCAGGGAAGCCCTGCTCTGGAGCACGGCCTCCTCCTCCAGACACCAGGGACATTCCTGGCGGCTGTGCCGGCTTCACCACATCCCTCCACCACCTGCAGCTGCATTGCCCTGCACCCAGAGACTTACTGTGTCAAGGGCTGCAAAGATTTCTCCTCCAGTGAGCTCTCAGCATCCTGCCACTGCCGTCTGCCTTTCCCCTCTCTGTGCCCGGCTCCTCTGCCCTCGGTGCCTGCAGGCAGTGCCCTCAGCCCTGCTGCGCTTTGCAGAGGAGCTGCTCCTGGGCAGAGCTGTCTCTCTGCAGCGCTCACCACTTGCCTTGAGCTCCCTCTGTCCCAGGAGCCCGGCCCAGTTCTTCAGCAGAGGACCAGCCCAAGGCATTTTAATGACCCCTCAGGTGGGTTTGGTGCTGAGTCCCCGAACCTCACAGAAAGATATGAAGATGAAGATGTCTATCAAGAAGCCAGATGAGAACTACAAATCTTCTTGGAGTGTTAATGGGTCCCACTGACAAAACTTCCCCAGGGGCTGGTTAGAGCAGAAAACTCCAGGCAGAGATGACAGGTAAACAAAGGCCATATCAAAGTGGAATAAATTCTGAGAGAACTTGGATGTGTTATATTAAGCATAAAATCTTCTGGGAAGGGAGATCTTGTCCCTCACACAGTGCTCAGGGCTCTTCCTGGGGCAGTCTGATGTGGGGATGGGCAATGCCAAAGGCAGGACTATGGTCCAACATCTCCCAGGCTCTCTGGTGGGGAAGGGGAGGCCATGAGACCCAGTGCTGGAAGGGGAAGGTGCTTCCTCATTAACATCAGTGGCAGAGACAACAGCCAGAGCCAAGGGCAGAAAGAGCTCATCTCTGCTGGGGGATTTTCAGACTTTCTTCATCCCTCTATCGTCTCCACCACAGGCTGTCCCACTGTGTCCCACACCTGCACCTCTTTCTCTGCAGGCTGGAGATGTCCACCCGGCTACCACACCTTGCTCTCACCTCAGCATCTCCCTTCCTTTACTGAGATCTCTCCATCCTCCCTGGCTGCTCCTTGAAACACAAAGCCTGGGGCTGCTCCAGTCTCCCTCTGGGTGACTTGTTACACCACAGCACTGCCCTTCGAGTGACATTTCTCTGTGTCCAGTCTGGGCCTCCCCAGCTGCACTTAATGCATTAGTTCTTTCTCATAGTGTATTTTTCAACAAAGAAAAGCACCACCATCTCTGAAATCCCCCCTCAGTCACTCTCAGGCTACTCCTATAGTGCCTGGAGCCTCCACACCACTGGGCCAAAGAACTCCAGGTCCCTCAGCCACCCCACACAAGTCATGGGCACTAGGTCTTGAACCCCACCTTGGCAGACCTTCACTCAACACTCTCCAGGTCCTCCCTACTTCTCCAAAATGGGGTGCCACACCATACGACACACGCATGTGTGGGGCTACACCACTGGGGAGTGGAGGGGATGATAACTCAGGGTGTCTGGGTTGCGCACACTCCTCCGAATGCAGCCCCGTAGGCAGCTGCCCTTGGTCATCGTGTCCATCCTCTCCTGGCTCGTAGGGCATCCCTCGCAGTGCCCAGGCCCTTCTCCTCAGAGTTGCTGATCAGTCGGTCACGTCCCAGCCTGTCCTGATGTACGAGGCTGTTCGGCCCCTGCTCCCAATGATGTAGGATTAGCCACTTTTCCTTGTAAAACTTCAACTTTGAGAAATCCCAGGTTTTGTCAAGGTTCCTATGGACTGTAGAAAACTTTGTTCAGCTTTTAATATTTGTGTGCAGCTGGCTTATCTTGACTGGGGTGTCTCTCACAAGAGAACAGCATGAGGAGTTGCAGGGCACTACAAATCCCCTCTGCTGGAGAGACTGTGGGGTCCTGGGGGTCTGGTACTGATAAGGCCATGGGCTGGACCCTGAGGGGAAGATTCCCTTTATGGGAGAGAGCAGCAGGAATGTGTGGAGCTCTGCCTGGGGATGGAGGATGAGTCAGCTGAGCTGAAGGGTCATGGGCAACACTGTGGTGGGTGGATGTCTGTTATGGACCCCCAGATGAGGAAGAGGAAGTAGATGAAGCCTTCTGCATTCAACTGCAAGAAGCCCTGCACCTCATGGCACTCCTAAACTCTCCCAATATTTGCTGAAGGGGCAACACAGCACAGTGAAAGTCATCCAGGAGGGTTTGGGAGTTAATTGACAACATCTTCCTGACAAGGGTGACTGAGGAGCCAGTGAGGGGAGGTGTCCTGCAGGCAATCATACTTAGAAACAAGGAAGAGCTGGTCAGGGATGTAACATTCAGGGGTGAGAAAGTAGAGTTGAGGCTCCTGAGAGAACAGAAGAAGGCAAAGAGCAGGACTTCAGTGAGCAGGCTTTGGCCTGCTGAGGAACCTGCTTGGCAGAATCCCACGGGATATGACACTGAAGAGAAGAGGCGAGAGGTATCTGATGGTCAAGGATCTCCTCTTCAAGCTCCAGAATAGCACCACCAGATATGCAGGAATTGAAGCAACATTGGAGAAGGCACATATGGAAGAGAAAGGAGCTCCTGACAAAAATAAGCATGAAGAGGCGGCACAGAGAATTTCAAATCTGGCTGCCTTCCAGCCTCAGATGTTCCATTACTCTCTGCTGGAGAAATAAATTTTTGTGTTTCCATGCACGTGTCTGCGTGTTTGTGTGTGTTTGTCTGTGTTAGGAGGTACTGGAGGGATGAGGAGAACCCAGGGCCAGCTCCTGGACAGGTGGAGAGTCTAAGATCAGCTCCTGGAGAGATCACTACTGGACACGTGTCTATAGAGGCCGATGTTTCCCACTGCCACAGCCCAGCATACAAACAGCCCAAACCTCGTTTCTCCTTTCTCCACTGACAGTGGTTGTGCTTGGCCTACAGACCTCCCGAGGTCCCTTCCAGGATGGGTGATGGTGCATTTCCTTCCACCACAGCTCTTCCCTTGATGATGATTGGGAGAGCACTCACGTTCCCCATGACCATGGAAGGGAGCAGACATACGTTTGGAGCAATCAACTCTTAAATTTTGTCCCACTAAAGTCATTGGTTACTCAGCAGGGAACCTCTGATGCAGGATTCATCATGTCTGAGCTTAACATTTGCTTTTCTTTTTCTTCCTTTTCCCTCCCAAGTTCTTTTCTTTGATCATCCTCACACATTCCTCTACAAACAGCCCAACTCTGCTCTTTCCCCACTGCCCTGGCTTTGCTTGCTTCCTGCCCTCCTAGAGTGTTTCTAAGAGGGTTGTCCTGTTGATTCCTGCCTTGGTCAGTACAAACCAGCAACTCCTTTTATTAGCTGTGGTGCCCTGCAGTATCTTATGCTGTGATCTTGTGTTGATGGCTCACCACAATCAGGGTGAGCCACCTGCACACAAACATTGACAGCCAGAAAAATGGAGCTTCAGTCCAGGAGGCCTTTGAGAAACTCTGGGATTTTGCCAACAGAATGTTTAAGTTTTAGAAGGAGAAGTGGCCAGTCCTGCATTGGAGGGAAGAATAACCTCTATCGATCCCCAGGTGTAAGAAATCATGAAATGAAGGCAAGAGACCAGCATGGCTGAGTGGAGACCTGCTGGTGAAAGTAAAGGGCAAGAAGGAAATGCACAGGCAGTGGCAGCAGGGACAGGTACCCTGGGACAAGTAGAGGGACGCTGCTGGGTTGTGTAGGGATGGGGTCAGGAAGGCCAAGGTGCAGCTGGAGCTGAACTTGGCAAAGGATGCAAAGAATAAGAAAAAGGGCTTCTACAGGTACATCTGCATGAAAAGGAAGGTCAAAAACTTGTATCAACTCAATGAACAAGACTGGAAAACTAGAAATAATGGGCAGGGAGAAGGCTGAGGTACTTAACAAGACTTTATCCTCAGTCTTCACTGCAACCTCTCTTTCCAAACGTCTCGAGTGAATGGACCACAAGACAGGGACTGGGGGAGCAAAGTCCCTCCCACTGTAAGAGAAGGTCAGATTCAGGACCACCTGGGGAACTGAACATACATAAGTCTGTGGGACCTGACAAGATGCATCCCAGAGTCCTGAGGGAATTGGCTGATACAGTTACCAAGCCACTCTCCTGGATATTTGAAGTCCTGGCAGTCAGGGAAACTCCCCAGTGCCTGAAAAAAAGGGAACAATTGCACCCATTTTTGAAAAGAGTAGAAAGGAGGACCCTGGGAACTACCGACCTGTCAGCCTCACCTCTGTGCCTGGGAAGATCATGGAACAGATCCTCCTAGAAGCTGTACTGAGGCACCTGGAGGACAGGGAAGTGATTTGAGACAGTGTGGCTTCACCTTGCCTGACCAATCTTTTGGCCTTCTAAGATGGAGTGACAACATCAGTGGGCAAGGGAAGAGCTATGGATGTCGTCTAGCTGGGCTTCTGTAAAACCTGTGACACAGTTCCCCACAACATGTCGAGCTGTCACGGGTGCTCTGTCCACCCCCCATCACCACCCCAAGGTGCCTGGGTCATTCCATGTGCAGTTGCACCATGCAGGAAGCTGGACTGGTGCCGAGGAAGGTGGTTGGATCCATGCCGGATGCAGGGGTGACTCTGCTACCAGGGCTGGTGTCTCTGCCAAGCCTGGATCTGCCCTGGGGGCTCTAGGCGTGGGTGCTGAGGGTGCACAAGGAGGAGTCCTGGGAGGGATAAATCTGCCCTTCACCTTTTCCAGACTCACCCAGCACTCGCCACACTGCAGAGGAAGATGAAGTTCGCAGTGCTCACCATGGCCCTGCTCTTCCGCATCCTGCTGTGCACCCTAGAAGATGCTCAAGTGAGTCCCCAGTGCCACGGGGAGGTGCTCAGGGCTGGGGATGGGTCTTGGCTGCAGGACATCAGCTCTCCTGCAGAACGAAATCATAGTGGGGAGCATGAAACCCCTTGCCTTGGCCTCTCCCTTTCCCAAGCCAGGGGCTCCTGCAGGCTCCCCTGCACCTCCAGCCCCCAGCAATGCAGCTTTCTCCCCTCCACAATTCCATCTGTTCCCCCCCTTCCCCCACAATTAATGTTCTTGTGCCCAGAGACTCAGTTCCTGTTGGAATGGTTGGACCCGTCTCTTCCCTGGGAGTGCCCCCACAGATTTCTTGTCCTGATGACACCACGTCCATCCCTTTTGTGCCACCCCATCCCGTTGTTTTGGTCCCTTCAGACATCTCATCCCTGGGATCTCTTTCATGTCCTATCTGGGGTCCTCAAATCCCCTCCCTTTGATCCCTCCCGATGCCTTTCTTTCTGTCTTTCCCCTCAGTCTTTTGCTTTTCATCCTGTTCACTGCAGTAGTGTCCCCAGATCCACCAACCTGCTGGCAGTGCTCTTCCTAATGCAGCCCAGAAAGCCACTGGCCACCTTTGCTGCAAAGGTGCAAAGCCTGGAGAAGAGACGGCTTTGGGGAGACCTAATAACAGCCTTCCCATATCTTCTTGGGTGTCCTCATGGAAATGCAGCCAGGCTCTTCACTATTGTGCACGGTGAGAGGATGGGGGCCAATGGGCATCAGCTGAAACAAGGGAGGAAAAACTTTCTGCTCATCAAGACGGTCAAGCACTGGAGCAGATTTCCTAGAGAGCTTGTGTCATCTCCAGCCTTGGAGCTTTTCAAGCTGAAAATGAATGGAGCCCTGAGCAACCTGCCATGACCCAGAGGTGACGCTACCTTGAGCAGGAAGTTGGACTAGAGATCTCCTCAGGTCCCTTCCAGCATGAATGATTCTGCATTATGATCCACCATGGATCTTTCCTTCATGATGGGAGGGAAATCACTCAGATTCCTGGTGGCCACAGAAGTCAATGACAAAGTTTGGTCAGATGATCTGTGAATTTTTTGATGCAGGCATGCTTGGCAGGTACCTCCAAACAGTCCTGATCATTTCCATTGCTTCAGCTTTTCCATTATTTCCTGCTCACAATTTCTTCCCCTTGACCATCCTTGCACCCTCCAGTGCAAATAGCCCGTCTCTATTTACCCTTTCCTCTCTGGTCCTCATTTGTCTTCCTTGTACTTTCATTTGGTGTTTCTGAACTTGTCACCATGGGAATGTGTACCTTGGTGAACAGCATCATTGAATAGGTGCCTCCTGTTATTATCTGTTATGTCCCGCAATTCCTCATGTTGTCATGGTGTCAAAGTCACCCCATGTCAGGGTGAGCCATCTGCAGGCACACATCACCACCTGGCCCAATGGAGCTTCATTCCTGGGGAACCCTGAAAATCTCTGGGGTTCAGTCAGTAGAAACCTCATGAAGCTTTACAAGGCCAAGTGGCCAGTCCTGCATTTGGGGACAGAATAACCCCATAGATGGGGGCATGCGGGGACCTGACTGGCAGAGGAGTGACCCCGAGGAGAAGGGCCTGGGCATCACTAGGGATGCCATACAAGGCAGAGGTGCATGTCACCGTGAGTAAGGCCAGCTGCCTGTGGGGCTGCGTTAGGGGGCATGTGGCCAGCTCAGACAAGGGAGTGATCATCAGCACTGTGGTGGCCACATCATGACTAGTGTGTCTGGGTGTGGGGCTCCCTGTTCTGAAGGAATGAGGAGGAACTGGAGAGGCTCCAGAGCAGATCTGCCAGGACGGGGTTTGGGGACTTTGTGGAGAGGCTGAGAAACCTGGGCTGCTTAACCTGGTGAGGTGGAGCCTCAGGGCACTGTACAAATAGTTTGCAACTGCTTGAAGGGGGGTTTCAGAGATGATGGAGCATATCTTGGTAGTTGGAGGAGAAGGAAATCTCAACAAAGTGCATCTTGGAAGGTTCAGACTGCATTTGAAGAAGAAGCTATCTCACTCAAATGGTAGCATTGTGGTGCAAGAGATCACCCCGAGGGAGTCAGGATCAGCCCATGGCTTTGTCTTTCAAGGAATAGCCTGTGAGGGTGGAGAGACATCAGTGAAGGTGTGGAAATGCTGAGGTAGCAGTTAGGTGGGAAAGCAAGATGGGTGTCTACAGCCTGGAGGGAAAGAGGTGCAGGCATGGGACAGTGTGGGACAGCCTGCAGTCGAGATGGCCAAGGGCTCTGGCAAGGACCAAGTAATTTCTCCCCTTGGCTATGGCAGTTGCCTCTGCCACTGAGGCCTAACAAAAAAAAAAATGTTTTGAGGCTTTGAACTTCATTTACTCTTCACCATTGCTTGGGGAAGCCAGGAGGTGTTGTGCAGTTTTCCTACACTTGGCATTGCTCACCCTCACACCCCACTGCCCCCAGGAAGAGCCCTGAGCCACACATGAGGGGCAGCATCTCCTTCCCAGGGCCTGAGGGTCAGGGCTTGGCCTTTCTGCTTCATAAAACAAACCAAGGGGTTTCTCAGCATTACAGCCACCTGCAGGGTGCCTTTGCCTACCTGCAATCACAGCCTCCAATTATCTGCTCTAACGAGTCCCTGGAGAGGCTTTGTCAGTAGTGGCCCTCAGTGGGGCCAATCAGTGCTTCAAGGTACTTTGAGCTTTGCTGCTGGCTTTGACTTCTTGAGTACTTTGCTCAGTCTCCTCTCAGTATCTGAGGTTCATGGACTCAGGGCCAAATACACCATGGGGCTCATTAAAATAAAGAAAACCCTAACGAGCTATTTCTCTTCCTTTAGTTTTCTTCAAGGCTTCAGGACTTGTACAGCTCATTGGAGTCATTTCATAGTGTAGTTAAGCAGGAGGATTTCAAGGAGGATCTAATAAAAATTATTTTTTATTTTAACGGTTATTTTTATTTACTTTTCAGATTAGAGAAGAGGTGATAGAAGCCTTCTGCAATTGATATTGACCCAGAGGGTCTCCTCAGGAGCTCTGCACAGGTAGCAGAAGCAGCCCCTTGAGGTCTGGCACTGTCTGGACAACCTTGCTCCTCACCTCCCCAGCCTCACCATTTCTGTCATTGGCCAGCTGGGATTTACATCCCTTTTCCTTACATCCGACTTCTCCACTGCAGTCTGCAGCGGGAGGTTACAGCTCCATTGCACCATCTCCCACCTGTTTTCCTGAGAGAAATGGTTGCACACAGGCACAGAAGAATTTTTCCTATTTGCAAGCAAAAGACAATGAAACATGATCAAGTTTCATAAACAATAAAGCACACTCCTCAACCATATACTAAGTACATGATATCTCTAATGAGGTCGCCTTTCAACAAGGGATAATCTTGGGGGATAATATTTTAGCTAGATAGATACAAAAAGGTAGATATAAACATAATGAAAGATTTGGCTAAAGAGACAGTTAGACTATTGAGAGACAGGCAAGGTTTGAGTCCCTGAAGCTCAAAGCAGCAGCACAGGTGAGAGGTGTCTGAATGAACAAAGAGTAATGGAAGGAGAAAACTGCAGTTCTGGGCCCCACAATTTCAGAAGGGTGTTAAAGTCCTTGAATGAATCCAGAGGGGGCAACAAAACCGCTGAAAGGGCTGGAAGGAATGTCCTGTGAGGAGCAGCTGAGGACTTGGTGTTTGTCTAGTTTGGAGAAAAGGATGTTTAGGGGTGACCTCATGGCTCTGTGCAGCTTCCTGAGGAGGGGATGTGGAGATGGAGGTGCTGAGCTCTTGTCATGGTATCCAGTGACAGCACGTGTGGGAATGGTTCAAAGCTGCATCAGGGGAGGTACAAACTTGGCATCAGGAAACATTTCTTTACCAAGAGGGCAGTGGAGCACTGGAACAGGCTTCCTAGAGAGGTGGTCGACACCCCAAGCCTGTCAGTGTTTAAGAGACATTTGGACAATGCCCTTAATGACAGGATTTATCATCAGACCTGAAGTGGTCAGGAATTCGGAATTGCTATGACTATCAAATGCAGAGCAAGAGAAGAGTGTCTGGAAGAGATCCGTAACATTTCTTTGGCAGGCCAGTTATAGGTTGGGAGGCCCCAGGCTCTAGAGTTTTCTCTTGTCTCTACTGACTATAGAGGGAGCCTTGGGAAAACAAGTTCTCCCAGGCACATGCAGGACTAGATGAAACTCACTATTCAAGTATCAAATCTCTGATTTATTAAGTCTGTCTTTTTTTTTTTGTTTGTTTGGTTTTGTTTTTTTTTTATCAAAATACACATCAAGGACATGGAAGCACAAGGAAAATATATGCAATAAAGACTGATGATTTTCTCCTCCTCTTGACATTTGTTTTTAGACACAGAAAGGAGCAGAGCAGATGGTGACTCCAAAACTAGGATGACTCAAAATGGAGGGGGAGGAGATGGAAGGGAGGAGATGGTGGGTTTTAAGCTGCAAAACAAAGCTTCTTCACGGACTGAGTTGTCCCCTCAGGTTCTGTCCCAGGGCAGAATCGGTACCACTTGCACGAGGAGTAAATGGGAAGTTCAGTCCAGATCACTGCTCCCTGTTTGCAATGACATTTTACCTTGGGGCTCAGGCCAGTCTTAGATCCCAAATGTCCAGCTTGTTCTTTGCCTCCAGTCTGGCATAGGGGAATCTCTGCTCTGAGTTCATCTGGAAAATTTCCTGAGATTAATCCACTGGCTGTATTTGAGCAAAAGCACAAGCTCAGTCACCTACAGCAGTATGAGCCCAGTGAATCGGTGAATCAGAGGTGACAGTCCCAGTTTCCATTTTGTGGGTCAGCTCAAACACTCAAAGGTTTCTGTCTTCTTACTCTGTTGGGTGACACCTACATTTCCTAAATTATTCTTCTCCTGAAAACACTTTCTTAGGGGAACCTGCAAATTCTGGCTGTACCATCTGAATAAATTATTTTTTATGATATTCGTTGCCTGAGAGTCTACTAGGTGACGAAACCTAGGGTGAAGAAACTTCTTCAACAGTTTTTCACCCCAGATGAGACCCTAGGCCACCACTTTTGGATCCTCTCATCTCCAGACATCCAACTGCTGGCGTCAGGTGAGTTCACCCGGGACCTTTGGAGCAGGAGACACTGAAGGGTGAGTGTTAAAATTCCCTGAGCAGATTTTATGGAAATACTGAAGGGAGTTCCTTGCGGAAGGTTTTTGTGGTGCGTGGCTCAATCGGCGTAAAATGCACAAATTGAAAAAGAGTGAGTGCGTGGCCTGATCAGCATAAAACACACGTGGATAAATAAGGGAAGTGTTGGGAAATATACCCGGCACAGAGAAGGGGATGTCCTTGGTCAATGTACTATAAAATTAGAAAAGAACTTCTGGTACAGCACATTTATCAAACAGGTGCACAGCTACTTATGCCGAGAAGGCCGGTCATTTATAACTAGAGATGGAAACCTGGCAGAATGGTGGCCACCGTGAGGGACCTGTGACCAGCACAGACTTACATTTCTGCAACATTGCCTATAGGATAGGTTCCCAGGGCAAATGGATGACTGGTATGTTTGGGATGACTGGGCCTGGGAGAGAAAACACCAGTCAGAGGTACGGGGTGAAAGAGGCATCGCCAAAGGTCACGCTTGCAGTAGCAGAGGCTACTGCTGTGGACGAAGCTGCACATCATGCCCCAACTGCGTCCGCCCCACCTCATCTGCCGAATGCTCTTTCTTTGCCTTCCGATTCTGCTCTGCTGGCTGCCAGACTCTATCTTGTGGTTTCTACTGTCTTACCTAATCCTGCTGTCATGCAACCAGGGGTGGCAGGTGAAGGCCCCCACCTGTATCGCATGTATTTACCGACCAACCTTGGAATCCAAGTGACTTGGCTCTATTGGGAAGTAAAAAGAAAAATGCCGAGACTGAGGGAGGATGCTGAGAAATGTGCTCAACTGTCTCCAAACACATGCACTGGGCACAAATCCGACTGAGGAGATAGCCAGGTGTTGCTGAGGGAATTATTCCAACCTGATGGGAGAGATAAAATAATGAGTAAGGATGCTGAATTAGCTCAACAGGTGGAAGGAAACAGAAAGCCCTGGCCAGCAAATAATCTAAGCTGGGACATAATAACGCAGCGGGTTGAGCTGTCCTGGTTTCGGCCAGGTTAGAGTTAACTTTCCTTGCGCTGAGAGGGAGCACGGCTGGAGGGCCAGGTCTGGTCAATCATTGGAGCATTCCTTATCATGTGACGTCATGCTCAGTATAGAGGCGGACGCGTGCTCTCTCACGCCCCGTTTTGGTTTCTGGGTTGGTGCGGAGGGATTTTCTGGTACGGCGGAACACTGCTGGGGATGGGCTCTGTACCGGTTGCTGCTCGGTGGTCACCATTTTGGACTATTATTACTGTTTTTGTTAATATCACTATTTTTTTTTTTTAATTCCACCGATGAATTTCTTCCTTTTCCCTATTTCGTGAGGGGAAAGCAGACAACTGCCCACTCAGCGATTGGCTACCGGATGAGTTCAAACAACAGTTTTTTGCGCCCAGAGTGGGGCATGAAGTTTGAGATAATGGCAGAACCGGTAATAATGTTGATTTCTTGGCTCCTTAAGATTTTATCACCTAATTTGTATTATGTATTTCCCATGCTGTTGCTCACAGTCCGAGAGTTGGGTTAAGATCTTGGTTTTGCTGTGCTATGTGATGCTTATCTATGACAGGGTGCTGTCATCGGCCCTGGGGCTATTTACAGTTTGAGGAATTCAGGAATTTCAGATACCTTTGGAATGCTGATATTAACATGGTGGTCTTACTGCTAGGAGCTCGTTCCTGCATGTGGCTCAGGTTTTGTTCAGGGTTAAGCAACTATTTAAGAGTATCACCTGGAAACCTACCCCAAGATTGGAGAATTACGAGTGACTGGGGGTGTGGAGTAGTATGGGCAAGTACCTAGAACGGTGGGCACCTCCAGTGTATTGGAACTTCACTCCTGCACAAGTGCAGAATCCTGAAGAATTAGTAAAATATTTGGAAAGAGTATGTTGTTGCCCAGGTAATTCCAGAGAGGGACAGTTCACTGCAACGTGCTGGGGCCTAGCCCACGCTTACTGGGTGCTATTAAACACTGTTCAACACCCTCAAGAGGAAGATCTGGTAACAAAGTAACAGACAGTGCAACCACTCCAAAGTCCACAACAGAAACTGCAGCAACTACAACCCCGACCACAGGTGCTGCAGCTGAACCAGAGAACCAACCCATGACAGTGTCAGTTGCTCCCATGCAGAAGAAGAAATACACAAGAAAAACCCCTCATGTCGTGCAGGGTGATGATGAACCAGGCCCATCACGAGAACAAGAGGAGGAGGCCGAGCCAGTAATAGTCACCCAATCCTTATCCCCGAGTGAGTTGCGAGACATGCGAAAAGATTTCAGTCGCCATCCAGGTGAGCAACTCGTTACCTGGCTGCTCCGATGCTGCGATAGCGGGGCCAGTGGCATGGAACTAGAGGGCAGGGAGGCAGGACAGCTAGGAACACTGTCTAGGGAAGGGGGCATTGACAAAGCCATTGGAAAGAAGATACAAAATCTCAGTCTCTGGAGGCAACTCCTGTCAAGTGTGAGGGAGAGGTATCCCTTCAAGGAAGATTTTGTATGCCGTCCAAGTAAGTGGACCACTATGGAGAGAGGTATTCAATACTTGAGGGAGCTAGCTGTACGGGAAATGGTTTACTATGACCCAGATAATGCACGGCTACCCACAGATCCAGGTGAAGTCTGATGCACCCGGCCCGTGTGGAGGAAGTTTGTATGGAGCACACCCTCATCATATGCCAGTGCATTAGCACTAATGGACTGGAAAGATGAAGAGGGACCAACAGTGGATGAACTGGCTCGCCGACTATGACAATATGAAGAAAATCTCTCTTCCTCCCTCATCATGGCTGTGGAGAAATTATCTCAAGAATTCCAGCAATTTAAAGAGGACATGTCCTACTCCCCAGCTGCACGGACTAGAATCTCAGCTATTAGGAGCAATCGTTTCTCTACTCAAGAGAACCGGTACACACCACAGGGGAAGCTGTGTCATTGCCTGTGTGACTATGGAGAAGACATGAAGAAATGGGATGGAAAACCTACCTACCTCCTAGAAGAGCAGGTATGTGAGTTAGAAGGAGGAACAAGTACAAAACAGGGTTCTTTTAGGAGAAATGCTGCTCCGGTGTCCAGTAATCAAGTGCCCAAACAGAGCAGAAAGGTCGACTTTGCTCATGATCCTGTGAGAACTTCTGACTTATATTCACAAGAAGTAATCAAGATGAGGCTGAAACACGTGGACACCACACTACCCATTTGTCGTTAGTGGGTATTATGTCCAACATTAGAGGGGCCCTGCCTCCAGCCAGGCGGAGGACAGGGACAACCTAGTTCATTGGTCCGTGTGGATTCAATGGCCTGGTACATCTGACCCCCAGCAGTACAAGGCTTTAGTGGACACTGGTGCCCAATGCACCCTAATGCCATCAAATTTTAAAGGAGCAGAACCCGTTTGTATTTCAGGAGTGACAGGGGGGTCTCAACAGCTGACTGTATCGGAGGCCGAGGTGAGACTAAATGGATAAAAGTGGGAAAAACACCCCATTGTGACTGGCCCAGACGCTCCATATATTCTTGCCATAGATTATCTCAGGAGAGGGTACTTCAAGGACCCAAAAGGGTATTGGTGGGCTTTTGGTATAGCTGCCTTGGAAACAGAAGGAATTAAACAACTGTCTCTGTTACCTGGTCTATCAGAGGATCCTTCTGTTGTGGGATTGCTGAGGGTTGGAGAGCAACGGGTGTCAACTGCCACCATAACCGTGCACCGATGACAATACCGCACCAATCGAGATGCTGTAATCCCTATCCATAAACTGATTCGTTAGCTAGAGAGCCAAGGAGTCATCAGCAAGACGCGCTCCCCTTTTATCAGCCCCATATGGCCAGTGTGAAAGTCTAATGGAGAGTGGAGATTGACAGTGGACTATCGTGGCCTGAATGAAGTCACGCCACTGCTGAGTGCTGCCGTGCCAGACATGTTAGAACTTCAATATGAACTAGAGTCGAAGGCAGCCAAGTTGTATGCCACAATTGATATTGCCAACACATTTTCTCCATCCCTTTGGCAGCAGAATGCAGGCCACAGTTTGCTTTTACCTGGAGGGGTGTCCAATACACCTGGAATCGACTGCCCCAGGGGTGGAAACACAGCCCCACCATTGGCCATGGACTGATCCAGACCGCACTGGAACAAGGTGAAGCCCCAGAACATTTACAGTATATTGATGACATCATTATATGGGGTAATACAGCAGAAGAAGCTTTTGAGAAAGGGGAGAAAATAATCCAAATCCTTCTGAGAGCTGGTTTTGCCATAAAGTATAGTAAAGTCAAGGGACCTGCACAAGAGATCCAGTTTTTAGGAGTAAAATGGCAAGATGGACGTCGTCAGATTCCAATGGAGGTGATTAATAAAATAACAGCTATGTCCCCACCGACTAACAGAAAGGAAGCACAAGCTTTCTTGGGTGTTGTGGGTTTCTGGAGACTGCACATTCCAAATTACAGTCAGATTGTCAGCCCTCTCTATCAAGTGACTCGGAAAAAGAACGATTTTGTATGGGGCCTGGAGCAGCGACAAGCTTTTGAACAAATTAAGCAGGAAATAGTTCATGCAGTAGCCCTTGGGCCAGTTCAAACAGGGCAAGATGTTAAAAATGTGCTCTACACTTAGCCGGGAAAAATGGCCCTACCTGGAGTCTCTGGCAGAGCGCACCAGGGGAGACTTGGGGTTGACCTCTGGGGTTTTGGAGTCGGGGATAGAGAGGATCAGAAGACCACTGTACTCCAACTGAAAAGGAGATACTGGCAGCATATGAAGGGGTCTGAGCTGCTTCAGAGGTGATCGGGACTGAAGCACAACTCCTCCTGGCTCCCCGATTGCCAGTGCTGGGCTGGATGTTCAAAGGGAGGGTCCCCTCTACACATCATGCAACTGATGCCACGTGGAGTAAATGGGTCGCATTAATCACACAACGGGCTCGAATAGGGAGCTCCAGCCATCCAGGAATATTGGAAGTGATCACAAATTGGCCAGAAGGCAAAGATTTTGGAATGGCACCAGAGGAAGAGGTAGCACGTGCTGAAGAGGCCCTACCATATACTGAGCTACCGGATAATGAGAAGCGATGTGCCCTGTTTACTGACGGGTCCTGTCGCGTTGTGGGGAAACATCAAAGGTGGAAGGCAGCTGTATGGAGCCCCACACGACGGGTTTCTGAAGCTGCTGAAGGAGAAGGTGAACCGAGTCAGTTCGCAGAGGTGAAAGCCATCCAGTTGGCCTTGGGTATTGCTGAGCAAGAAAAGTGGCTGGTGGTCTACCTCTGTACTGACTCATGGATGGTGACAAATGCACTGTGGGGGTGGTTACAGCAGTGGAAACAGAGGAACTGGCAGCGCAGAGGCAAACCCGACTGGGCTGCTGAATTATGGCGAGATATTGCTGCTCGAGTAGAGAATCTGGTTGTGAAAGTACGCCATGTAGACGCTCACGTACCCAAGAGCCGGGCCACTGAAGAACATCATAACAACCAACAGGCGGATCAGGCTGCCAAGATCAAGGTATCTCAAGTAGATCTGGACTGGCAACATAAGGGTGAACAATTTCTGGCTCGCTGGGCCCATGACTCCTCAGGCCCTCAGGGAAGAGATGGAACATAGAGATGGGCTCGGGACCGAGGGGTGGACTTAACCATGGCTGCTATTGCACAGGTGATCCATGAATGTGAGACATGAGACAAGCAGCCAAACGGTTAAAGCCCCTTTGGTATGGAGGACAATGATCAAAATATAAATATGGGGAGGCCTGGCAGATGGATTATATCATGCTCCCACAAACTCGGCATGGCAAACACTGTGTGCTTACAATGGTAGAAGCAGCCACTGGTTGGTTGGAAACTCATGCCGTGCCCCATGCCACTGCCCGGAACACCATTTTAGGTGTTGAGGAGAAAGTCTTATGGCAGCATGGCATGCCAGAAAGGATTGAGTCAGATAATGGGACACATTTCTGGAACAACCTCATAGACGCCTGGGCCAAAGAACATGGCACTGAGTAGATATATCACATTCCCTACCATGCACCAGCCTCTGGGAAGATTGAGCGGTACAATGGATTGCTGAAAACTACACTGAGAGCAATGGGGGGTGGAACTTTCAAACACTGGGACGTGCATTTAGCAAAGGCCACCTGGTTAGTCAATCCCAGAGGATCTGCCAGGCAAGCTGGCCCTACTCAATCAAACCTCCTACATACCGTGGATGGGGATAAAGCCCCCGCAGTGCTCATTAGGAATATGTTGGGGAAGGCCGTCTGGGTTACTCCTGCATTGGGTAAAGGGAAACCCATGCGTGGGATTAGTTTTGCCCAAGGACCTCGGTGCACCTGGTGGGTAATGCAGGAGGACGGAGAGGTCCGATGTGTGCCTCAGGGAGATTTGATTTTAAGTGAGAATAGCCAATGAGCCGGACTGTCAAATAGCCCTGTTATTGCATTTAGTGCCTTGTAACATCCCCGTGCCACATCCAAAGCCTCCTGCTCCACCAACTGAGCTAACTCCACCTCGTTCCTCAGCCTTACAGACTGTCATAACAGATGGAACCCGAAGTTATGGACCAAATGAACTCAGCAAATATTGTGGAAGGATAGCCCATAGACTAAGGGAATGATATCTGTGAGACCTGGGGAAAAAAAAAAAAAAAAAAAAAAAAAAAAAAAAGGGGGGTGGTGATTCCTAAAGATGTATTTGGAAACCTGAGGATAACGTCAATGGTATGGAATAAGGGGTGGAGACTGTCCTGGTTTCGACCAGGATGGAGTTAATTTTCACGGGAGTATTTCATACCATGTGATGTCATGCCCAGGGGATCAGGCTCACGCTCGAGATCTCTCTCTCTCTGGTGCGCTGGCCGTTTACTCGTTTGGCCGGTATTGTTGCTGTGGGGGGCAGCTGCTGTGCTTGATAAGCCATTGTTGCATTTTACCTGTTTTCTTTTTGAACTCACTATTGTTATTTTTGTTCTCTTGTTATATTTAGTTAATTCTTTCTTTTTACTCAACCCATGAATTCTCTTCTTTTGTTCCTCCCCTATGTTACCAGAGCGGGGAGGGGGAGGTGAATGGCTGGCCATGTGACGTCTGGCTGCCAGCTGAGTTCAAACCTCCACACCAAGGCTTTGCTTCAGAGCAGAGCTGTGCCACAGTGCTTGGGAGAAACATAACATGAACGTGGATGCCAAGAGAGTGAGCAAACCCTTATCTCCTGACGGCCAGAGAATGCAGCCCTGACAAGAAATTGTTTATTAGTCAGTGGTGCCTCTGCTGTCCCTGAGGGTTTTGGTGGAGGTGAAGGTAACCTCCAGGAAAGAGAAGGTGCTGCTGACAGGCCCAATGTGAAAACTGTTGGTCTGTTCCTTAACTCTGTCATCAGGGAGTGAGTAAAGTTTGGTGGAGAGGAAAATCAGTAATCTGAGAAGGTAGGCAGAAAAGTGGAGACCCCAGTGTGATGGGCCTTGTGTTCCTGGCCCGCCCTACATCTCCTGGAGAGAGAAGGGACAGACCTTGCCACGCTGCAGTGGTGGCCATCAGTGCCTTGCACAAAGGCCCCGATCCTGTCTGTGGAGCTGTGCGGGGTGTCTGTCCCAGCCCCACTCTGAATGGGGATGGCTTTCCTGGGCTGTACCTGCCAGCCCCATGGAGCTGTGGGTGAGAGCCTTGGCATCTCACATCACACTACAGGCCTCTACTTGGTCATGAACTAGAGCAACTGCCTGGAATTTAATTAGGCAATATGGGAATGAAATCCATCATTCTAGTCAGTGGAGATCTGGTCAGCCCAGCTGATGGAACAGCCAGAGAGAACCTGAGCTCTCCCTGGGACACAGGGCACCATTTGGTCAGAGGGCAGCACGGGCTGCCAAGAAAATAGTAAACAGGGACAAGTGCAGTTGTCTGGCAGATGCCTTGGACAACCTCTGGCACCCCAGATGTCACCAGGTATTTCATCTGAGCAGCCAACTGCTGACCTACATCTTCATTAGTTACCACAGGAGCTGAGACAAGGAACTCACCTGCAGCTGCCTGTTTAACGCAGCCCTGAACTGAGGCAAGAGGAATCCCACCTCCTGGGGGGTTGTGGCAGGCCTTAAATAGCATTAGCAATAGAAATGCAGGATGAGATGCCTCAACTGACTCAGCTGAATCCCTTCCCTCAGCAGGAGTAAAGAAGATCTTTGTCCATCATTGTCAGGGTGTCCTGTCTAATTATAAGAAAAAAAAAATGTGTTTTTTAGACCTAACTCTGATGGCAGAAATGCCACTGCTGGAAAGAGTGTCTCTCCCCACCTGCGGGAGGGAACATAAGTGATTTCTTCAGCCTGTGTCACAACAGGTTCCTCTGGAGCCCGAGGGACACCCAGAGAGAGCCCAGAGGGGACAGAGAAAGTGCCACCTTGGGCTTGTCCTCTGCTGCGGAGCTGGGCCGGGCTCCTGGGACGGAGGGAGCTGAGGGCAAGTGGTCAGCGCTGCAGAGAGACAGCTCTGCCCAGGAGCAGCTCCTCTGCAAAGTGCAGCAGGGCTGAGGGCACTGCCTGCAGGCACCAAGGGCAGAGGAGCCGGGCACAGAGAGGGGAAAGGCAGACGGCAGTGGCAGGATGCTGAGAGCTCACTGGAGGAGAAATCTTCGCAGCCCTTGACACAGTAAGTCTCTGGGTGCAGGGCAATGCAGCTGCAGGTGGTGGAGGGATGTGGTGAAGCCGGCACAGCCGCCAGGAATGTCCCTGGTGTCTGGAGGAGGAGGCCGTGCTCCAGAGCAGGGCTTCCCTGCTGCACTGTCAGAGGGACAGGCCATGGCGGCTGCCTTCTCCCGGGGACGGCTGCAGGGGTGTGCAGGCGTGGGTGCAGCCAGGGGTGCCCAGGGCTGTCCTTGAGAGCAGGGTCCCTGCAGCCCAGGGGCTGTGTGCTGGGGCAGGGACTCTGCCAGGCGCCTGCCAGGGTCAGCACTCAGCCTGCCCGGGGAGCTGCCCACGGCGCTGTGGGGAGAAGCTGTGTGGGGAAGGAGAGACCCCCAGCAGGGCAGGGTCCTTCTACTGTGGAGAGGGTGCTGCGTGGTTCCGGGCTGCTCACAGCTCCAGATCACCCCTAGGACATATAGTGAGAGCCTTTTTGAAGAAGTACATCAAGGCAGCATTTAACTGAAAGGGAAAGTGTCTGTGCTTTGATTATTCCCCTGTTCATTGCCTGAGTAGACGCAGGGAGATGGGAATTTATTTCTCCATTCTGGATAAGGTACTGAGACCCCAGTTCTCCTTAGCAGTTGTTTATACTGTTCCTAAGACTGTGCACACACACAGAGATGTCCCTGGGCAGGGCCCTGCTGCCAGGAGGGGTCCACAAGGCAGAGGTGAGCACACAGCGGGTGGGATGGGGACTGTGAGCACTGACAGGCAGGAGACTTAGAGACAAACAGCTCCCAGGTGTGACAGTTCCAGGCAGCAGAAACATGGGCAGGATTGTGAGGGAGTTCCTACCAGTAATGCTGTGGGAGGATGGTGACTCTTTGCCATCCCCTGCAGTGCAGGCACCTTCACTGAGCAACTCCCTGGTCTCCTCTCCCACCCAGCAGAGCGCCCCGCCATTAATGTCACAGGGACATGGTGATGAGTTGCCCTCCCAGCAGCCTGACAACAGAGGAGGAGAAATGCATGAGTGCCCAGCGTTGTCTCCCTGTCCTGCCTTCCTTGGCATGAGCACTTTGGCGTGTTCCCCTCTTCTCCCTGCTGTCCTTCTTCTTACCGCTGTACTCACTGGTGTGGAGGGGGAGGCCTCAAGCACAACTCAGACACTGGCACTGTGGGTTCTGTTGTGCCGATGGATCTGAGGAAAAGCATCTCAGTCCTCTGCTTTAATCTGGGACTCCGGTCATCGCAGTGGGTGGGGTGGGCAATTTGCCCCTCCCTTCTTGACATGACAATTTTGTCTTTTCAACTCCTTCCCTTGGGGGTCCTCCTTGGCTGCAGGCTGCCCTCCAGAAGGGAACAGCTGACCCATGGCCTTCTGAGTTCTCTAGAAACCCCCTGGAGAAGACATCTTGGTGTTAAGTACATGGAAATGCTGCTGGGCGGCTGCATGTGGGCAGTTGTAAAGACTCCTCTGTGTCCCTGGCTGGGAGGGGAGAGCTGAGATCCTCTGCGCTCAGCAGGGTCCAGTTTCTTTTGCAGGGAACACCTGAGGGCGATTGTCCTTCAGCTCAAATAGGTGCAGGCACAAGGCAGCTGTGGATAGGACTGATGGACACAGCGGCTGTCCTCACTGTGCACGAAGAGACAAGCCCTTTTTCTTTAAGGACCCACAAGATTCCACCATGGAGTGCAGCAGAAATGCCAAGGATCTCTGCCTTTAAAACACTCCTCAGGCGTGGTGGGGCCACTAGAACAGACTAAACAAAACAAAACCCCTGCAACTCTGCTCTGCAATTGGGTGAATTGGGAGGATAAATATTAAAAAGTCTTTGTTATCAGATGACCCCATGTTCATATTTGCCTGCTGTTTTAGCATAGCACTGACTCCTCCAGAGCCTGCAGCAGAGACCCCTGCTCCCTTGGGTACCCTCATGAGTTGGACCTAACTAAGGTTTCCTGAAAGAGGTGAAGCTGTTTGGGGGGGATCTGTGAGAAGTGGAGAATGTTTTGTTCAGACAAGTCCACTTTAACTTCTCACTGTTTTTTCCTCCATGTATAGATCCCCATGTTCAGAGGAAGAAAATGTCCAACAGCAGCTCCATCACTGAATTCCTCCTCCTGGCATTCACAGACAGACGGGAGCTGCAGCTCTTGCACTTCTGGCTCTTCCTGGGCATCTACCTGGCTGCCCTCCTGGGCAACGGCCTCATCATCACCGCCATCGCCTGTGACCACCACCTGCACACCCCCATGTACTTCTTCCTCCTCAACCTCTCCCTCCTCGACCTGGGCTCCATCTCCACTACCCTCCCCAAAGCCATGGAAAATTCCCTCTGGGACAACAGGGACATCTCCTACCTGGGATGTGCTGGCCAAGTCCTTTTCTTTCTCTTTTTTATCTCAGCAGAACTTTCCCTCCTCACCATCATGGCCTATGACCGCTACGTTGCCATCTGCAAACCCCTGCACTACGAGACTCTCCTGGGCAGCAGAGCTTGTGTCCACATGGCAGCAGCTGCCTGGGGCACTGGGTTTCTCACTGCTGTGCTGCACACGGCCAACACATTTTCACTACCACTCTGCAAGGGGAATGCTGTGGACCAGTTCTTCTGTGAAATCCCACACATCCTCAAGCTCTCCTGCTCACACTCCTACCTCAGGGAAGTTGAGTTTATCATGTTTGGTGCCTTTTTAGCATTTGGGTGTTTTGTTTTCATTGTGGTGTCCTATGTGCAGGTATTCAAGGCCGTGCTGAGGATCCCCTCTGAGCAGGGACGGCACAAAGCCTTTTCCACGTGCCTCCCTCACGTGGCCGTGGTCTCCCTCTTTATCAGCACTGGCATGGTTGCTTACCTGAAGCCCCCTTCCATCTCCTCCCCATCCCTGGACTTGGTGGTGTCATTTCTGTACTCGGTGGTGCCTCCAGTAGTGAACCCCCTCATCTACAGCATGAGGAACCAGGAGTTTAAAGAGACTTTGAAGAAGCTGATTCAATCAGCTGCTTCTCGGCACCATTAACCTGCCCATGTCTCTTCAGAGGTGATTTCACGTTCATCACGGGAACCTCTTGTGCTTTGGCCATTTTATATCTGATAACATTGTTTGTCCATGTCTGCACCCACTCCACTTCAACAGAAGCGTGAACCAGCCTGTCTGACCCAGAGGTATCTTCTTGTGTGTCTGGCACGATGGTACAGCTGGCCTCCCATGTGACATCTCTGAAATAAAGGGATTTCCTCAATGTCTGGAGGTTGGGCTCTTCTTGCAAAGCTGAGGTCAGGCTGAAGAAATTGCCCCAACAATGCCATGCTGCTTTGCTCAGGTTCTCCATGGGAGGAGGGCATGAGGCGATGTGTTAGGGAACAGGCCTGGGTTGAGCCTTCCCCTGTGGGTGCCTCGCAGATGGTGAATGATCACAGGGATCTGCCTGGGACTGTCACCCCATGGCTTTTAGGCACCAAAGCCTACTCACTCTGCAGAGCAGCACCACCAGCTCAGGGCCCTGTGCAGAGCATGGGGACAGGGTTGGAGTGGCAGGTCAGGTCACTATGGAAACATTTCAGTAGTGAAAGGCTCTCTGGGGGCACGGACATCTCCGGAGAAGAGCAAAAAAGAAACTCAGTGCTTCCATGGGGAAAAAATGACCAAGAACAACCTATTTCTCTCGGGGCAAGTTTCTCTATTGCTGGGGCAACTGGAGAAGCCTGAAGTGCCTCTGGGACAGGAGTCTTTCCCAGGGAGAGGGGCTGGCACAGAGGGGCTTGCTGGGAGTGGACGATAAGGAAGTTTTGGAGACAGGAACAGGGGACACAGAGAGACACTGGCCTCTGTCTCCTCATGCCATGTGTGGCCCTCAGCCCTGGGGCTGGTGGGGAGGCTGAGACACCTCTCATTTCTTCATTTACTCCCCACACTTGGATGGACCTCATAAAACTACCATGAGCCTGGAGGAAGCACAAACCTCCTGGGCTGAGATCCCATTGCTGTAGGGGAAGCAGAAGGGTTTGTGGGACACATGGGATTGCAGGGCGAGAGAGGTGTGTGTGTGTCAGTGTGTGTAAAAGGCAGCAAGAAAATGGGAAGTAGCAGCGGGTGGGAGAGCATCCCACTGAGGTGAAATATGTTGAGTTTTGATTTTGATGCAGGAGAAGAAAGAGGAGAATGTGCAGTTCAGTGCTGGGACAGAGTATTCAAGTGAGGCTGGGGGCTGGGACATCTTTGGTGATGGAGGAGTATTAGCAGGGATTTCGAAGAAGCTGCAGAGGTTATGGGGATCTCACATACTTTGGCAAATCTCAGAAAATGAGCTTTGTGTTTGAAGAAATATTGAGGACAGAGAGTCATCAGTAAATGTTGGGACGGCATGAGGTCAGAGTGAGGTGCAGAAGCAGGGGTGGTGGTTAAGATCTGCAAAGGATATGGGCAGGCATAGGAAAGTGTGGGACAGCCTGTGGTGGGGATGGAACCTTGGTTGAGGCTGGGACCCCCAACAGAACTGAAACCCTTGTCCTTTCAAGTATGGCTGCTGTCTTTTCCACTGAGGACCCTGAGAGGACACCAGTTCCTACAGCCACAGCACTTTGTTGCCCCCTCCCTCACCCTCCATAGAGCCTGGGGGGAGTCCTACCACTGTCCTGCATCAGCATCACACCCCCCTGCATCTCACTGCCCCCAGGAAGAGCCCTGATCCTCCCAGGAGGGAAAGGATCCCCGTTGCCAGGGGATGGGCGTCAGGGCTTGACCATCCTCTTGATGAAACCCATCAAGGCCTTTCACAGTCCCCTGAATATTTGGTTTTCAACCCATAAGCAGTGCCTCTGACTTCCTGCTTCCCCAGCCCCCAGGGACAGGAACCTTGTCTCCTCATTGCCTCCCTGGCCTCTTCAGTGATGGCCCTCGCTGGGGATCACTGACATCCTCAGAAACTTGGAGGTTTGCTGCTGACTTTCCCTTCTCTAGAGGCCACTTCAATCCCTTTTCTGCACCTGCAGTTCAGGAACTCGGCACCAGAAGGCTCGTTAACACGCAAATCCCCCTGACAAGCCAAGTCTCTGGGCAGAACTTAATTCCTCACTTCTGAAGTGGTTAATTTGAGAGGTTTCAGGCGTGCAGGCAAAGTGAAAATCTTTCAGTCCTAAACGTCAGTAAGAAACAATTTCTTCTTTTTGCACTGCTCCTTATTTTTCTGCTCACACATGAAGTGACATCAGCAAACTCCAATGGATATTGATCCTGAGCATCTGCTGATAGAGGCTGAACATGTCGGGAAGCCAAGACCCTCTATGTCAGACACTCTCTGGGCAACCTTTGTCCCTGCCTCCAACTCCACATTTCTCTCATCAGTCCCCTGGGACTTCCAGCACCTTTGTTCAAATCTGTGCTTTCTCCACAACATGCTGCAGCTGCATCTTGCAGCCCTTTGACACCAACTCCCACCTGCTGTACTTGGAACAGGACCTGCACGTGGACACAGAGGGTGTTTAATTGCCAAAAAGCTAAATCAATGGAAGGCATGCTTTAATATAATGTAAAATACACTCCTCTGTTGTATATTAAGTCCACCTTACCTCCTCTGAAGGCCACTTTCCACAGTGGAGATGGCCTTACACCAAAGGAAAACACACTTGCCAAGCAGAGACCCCAAGAACCCCCAAAGCACCCCCCCCCAAGACTCTGTCCATATTCACTCACAGTCTCACACACTGAAGTCACGAGCTCCCTCGAGCTTCCCATCTGCATCCCATCCCTTCCCATTCCCATCTGCAAACCCACCTGTTAAACAGGACTGGACTCAGCATTGGCCCCTGGGCTTCACCACTGGTGCCCTGCTCCCAAGGGGACTTTGTGCTCTTGGCCATGGCCTTCTGGATCCGGCCATTCACCCTGTTTCCAGTCCACCTCACTCACGCCTATCAGGGTGTGACGGGATGCAGCGTGAAAAGAATTGTTAATACGGAGGTGAAACACCTTCCCTGCTCTGCCCTCATCCACCAGCCGAGGCATCTCATTGCTGTGGTGGGTTAACCGTGGCTAATCACCAAACTGCCACCCAGCTGCTGGCTCACTGCCTCTCCCACCCCAGCGGGATGGGGGAGAAAATAGGAAAAATGGGAAGAAGAAAGCTGCTGGGTGGAGACAAGGACAGGGAGATCACTTCCCAGTTCACATTATGGGCATGACTTGCCTTGGGTGAAAGTAAGCCGAATTTTGTCAATAAAAATAGAGATTTAATTATGAATTCAGGTTATATGGGAAAAAAAGCAAACATTTAAACAACACCTTTCCTCTCCCCTGTCCCAGGTTCAGCTTCACTCCTTCACTCCAGGCTCCTCTCCCCCATCCCAAGCAGTGCAGGGGCATTTGGGATTGGGGGTCACAACCAGTCCATAACAGTTTTTCTCTGCTTCTCCTTCTCTCCCACAGTTTTTCTCTGCTCTGGCACTAATCCTCCATGGGCTGCAGGGAAGATCTGCTCCACCATGGAGTGCCTCCTCCTCTTTCTCCAACACTGGTGTTCCTTCTCTTGTTTATCAATGTGTTTGTTCCCTCCTGTCTGATGTTTTCTGCCCTTTCTTGAATATGTTTTCACAGAGACATGACCAGTTTTGCTGATGGGCTGATCTGTGTCCTGCCTTGAGTCCACTGTGGAGCTGGAAACAGATCTGTCTGGCACAGGGCAACCCCTGGCCTTGTCCCACAGAGCCACACTTGCAGCCCCTTCAGCTACCAACCCCTTGTCACATACACCCCATACACTCACCCACTGTGGAAAGGGGAGGGAAAAAGACTTTTTCTTTTTTTTTTTTTTTTTTTTTTCTGTTGAACTAAGGTTTCCTTTGTAATTCTTTGTTGACAATTAAGAAACAACTTCTTGTGAGTGTGTGTGCAGCCACTTCTCCAAATGGAGCAGGTGGGAATTGGTGCAGATGAGCTGTAACCTTCAGCTACAGACAGAAAGACTGGATCTGGAAAACCCCAGGGGGCTGAGAAGAGAGACCTCAGTGGTGGGGACAGAGTGACAAAGGTTGGCCATAGAGTGTGTGACCTCCCTGAGCTTGCTTTTCCTACATGTCTTTTCAGACTCCATCAGGGCAGATGCAAAGTCAGTAGAAATTAGTGAATGTAGGTATTTCTTGTTCTGGAAGGTGAAAACTGGAGAAAGTTTCAAAAACAAGATTTAAAAAATATTTTATTTTATACTTAAGATACACACTGGAAATGTCACTATTTTCAAGAATTGATGAATTAATAAGAATTATGCACAGAGATGTTTCTTTTTAGAGCACACAGCTGCCTCCACCACAAGCTGTCCTACAGTGTCTTGCATCTCTGTCTGTTCCTCACCAGGCTGTAGACACCAACACAACTACCCCACCTCTCTCTCCCCCAGCATCTCCCCTCCTTTACTGATGTCTCTCCATTGTTGCTGCCTTTGTTGCTCCAGCAGGTTCCAAGAGCCCTGTCAGCTCTCCTTCATCCAAGGGTGCATTGCTGAGAGGCTGCTGAAGCTTGTCCAAACTTTGGAATGTTACCCCAGCTGCTCTTCCACACAAGCACCACTGATACTGCCCCAGGACACCTGGAAAGTGTCAAGCATAACAACATGACTCTGGACACAATGTTCAAGGGCATTCAGGCACAGGTGACGTTCTTCTCAGTCCTGATGGGGAGGGTAAAATGTTTGAAAAGGGAACAGACCCTGCAGGTAGACAATTGGTTGTGCCACTGGTGTTAGTAATGGGTTTCTATGACCTTGAGACCCACCCTGAGGAAGAGATGGGATTCACCTGATGAAGTGGGAGAAAACTACCTTTGCTAACAGGCTGGGCAACCTGGAAAGAAGACTTTAAACTGAAAGGGTGAATGAAACGAGAGAATAGCCAATAATCACATGAGGAAGTAGTGGACAGGCTTTCAAGGAAAGGGTCTTCTATGATGAGATCCGAAGGGACATGGTAATAAACGAAAGAGAGCTTAGGAGGAAACACCTCAAACATGTGCACATAAAGAAGGAGATGCCCACAGGACAGCAGGACGGAAATGCTCTCCTGCCCTTTCTGTGAGATCAGCATGACTGGACACCTCTTTTGAGAGCTTGCACAGTAATTCTCACAGCGTGCAGAGCAAACAAGAGGAATTAGATGTCCATGTGCAGTGACAGAGCTCTAGTCTCATTTGGATAACAAAGATGTGGGTCATTGCTGACACCACTGGAGAGCTGCGATGGATTGATGCTGGTGTTTTAGAAGGACAGGCGGAAAAGATGAGGAAGGGGGGTTGTCCTGCCCATGAGAGAGCAGTGGGAATGCATGGAGCTCTGCCTGGGAAGAGGTGATGCGTCAGCTGAGAAGCAATGGATTAGTGGGCAGAGCCACATGGGCTACACTGTAGTGAGTATCTGCTGTAGGCAATCAGGAGGATTTGGGAAGAAGCAGATGAGGCATCTTCAGATGTTCACAGGCCCGACTCCTCATGGGGACTTGAAACCCCCTGATCTCTGCCAGAGGGGAAACACAGCAGGGAACAAGCTGTCAGGAAGATTTCTCAAGAGTAACCATGATAACTTCACAGACATTGAGACATGGGGCTGGGAAAGCCAGAGCCCATCTGGGGTTGAACCTGGGAAGATACTTGAAAGCCAACAAGAAAGGATTATAGAAGCACAGCAACAGCTGAAGGAAGGCTAGGGAAAATCTGGAACTCTGCTGAGTGGGGCAGTTGTCCTGGTGACACAGGACAAGGAAAAGACTGAGGCACTTGGTGGTAAGAGCATCCTTCAGGAACCCCAGGACCTGTGACCAGCGGAGAAATCTGGAGGAAGGAAGACTTGCCTTTGGAGGAGGTCTCTTAAATGACATAATAGAGTTCTCTGTTCTTAGAGAGGCCAGGAGAGGGTCAAGCAGAACTGACATCCTGGACTTCCAAAGGGCTGACTTTGGCTTATTTAGGCACCTGCTTGACAGAATCGCTTGGGAGATGATCCTGAAGGGTATAGGGGTCCAGGAAGTCTGGGCACTCTTTAAGAAAGCAGTTTCAATGGCACAGGATCAGGCGGTCACCAGGTGTTGTAAGAGAAGCCGGTGCCAGAGAGGCCACTCTGGCTGAACAGGGAGCTTTGGCTGGAACTCAGGGAGAAAAGGAGAGTTTACAGCCTTTGGAAGAAGGGACTAGCCACTCACAGTGATTACAAAGAGGCTGTGAGGCTATGCAGGGCAGAAATCAGGAGGTCTAAAGCCCAGCTGGAAATTACCCTGGTTTCAGCAATCAAAGATAACAAGAAATGTTTCTATAAGTATGTCAACAGCAAAAGAAGACCAGGGAGAGTATCCATCCCCTGCTAGACGCAGGAGGAAACATGGTAACAAGTGATGAGGAGAAGGCTGAGGTCCTTAATGCCTTCTTTGCCTCAGCCTTTAATAACAAGACCAGTTGTATTGAGGGAATCCAGCCTCCTCAGCCAGAGGACAGAGACTGGGAGAACGACACCCCCCGCAATCCAGGAGACAGTCAGTGACCTACAGCATCACGTAGACACACACAAGTCTGTGGGACCGGATGGGATACACCCGAGGGTGCTGAAGGAGCTGGCTGGGTGCTCGCCAAGCCGTTTTCCATCATTTCCCAGCAGTCCTGGCTGACCGGGGAGGTCCCGACAGATGGGAAATTGGCCAATGTGACGCCCATATATAAGAAGGGTCGGAGGGATGATCCAGGAGAATACAGGCCTGTCAGCTTGATGTCGGTTCCCGGGAAGCTGATGGAGCAGCTCATCCAGAGTACCATCACACAACACATGCAGGACAACCAGATGATCAGGCCCAGTCAGCATGGGTTTAGGAAAGGCAGGTCCTGCTTGACAAACCTGATCTCCTTCTACAACAGGGTGACCTGCTTATTGGATGAGGGAAAGGCTGTGGATGTAGTTTACCTTGACTTTAGCAAGGCCTTTGACACCGTTTCCCACAGCATTCTCCTGGTGAAACTGGCTGCTCGAGGCTTGGATGGGCACACGCTTTGCTGGGTAAAAAACTGGCTGGATGGCCGGGCCCAAAGAGTCGTGGTGAACGGAGTTAAATCCGGTTGGAGGCTGGTCATGAGTGGTGTCCCCCAGGGCTCGGTTTTGGGGCCACTCCTGTTTAACATCTTTATTGATGGTCTAGAGGAGGGGATCGAGTGCACCCTCAGTCAGTTTGCAGGTGACACCAAGCTGGGTGGGAGTGTTGATCTGCTCGAGGGTAAGGAGGCTCTGCAGAGAGACCTGGACAGGCTGGAGCGATGGGCTGAGGCCAACTGGAGGAGCTTCAATAAGGCCAAATGCCAGGTGCTGCACTTGGGCCACAACAACCCCCAGCAGTGCTACAGGCTTGGGGAGGAGTGGCTGGAGAGCTGCCAGTCAGAGAGGGACCTGGGGGTGTTGATTGACAGACGGATGAACAGGAGCCAGCAGTGTGCCCAGGTGGCCAAGAAGGCCAATGGCATCCTGGATTGTATCAGCCATAGCGTGGCCAGCAGGGACAGGGAAGTGATCTTACCCCTGTACTCAGCACTGGTGAGGCAGCACCTTGATTACTGTGATCAGTTTTGGGCTCCTCACTACAAGAAGGCCATTGAATTACTCTATCATGTCCAGAGAAGGGCAACGGAGCTGGTGCAGGGTCTGGAGCACAGGTCTGATGGGGAGCGGCTGAGGGAACTGGGGGGGTTTAGTCTGGAGAAGAGGAGGATGAGGGGAGACCTCATGGCCCTCTACAACTCCCTAAAAGGAGGTTGCAGAGAGGGGAGATGAGTCTCTTTAACCAAGTAATGAGCAATAGAACAAGAGGGAATGGCCTCAAGTTGCACCAGGGAAGGTTTAGACTAGATATTAGGAAGTATGTGTTTACAGAACGAGTAGTCAGGCGTTGGAATGGGCTGCCCAGGGAGGTGGTGGAGTCCCCATCCCTGGAGGTGTTCAAGAGGCGGGTTGACATAGCACTTAGGGATATGGTGTACCTGGGGTCTGTCAGTGCTAGGTTAACAGTTGGATTAGATGATCTTCGAGGTCCTTTCCAACTGAGATGATTCTGTGATTCTGTGGAATATTTCCAAGCTGCAGCAGGGGATGTTCAGAACTGACATTAGGAAACATTTCTTTACTTAGAGATGGTCAAACACTGGAAAGAGCTTCTTAGAGCTGGTCATTGTCCCAGGCCTGTCAGTGTTTGAGGCATTTGGACTATGCCCTTAATAACATGCTTTAACTTCTGGTCAGCCCTGAAGCGGTCAGGCAGTTGGACTAGGTTGTCACTTCCATCCAAGCTATTCTATTCTGGTCTGTTCTCTCTTACACCATGCTACACTATGCTAATCATTTGATCCAAAAACGTCACAGTCCTGTGACAAGCAATGGACCTACAGCTCTTCCTGGCAGTGCACATTTGGGCCGCAGCACCTCAGCTGGGGCACCAGGGTGGAGCCCAGCCTTCTCCCAGGGAAACCTGAGCAGTCAGTGCTGTGCTGCTCTGTGCTGCTGCATGTACAGCGCAGTCTTCACGCCTGTGCTGTGCTGCACGGGTCCCTTGGCCACAGGACAACCTCAGCAGCTCTTTGTCACAGAGGAGCCTGCAGGCAGCTCCCACTCTCTACTGCTCCTTATGCCACCTGCCTGGCTGTGCCTGTACCCCACAGTGCAGCAAGAAGTTCTCATGAGAACGTTGTTCCTCTTTGACTGCAGAAATGAGAAATAATGTTGTTTCCTTCTAAGAACCTCCCAGAGTAGCTTGAATGTCCAAACCAGGAGACTCTCATCGACAGATGGGGTCTGCATGGCATGCTGCTTGTAGGTCGGAAGCCCATTCAACACTACATCCCCTGGGGTTCCCACCATCTTGAGGGACATAAGATTAGCTCTACGATTCTCTCCTTATGGTGTTAGCACTAACGAACAGCATTTTAAATGATGCCTCACAGAGTCTGAGTGCCTCTCTTACTGGGATCCTAACAGACCAGCATGTCCTGGTGAAAACCTCTCTCAGCACCCTTGGGTGCAGCCCCACTGCTCCCATGGACTGGTAAGGGTGTAGTTTGCTCAAGTCACCCCTGCCTTGATCCCCACCCACCGCTGGTTTTTCCTGTCCTGAGTCCTGACTGAAAACACAAAGGCCTGGGAGACCTCGCTGGTGGTAACTGAGGCAAAGAGGACACAGACCATCTCAGATCTACCTACACCTGCTCTTTCTAAACTCAGCAGTGGTCCCACAGTATCTCTGTTTGTTCTTCAGCTGTTCCTGAAGTACCAAAAGCTCATCTTGGTGCTTTTGAATTCCTGTTCAAGCTTCAACTGAGTTTTGGTATGGACCATTGTTGTCCTTCTAGGATGTCATTGTTGAAGACAAGATGTATCCAGGCACACTGTGAATATGATTGGTCTGTTCCTTGAATATCCTTAAGGGGGTGAATAAAGACACCAGTGTGATGTGCTTTTTGTTTTTTCTTTCTCCCAATTTAAAAAAAAACCTTCTGTGCCTGATTCCCTCCAGTGCTCTAAGGAAAGCAGGTGAAAATTGCTGCAAAGAAGCTGTCACAATCAGGTGTGGGCTTCAGTGGAGAAGTCTGATGTAAAGAAAAGTGATGCACGTCCCAGGGGGCCAATGAAAGAAATAACAAGGTTGGTGAGGTGAGGAGCAAGGGTGTCCATAGGATTGTAGAATGGTTTGGTTTGGAAGGACCCTTGAAGACCATCTTGTTCCAGCCCCCCTGCCATTGCCAGGGACACCTTCCACTAGATCAGGTTCCTCAACCTGGCCTTGAACCCTTCCAGGGAGGGGGCATCCACAGCTTCTCTGGGCAACCTGTGCCAGTACCTCACCACCCTCACAGGGAAGAATTTCTAACTTATATCTAATCTAAATCTACCCTCTTCAGTTAAAAGTCATGACCCCTCCTCCTATCCCTACACTCCCTGATCAAGAGGGTCTCCCCAGCTTTCCTGTAGCCCCTTTAAGTACTAGAAGGCTGCTGTAAGGTCTCCCCAGAGCCTTCTCTTCTCCAAGCTGAACACGCCCAACTCTCTCCTCCTGTCTTCATAAGGGAGGTTCAATGACAAGTAAAGGACAACAAGGGCACAACAACTTCCAGCTTCCCTATGGGGCTGCGAGGAGGCAACGAGACTCCAGTGCCATGAGGACATGTCTTCTCATGGGCAACTGCCATGTCCAAGGTGTGGTGGTGCAGATCCCCCGGGCCACCTCAGGACCAGCCAACATTGTGTTCTTGTCTTGGTTCCAAGTGCAGTGGGCTGGGACAATCTGGCACGTTTTTATCTTGGCTACAAGTGCAGCCAGTTGGGACAATCTGGTACTTTCATGTCCTGGTTATAACTACAGTGCGTTAGGACGATTGGGCACTTCCTAACTGAACCTGAAACTCCTGCTGCCTGGATCGTAGCGTGCTCTGAGAGGTACCAGAATTACCTGACAAGAATTGTGGCCGATATGAAAAAAATACTGACCAAAGTCAATCATCTCGTGATCCTATAAATAGCGACCCTAAGTGTGACCCTTTGAGCTCCACGGGATCACAACAGGCTGTGCCCCAGTATCGCCCTCTGAGCTGGGATGCCTCTTAGGGCAGATTTTGTGAGGATTTCATAGAACAAATTTCATGAAGATTTCCAAGATCATCTGCTGATAGAAACTGATGAAGAGAAAGGGTTCAAAAATTCTCTGCTGAAAAATGATGAAAGTGATTATTTGGTACCAATAATTTACTATCACACATTAAACTCTATACCCCTCTGTGCGTGTATGTTTGTGTGTGTGTCTATTTGATTCAGGACACTTTATGTTGTTGATTATAATGAATTTTATTAAATCAGCCTTATAATCAGCCAGTGATTAAGTATTGCCAAAAATCATTCAACCTAATCTTGTGGTTTACCTTCATAGTGTTAATAAATCTTAAATTTCTGCTACCTCAAAATTTTGTGGGATATATAATCACTCATTACCCAACAAATTAGTGTAAAAAGTAAACAAGATATTTTCCTTAATCTTTATTTAATTCCATTAGACATAAACTCTTGACCAGGTCTGGGACTAAGATTGGATCTAGCTGCACCTAGACTCCTCTCTGAGGAGGAGTTTAAAAAGCAAGGGGGTCTGATCTGAACCTCATGATGCAATGGGAGGGTCCCCCTACACTCCTGCATCTTCGGTCTCTGTGTAAATCATTCTAACTCGAATCTACCTCAATTTTCCTTTCTCTGTTTCTTCCATGTAGTAAGTAATAGAGTGAAACTTGCCATCAAATTTCATTAAGTCACACTGTTACAAATTCACATTAAAGTCACTTTTTTTTAATACCTTTCCCCATGATACTTTAAGTGATCTAAAACACTCATCGGTGACATGAGGGGACAAAGACCTGGGTTCTGTTGGTGCCTCCCAGCCTTGCCAGCGCCCTTTGCCATCCCCACCGCAGGCTGTTCTACTCTGTCCCACTCCTGCCCCTCTCTCCCTGCAGGCTGGAGCACCCATCTCCCTTCCCCGCCTTGCTCCCACCCCACCATTTCCCGACCTTCACTGATGTTTCCCACTACCAGGGAAAGCTCTACCACCTCAGAAACTGCCCTCCCAGCAGGGAACCCAACCCAAAGGCCTTCCTGTGGTCTTTCACCTGACCAGAGAGCAGGAACCCCACTAGGATCTTCTAAACCACATGACCGCTGCTGGCCTTTCAGCTCCTCGGATGGACGTGACCAAGCCATGTGCCTGCTGCTGTCCCACATGTACTCAGGTGGAATGGACAAGACAACCCATGTCCAAGCCCTTCTCCTGGGTAAGGCCTATGGGTACTTTGGCAGAGGCACTTTCCAAGCCTTGTACTTGCTGCTGGGCTTTCACCTCCAGAGACAGAAATGACCTCACGGTCCCCTTCACAGCCACACGCTTCCTACTGAATTGTGAGATTCTGAGACACAACTGACCTCATAAGACCATACGCATCCATCACCCTCCTTATGGCCCAGGACCTGAGCAGATCAAACTCTGCTTGTTTATTAACATCTATCAAATGTATTTCTTACTAACGGTCTGAGTGGAGAAACATTCTTCACAGGAACTGCTGTAGTTATGTTTGCACATTTTATAGCTCCTCTTCTGCCTCTTTTTTTATTTCCTTCTTCCTCAGCCTATTCTGTCATCAGAAACCTCGTCAAGGGAAAGATTCATGGAATCACAGAGTAACTCAGGTTTGAAGAGAGCCCTGAACAACCTCTTGTCTGACTTTCAAGTTGAAGGCAGGGTGAACCAGGTGAGGTTGTTCCAGGCCTCTGTCCACCTTTGCATCACCCACAAAGGAACTGAAAGTGCGCTCTGTCACATCATACAGGGGGATGGTAAAGATGTTCAATGTGTTTGCCCAGGTGCTGGTCACTGAGGGATGCCACTAGTGACCGGCTGCACACAGGACTTTGTACCACTGATGACATTTGGGCTTGATCACCCAGACAACATTCCACCCACCCTAACATCCACTTCTTCAGCCCAGGTAGCCCCAACCTGGCTATAATGACACCACAGGACACCATGTCAAAGGCCTTGCAAAATTCCATGTGCACAACATGCCCTTCTGTCCCCTGCCTGTTTTGGTTCAGAAATCCCTTTTTTGTCCTTCAACTAACTGGAGATGGTTGCAGGAGGACATGTCCCACCACCTTCCCAGGGATGGAGAGAAGGTGATCAGCTCATAACTCTCCCCCTATAATTCTCACATTCTCGTTCCTGCACTTGAAGATGGGTTTGACGTCTGCCTTTTCCATGGACCCCAGAACCTCTCTGATTCCTCTGATACTTTTGAGGGCTCAGTCCAGAATCACAGGCGAGGGTGATGTAGTGAACAGGAGCACTTGCAATGAGCTTGTTCAAGGCAGCTGAGATGAGTCTCACTGGGACAGCTGGGGTTGTTCCTGGAGTCACATAGGGAAGTCTCAGGGCTCTGTCAGGTGTCCACATCTCAGCTGGCCTCATGCACTCATCTTACACACAGGAGCATTCAGAGACACGTGTCCTTCCCTTGCACATGCAGAGGCAGTGCATTGCAGGAGTCGTAGTGTCTCTCTGGCCTCCTGCTGCCACTACCAGAGGCTGAGTGACCCCTCATCCCTGTGGTGATCAACCTGCTCTGCACTCGTGTGAGATGCCCCATGGCATGAGGAATGGAATCAGGGCCCTTGGTTCAAGGAAACACCTCCCAGTGCTGCATTCAGGTGGTTTCCCAGGTGATGTTAGTCTCAATGAGAAGTGACCTCATGACACTGTTTGTCCCACAAACCTTCAAGGCACCCCCAGGAATGGCTGATGGCATTTGTGCTCTCTCACTTCACAGACATGATGTGCATGCTTACATCTCCTCCTCACAATGCAAACATGGACTTCTGAGCTACTTATTTGATGTACCTCCATGGAGGGAAAAAGTTCCTCCCCAGTGTGGGGTGAGAGGCCAGTGCTGCAAAGGGTGTTTGGGAAGGGCTAGAGCGTGATGATTTCCCTGGGTCACTGTCATGGTTTAACCCCAGCCGGCATCTGAGCCCCACACAGCCACTCACTCACTCCCCTGGGTGCAATGGCAGAGAGAATCACAAGGGTAGAACTGAGAAAAATTGCAGGTTGAGATAAAGACAGCTTAATAGGTAAAGAAAAAGCCACACATATAAGCAAAGGAAAACATGGAATTCATTCACTTCTTTCCATTTTAAGGCAGGACCTCAGCCATCTCCAGAACATCTGGGCTCCACAATATGTAACGGTGACTTGGGAAGGAAAATGACATAACTCTAAAAGTTCCCATGTTCATCCTTCTTCCCCTAGCTTTATATTATTGAGTGCGATGTCAAAAGGTATAGTATATCCCTTTGGTCAGTTGGGGTCAGCTGTCCCAGCTGTGTTCCCCTCCCAGCTCCTTGTGCACCCCCACCCTGCTCACTGGTGGGGTGGGGTGAGGAGCAGAAAAGGCCTTGACTCTGTGTAAGCCCTGCTCAGCAATAACGAAAACAGCCCTGCGTTATCAACACTGTTTATAGCACAAATCTAAAACACAGCCCATACCAGCTACTAGGAAGAAAATTAACTGTATCCCAGCCAAACCAGCACAGGCAGCTTCCCCAGTGTGTCCAGTGAACATGGGCACAGACCAGACCCTGGTCCTTCAAGTCTCTCCCAGGAGGCCTGGCTGTGCGAGGACACTGCTGCGTGGTCCCACCCTGCAAATCACACTGTTCAGCTGTTCACTGGTGTTTTCATCTGCGGGCCACTTTCTTGGGCATGTTCTTGAGATCAGGTTTGGAAGAAGACCTCAGCCTTCAGGCAGTACCCTGAGCCGATCCTCTTTCATGATGGAACCGCTCTTATGGAGGCCGGCTCTGTCACAGAAGTGCCCATTGCCTGTCCCTGCCTGCAGTCACAGAACTGCCATGCAGCAGGAGTGTGACCAAGCTGCCAGAGCACTCAGGCCTTACACCAAACTGAAGGGATGAGAAAGAGAGTGTGGAAGTGAAAAGAGAACAGCTCTGGAAGACAAAGTGCTCATGGCAGGGCTCCCATGCTGGGACTCTCTTCCCATCCACATCTGCACACAGGAATTGTCCCTGCAGGTCCATAAAATCTCAGAGGAAAGATCTCAGAAGAAAAAAAAGTCACTGCAGGCCGTTTATTATGTTAAAACACACATCATGACTCCTCATTATAGCCAGCCAAGTAGTCAGAAAAGAAAAGCAGACAATGAATTAGAAAGGGGATGACAACAGCATTAGAAGTAAAATATCACCACCAACAACAGAAAGAACAGACAAAAGGCTGGGCCTGTACAGAGTTATATTATAATTTTTACAAAGAAGATGAGCAATTTATTGCTTCAGAATAACATTAAGTTATCAGTTTCTTCAGGGCATCCTTGATCTCCTGGTTCCTCATGCTGTAGATGAGGGGGTTCACAGCTGGAGGCACCACTGAGTACAGAAATGACACCACCAGGTCCAGGAATGGGGAGGAGACAGAGGGGGGCTTCAGGTAGGCAAACATGGCAGTGCTGATAAACAGTGAGACTACAGCCAGGTGAGGGAGACACGTGGAAAAGGCTTTGTGCCGTCCCTGCTCAGAGGGGATCCTCAGCACCACCCTGAAGATCTGCACATAGGACACCACAATGAAAACAAAACATCCAAATGATAAACAGGCATTGACCACAAGAAGCTCAACTTCCCTGAGATAGGAGTGTGAGCAGGAGAGCTTGAGGATCTGGGGGATTTCACAGAAAAACTGGTCCAGGATGTTGCCTTGGCAGAGTGGTAGTGAAAATGTGTTGGCTGTGTGCAGCACAGCCCAGAGAAACCCAGTGCCCCAGGCAGCTGCTGCCATGTGGACACAAGCTCTGCTGCCCAGGATGGGCCCGTAGTGCAGGGGTTTGCAGATGGCAACGTAGCGGTCGTAGGACATGATGGTGAGGAGATAAAACTCTGCTGAGATCAAGAAGGGAAAGAAAAAGACCTGGAGAGCACATCCCAAGTAGGAGATGTCCCTGGTGTCCCATAGGGAATTGTCCATGGCTTTGGGGAGAGTGGTGGAGATGGAGCCCAGGTCGAGGAGGGAGAGGTTGAGGAGGAAGAAGTACATGGGGGTGTGCAGGTGGTGGTCACAGGCGATGGCGGTGATGATGAGGCCGTTGCCCAGGAGGGCAGCCAGGTAGATGCCCAGGAAGAGCCAGAAGTGCAAGAGCTGCAGCTTCCGTGTGTCTGCGAATGCCAGGAGGAGAAACTCAGTGATGGAGCTGCCGTTGGACATTTGTTTCTACTGGACATGGGGACCTGTACATGTTGGAAAAATCAGTGAGAAGTTAGGGCAGATTTCTCTGAAGAAAAGATACTCCACTTCTTGCAGAAACCTTCCAAACTGATTCACCTCTTCCACAAAACCTTTGGCAGTTCCACCTCATGAGTTCTGGTTCCAGCTAGCTGAGGGTACCCAAGGGAGCAGGGGTCTCTGCTGTGGGCTCTGGAGGAGTCAGTGCTATGCTATAAGAGCAGGCAAATAGGAACATGGGGTCATCTCAGATCAAATCCCCTTCTGATAACAAAGACTTATTAATATTTATCCCCCCTATTCATCCAACTGCAGAGCAGAGCTGTAAGGATTTCTTATGTTTAGTCTGTTCTAGTGGCCCCATCCCACCTGAGGAGTGTTTTTAAGGCAGAGATCCTTGGCATTTCTGCTGCACTCCATGGTGGAATCTTGTGAGTCCTTAAAGACAAAGGGCTTGTCTCTTCGTGCAGAGTGAGGGCAGCCGCTGTGTTCATCAGTTCTATTCACAGCAGCCTTGTGCTGGCACGTTTCTGAGCTGGAGAACAATCACACTCAGGTGTTCCCTGCAAAAGAAACTGGACCCTGCTGAGAGCAGAGGATCTCAGCTCTCCCCTCCCAGCCAGGGACACAGAGGTGTCTTTACAGCTGCCCGCATGCATCCCAGCAGCATTTCCATGTCCTTAGCACTGAGATGTCTTCTCCAGGGGGTTGCTAGAGAAAGAATGCCTTGGGGCAGCTGCACCCTTCTGGAGGGCAGCCTGCAGCCAAGGAGGACCGCCAAGGGAAGGATTCGAAGAACCAAAATTTGTGATGTCATGAAGGGGGATCAGATCATTGCCCACCCCACCCACTATGGTGGCTGGAGCCCCAGAGTAAAGCAGGGGACTGGGATGCTTTTCCTCAGATCCATCGGCATGACAGAACTCACAGCACCAGTGTCTGAGCTGTGCTTGAGGCCTCCCCCTCCACACCAGTGAGTGCAGCGGTAGGAAGGGCAGCAGGGAGAAGAGGGGAACACGCCAAAGTGCTCATGCCAAGGAAGGCAGGACAGGGAGACAACGCTGGGCACTCATGCATTTCTCCTCCTCTGTTGTCAGGCTGCTGGGAGGGCAACTCATCACCATGTCCCTGTGACATTAATGGCGGGGGGCTCTGCTGGGTGGGAGAGGAGACCAGGGAGTTGCTCAGTGAAGGTGTCTGCACTGCAGCGGATGGCAAAGAGTCACCATCCTCCCACAGCATTACTGGTAGGAACTCCCTCACAATTCTGCCCATGTTTCTGCTGCCTGGAGCTGTCACACTCGGGAGCTGTTTGTCTGTCCCTAAGTCTCCTCCCTGTCAGTGCTCACAGCCCCCATCCCACCCGCTGTGTGCTCAGCTCTGCCCTGCAGACACCTCCTGGCAGCAGGGCCCTGCCCAGGGACATCTCTATGTGTGTGCACAGTCCTAGGAGCAGTATAAACAACTGCTAAGGAGAACTGGGGACTCAGTGCCTTCTCCAGAATGGAGAAATAAATTCCCATCTCCTTGTGTCTACTCAGGCAATGAACAGGGGAAAACACAAAGCACAGACTCTTTCCCTTTCAGTTAAATGCTGCCTTGATGTACTTCTTCAAAAAGGCTCTCACTATATGTCCTGGGGGTGATCTGGAGCTGTGAGCAGCCCTGACCCACACAGCACCCTCTCCACAGCAGAAGGACCCTGCCCTGCCGGGGGTCTCTCCTTCCCACCACAGCTTCTCCCCACAGCGCCGTGGGCAGCTCCCCGGGCAGGCTGAGTGCTGACCCTGGCAGGCAGCAGAGTCCCTGCCCCAGCACACAGCCCCTGGGCTGCAGGGACCCTGCTCTCAAGGACAGCCCTGGGCACCCCTGGCTGCACCGGAGGCTGCACACCCCTGCAGCCGTCCCCGGGAGAAGGCAGCCGCCATGGCCTGTCCCTCTGACAGTGCAGCAGGGAAGCCCTGCTCTGGAGCACGTCCTCCTCCTCCAGACACCAGGGACATTCCTGGCGGCTGTGCTGGCTTCACCACATCCCTCCACCACCTGCAGCTGCATTGCCCTGCACCCAGAGACTTACTGTGTCAAGGGCTGCGAAGATTTCTCCTCCAGTGAGCTCTCAGCATCCTGCCACTGCCGTCTGCCTTTCCCCTCTCTGTGCCCGGCTCCTCTGCCCTCGGTGCCTGCAGGCAGTGCCCTCAGCCCTGCTGCGCTTTGCAGAGGAGCTGCTCCTGGGCAGAGCTGTCTCTCTGCAGCGCTGACCACTTGCCCTCAGCTCCCTCCGTCCCAGGAGCCCGTCCCAGCCCCGCAGCAGAGGACCAGCCCAAGGCATTTTAATGACCTCTCAGGTGGGTTTGGTGCTGAGTCCATGAAACCCAGACACTCAGAAGCTGCTGAGAAAACCTCTGAAGAAGTCAAAGTTAGATTCAAACTCCAAAGTTTCTTGTGGCTTTAATGGTCCCACTGAGGGACACTGTTGACAAAGCCTCCCCAGGCTCCACTTAGAGCAGAAATGTGGAGGCAGTGATGGCAGGTAGGGAAAAGCAAAGCAAAGGTGGCTCTGATGCTGAGGAAACCTGCATGTGTTTCATGAAGCCAAAGGGCCAAGCCCTGACCCCATTAACCAAAGAGCCAAGCCGTGAACCCCAGCCCCTGGGAAGGGAGATCCTGTCCCTCACCCATTGCTCAGGGCTCTTCCTGGGGCAGTGGGCGATGGAGATGTGCACCTGCCAGGCTCCTGAGTAGGGACAAGGGGGCAATGAGGCCCCAGTGCTGCAGGGGACTGTGCCTTCTCGTAGGCATCGGTGGCAGAAACACCAGCCATGGCCAAAGTCAGGAAGATGGTGACTTGGTTGGGGACTTTCAGCTTTCCCACAACACTCTGTCATCTCTACCACAGGCGACAGTCTTATGGTGTTGCATCACCTGACCCCTTTCCCTGCAGGCTTAGTCACCCACCCAACTCTCTCTTGAGCATCTTCCTTCCTTTACTGATATCTCACCATCCTCCTTGGCTTTCTTGAAATGCTGAGTTTTGATTTTTGAAGTCTTCCAAAAGCCTTGCACTGATCCAGACTCCTTCTGGGTGACCTATTACACTGCAGCACTGCTCTTGGAGTGAATACTTTTTCTTCCTCTGTACAGCCTGGACTTCCCCAGCTGCCCATACTGGTGTTATTCCATTCTCATGCTGTTTTCCACTATGAAGTAAAACTCTACCATCTCTGAAACATCTCTTCAGGCCCTCTCAGCCTATTCCTATTCTGTCCGGAGTCTCCACACTAGTAAGCCCAGAGTGTTCAGCCTCTCGTCATGTGCTTGAGGCCTCTAAACACCATCTTGGGAGATGTCTGCTCACTCTCCGAAGTGTTTGAAGATAAAAATGTAGTGGTCATAGTCCAGGAAAGACAGAGTGAGGCTTTTTACCATGGGCTTAGTAACATAGCAAAGGGCAAAGTCTTTAAACTGAAAGAGAAAAGATATAGATTTGACACAAGGAAGAAATATTTTATGAGTGTGTTGAGATTCTGAAACAGTCTGCCTAGGGAAGTTTCAGGGAGGGGGCATCTACAGCCTGTTTTCTGGGCAACTTGTGCCAGTGTCTCACCACCCTCACAGTAAGAAATTTCTTCCTTATAACTAATCTTAATCTACCCTCTTCCAGTTTAAACTCATAACCACTTGTCCTATCCCTACACTCCTTGTCAAAGAGTCCATCTGCATCTTTCCCGTAGGCCCCATTTAGTACTGGGAGGCCACTCTAAGGTCTCCCTGAAGCCTCTTCTCCAGGCTGAACAACCTCAACTCTCTCAGCCTGTCCTCATAGGGGAGATGCTTCAGTCCCCCCATAACTTTGTGGCTTCCTCTAGACCCACTCAATCAGGTTCATGTCCTTCTTATATGGGGGGCCCCAGAACTGGACACAGCACTGCAAGCGGATGTCTCAAGAGTGGATTAGCAGGGGAGAATCCCCTCCCTCAACCTGCTGGCCACACTTCTCTTGATGCAGCCCATGATAGGGTTGGCTTTCTGGTGCGAGTGCACATTGCTGGCTCACGGTCAGTCTTCCAACCAATATTAACCCCAAGTCTTTCTCTGCAGGGCTGCTCTCAATTCACTCCTCATCCAGCCTGTATTTGTGCTTGGGATTGCCCTGACCCATGTGCAGGACCTTGCACTTGGCCTTGTTGAACTCCATCAGGTTTGCACAGTCCCATCTCTCCAGCTTGTCCAGGTCCCTCTGGAGGGCACATCCCTTTCCTCCAGTGTGTCAGCTGCACCACACATCTTAGTGTCAGTGAACTTTCTGAGGGTGCACTCGATCCCTCTCTGCATGTCACCAACAAAGATCTTAAACAGCACCGGTCTCAACACTGACCCTGAGGAACGCCACTCGCCAGCACTCTCCACTTGGACATCAAGCCACTGACTGCAGCTCTTGGAGTGAGACTGTCCAGCCAATTCCTTATCACTGAGTGGTTCATCTGTCAAATCCACGTATCTCTAGTTTATAGACAAGGATGTCATGTAGGAGAGTGTCTACTGCTTTGCACAAGTCCACGTAAATGATGTCAGTTCCTCTTCCAACTGTTCTTTGGGGACCAGCAACTGGTGAGACCGGTGTGTGTGCATGTCACGTTGGTGTGTATGTCGGTGGGTGTAACCAGTAGTGAACATCAAACCGGAGCAACCAGTGAGTAGAAGAGGCCTGGGAGCCCAGTATTTTTGAGAGTGTAAGTCTAGATCGGATAATAGAGAGCCCAGAGGGTCTGCAAGTATCTGCTGGAGGAATAAGGTTGCCCAAACCACCTCCTGGAGAAACTGTTGGGACTTGGGCATCTGGTACTGTTAAGGCCATGGGTCTTGACCCAGAGGGGAAATTGTTCTTTATAGAAAAGAGCATCAGCAATGCCTGGAGCTCGGCCTGGGGATGGACAAGGAGTCAGCTGAGAGCTGAGGGGTCAACATTAGAGAGAAGAACAACACGGACAATGCTGTGGTGGGTGGATGTCTGCTCCACACCTCCTGGTCAGGAAGAGGATGTAGATGAGGCCTTCTTCAGACAACTGGAAGAAGCCACATGTTTGCAGGCCGTGATCCTCACGGAGGACTTACACTATCCCCGTATCTGCAGAAGGGCAAACAGAGCAAGGTGCAAGCCACACAGGCTGCTTTTGGAGCTTGTTGGCTTGTCCTGAGAAGGGTGATTGAGCTGGCAGTGAGGTGAGGTGCCCTGCGGGACTTCATCCTTACAAACAAGGAAGAGGTGGTCAGGGATGGAACAGTCAAGGGTGAGAAGGTAGAGCTGAGGCTCCTGAGAGAAAGGAACAAGGCTTCATGAGAGCAGGTTTTGGCCTGCTGAGGGGTGTGATTGGAAGAATCCCATGGGATAGCACCCTGCAGAGAAGAGGGTTGCAGAGAGCTTTTTGATGGTCAAGGATCTCTTCCAGCTCCAGAAGGCTCCACCCTGACATGCAGGAAGTCATGCAAAGGTGGCAGGAGGCTGGCAGGGATGAGAAAGGAGCTGCTGACTAAAATGAAGCATAAAGCGGTAGCACAGAGAAGGTGGAAGCTGGCTGCCTTCCAGCCTCAACAGTTCTGTGACTGTGCTGGGGAGAGACATTGGGGTGTGTGTGTGTGTGTGTCTGTGTCTGTGTCTGTGTCTGTGTCTGTGTCTGTGTCTGTGTGTGGGGGAACAGGGGGACTTGAAGATCCCGGGGCCAGGTTCTGGATAGACAGATGGTGTAACAGCAGCTCTTGGAGGGATCTATGTTCTCTGTGTGTCTGTATATGTATATATCTTTCAGTAACAGAGTATAACATACCAACAGCCCATCCTTGTTTCCCTTCCTCCACTGACCGTGGTTTTGATTGGCCTAGAAACCTTTCCCTGCACCACGGGTATTCCCTTGACGATAATGCCTGTGTGGGGCAGGGAGGCTGGGTCAGTGCAGGGACAGGGCTGGCTCTGACAGCGGCCAGGAAGCAGCTGCCAGGAGGTGACAGCAAGGACAGTTTACAAAGGAGAAATTTATAGAGATTGACTTCATTGTTTTTAGGAAGGCAAGGCTTGCCTGGAGCCGGTGGTGGCAAGGGAAGTCAAGAGCAAGAAGATGAGCTTGAATGACTCATTAGAGAGCAAGAATGAACAAGGGAAATGCTGGTCTGGTGCTGAATGGGGAGGGTGATTGAACAGCAGCAGACACAGGAGGACTTTGCTAACAGGCTGGGTAACCTGGAAAGAAGACTTTAAACTGAAGGGTGGGTGGATGAAAGGAGACAATGGCCAATAATCACGTGAGGAAGTGGTGGACAGGCTTTCAAGGAAAGGGTCTTGAATGATGAGATCCGAAGGGACATGGTAATAAACAAAACAGAGCTTAGGAGGAAACATCTCAAACGTGCACATAAAGAAGGAGATGCCCACAGGACAGCACGATGGAAATGCTCTCCTGCCCTTTCTGGGAGATCAGCTTGACTGGACACCTCTTTTGAGAGCTTGCACAGGAATTCTCACAGCTTGGATGTTATCTGAAATAGACTCTCAAAACCAGAAATTAGTTTAGAGAGGAGATACTGCTTTATTCTGCGCAGGGTGCTAGGGAGAAAGTATCCACAAATCAAGCACCCCACACCAAAGAATTACAAACTATTTATACACTCCAATCTAGGGTTAACATATTTCATATAATGATTATTGCTTAGTCATTTATCACTCCTGTCCCTTATTGTTTAGTAACTTACTGTGTGTTTGTCAACATTCTGCACAAGCTCGGAGGGTAAGGGTCTGTATCCGGGCAGGGGTCTTAAGCTTATTCACATAAGACAATTTTAACAAGCTTCCATGTCCCGGGATGTTTCTCTTCTTCAAGGACTGTAGTTTCTGATTAGAAGTTCCTTGTTAATTCTTGTTGATGGTTTGAGGAACACGCTGACCTATCTGGTCCTCTGTGACAAAGAGCTGCTGAGGTTGTCCTGTGGCCAAGGGACCCGTGCAGCACAGCACAGGCGTGAAGACCGCGCTGTACATGCAGCAGCACAGAGCAGCACAGCACTGACTGCTCAGGTTTCCCTGGGAGAAGGCTGGGCTCCACCCTGGTGCCCCAGCTGAGGTGCTGCGGCCCAAATGTGCACTGCCAGGAAGAGCTGTAGGTCCATTGCTTGTCACAAAACTGTGACTTTTTTGGATTATATGAGTAGAATACTGTAACATGGCATAAGATAGAACAGAACAGAATAGAATAGTTCAGTTGCAAGGGACTTACAGTGACCAACTAGTCCAACTGTGTGACCACTTCAGGGCTGATCAAAAGTTAAAGCATGTTATTAAGGGCAATGTCTAATTGCAGGATTGGGACACTGACTACTTCTAGGAAGCCCTTTCCAGTGTTTGATCATCTCTCAGGAAACAAATGTTTCCTAATCACAGAATCACAGAATCATTCAGTTTGGAAAAGACCCTTGGGATCATCGAGTCCAACCATCAGCCCTACTCCACAAAGTTCTCCCCTACACCATATCCCCCAACATCTCATCTAAACGACCCTTAAACACATCCAGGGATGGAGACTCCACCCCCTCCCTGGGCAGCCTATTCCACTCTCTGACCACTCTTTCTGTGAAAAATTTTTTCCTCATGTCCAGTCTGAACCTCCCCTGTTGCAGTTTAAAGCCGTTCCCTCTTGTTCTGTCACTAATTCCCTGTGAGAAGAGACCAGCACCAACCTCTCTACAACGTCCTTTCAGGGAGCTGTAGAGAGTGATGAGGTCTCCCCTCAGCCTTCTCTTCCTCAAACTAAACAGTCCCAGCTCCTTCAATCTCTCCTCACAGGATTTATTCTCCAGGCCCTTCCCCAGCTTCGTTGCCCTCCTCTGCCCTCGCTCCAGCACCTCGAGATCTCTCTCGTATTGAGGTGCCCAAAACTGGACACAACACTCCAGGTGTGGCCTCAACAGTGCAGAGCACAGGGGGACTATCACCTCCCTACTTCTGCTGGTCACACTATTTCTAATCCAAGCCAGGATGCTGTTGCCTTTCTTGGCCACCTGGGCACACTGCCAGCTCATGTTCAGTTGCTTGTCAATTAGAACCCCCAGATCCTTCTCTTCCAGACAGCTCCAGCCACACCTCCCCAAGCCTGTAGCCATGCAGGGGGTTTTGTGGCCCAAGTGCAGGACCTGGCACTTGGCCTTGTTGAAGCTCATCCCGCTGACGTTGGCCACCGATCCAACCTATCCAGGTCTCTCTGTAGAGCCTCCCTGTCCTCATGCAGATCGACACTCCCGCTTAACTTGGTGTCATCTGCGAACTTACTGATGATACACTCTGTGTCCTTATCGAGATCATCAATAAAGATGTTGAACAGAAATGGTCCCAACACCGAGCCCTGAGGAACACCACTTGTGACCGGCCGCCAGCTGGATTGAGCTCCACTGACCACCACTCTCTGGGGCTGTCCATCCAGCCAGTGCTTGACCCAGCAGACCGTTCGCTCATCCAGGCCATCGGCTCCCAGTTTTTCTATGAGAATTCTATGGGGAACTGTGTCAAATCCAGGTAGAAATATCCACAGCCTTTCCCTCATCCAATAGCTGGGTCATTTTGTCATAGAAGGTGATCAGATTTGTCAGGCAGGACCTGCCTTTCATAAACCTGTGCTGACTAGGCCTGATCCCCTGGCTGTCCATCATATGACTTTTAATGGCACTCCAGATGACCTGCTCCATGATTTTCCCTGGCACCGAGGTCAGACTGACAGGTCTTTAGTTTCCAGGATCCTCCTTTCTGCCTCTCTTGTAGATGGATGTCACATTTGCCACCCTCCAGTCCAACGGGACCTCCTCAGTTAGCCATGACTTCAGGTAAATGATGGAAAGTGGCTTGGTGAACACGTCTGCCAACTCTTTCAGCACCCTTGGGTGTAACCCATCTGGTCCCACAGGGACCCTTCCTGAGGAGGGGAAATGGAGCAGGACGTTGCCGCGATTGAGAGACGGGAGACAGGCTTGATGCAAGCAAAGTTCTTCACTTTATTACATGTAACACTCATTTTTATAGAAAATCAGAAGATGCGTGTGTTAAATTGTTTGGTTGCTATGCTTCAGAATTCTTATCAGTGCGTGCTAATTGGTAGCTACTTAACCTTTAGCAATTGGACTAATAGCAACTAAGCCACTCCTGTAAAAAACTCTAAATTCCTTGCTGTCTGCACCGTCTTCGGCCCTTTATCAAGCATGACTCACAGGTTAGCAATTCTTCACCATATCAGCACTTTTCTCAGCGCTTTTCTCTTCCCTTTATCAGGCCTCCCAAGGTTTGTAGCCTACAAGTTCCAGCACGTCCCCCTCTAACAACGGAGCAGTACAGGCTGTTCTGTCTGAGTCCTTCAAGTAGTACCCGACATCTCCCCCTTCCTTTTGCACAAAAAGAATCTTTTTCACGGAGCGTTCCATCAATCGTTGCAGACATTGTAACAAACAGGGTAAAAAAAGCAATAAGAGAATAAAAACAGTTAAAGCATAAACAATAGTCTTCACTAAGCTTCTTATCCACCCTGATAGCCCCCACTCTCCAAAGTTTGTCTAACCAATCCCAGCAATCATCTTGTCGGAGTTTAGAGACTCCCTTTTTAAGTTGTTGAATACTGGCATGAATCGATTCCGAGTGGTCAGAGAGATTCATACAGCACATACCTTCAAAATCTTCACAACCATGGCCTTGTGCTAAAAGCAAAAAATCTATAGCAGCTCTATTGTGCAATGTGGCATGGCGAACGCTGTCTACATCTAACAGAAGACCAGACAATGCCTTGCTAGTGGCATTCGTCTGTTTAGCAAGCCAGCAGCCAAGCTTATCTAATGTTGCTAATGCTTTCCCAGCAGCGGCTCCTGGTAACAAAAAAGAAGCAAAAAAGCGGTGACTAAAAGACCAAAATTCTGTATTGTCGTCACAGTTGGGGGTATATGCATGAAAGCCACGCTTTGCCCTGTAGGGTAAGCGATGTTGTAAAATCATAGATGTATTAGGAGTCAGGACAGAGAGGCGTCCGAGGCTACATGGACCTCCCTTTATATGAGAAGGAATAACAGGCCACGCTCTGTCCCCACAAATAAAGAATATCCCCAACGGTAACAAAAACAGGAGTATTGCTAGATTTAGACAGGTTTGTTGCTGTGTAATTACACCAGGCACTAGCATTTTTAAAAATAGGATGAGCAGGAGAAACATCCCATGCTTTACACTGATTCTTTCCAGTATAGTTAAACTTAACACAAAAATCCATTTTTACTGATCCAAGGAGCTCGATTTCTTGTGGTTCCAGAGTAGCCTGTGGGAGAAAGGAGACCCATGCATCCCATTCATTCATTAAATTTGGTGACAGAGCTGGAAAAGCATGTTTTACACTTTCAGGTATTGGCCACTTATCTAGCGGCAGACCCACGAAGCATGTGGAAAAGGGGTTGTTAGGTGAGGCGGTGGCAAGACACAGTGTCTTGTCCAGTTATATTTGCTAGCGTGACCCATACATTGACCTTAGGGAGTGTATGGGGAAACAAATAGCCCTGCGCTATTCTCATGAGCTCCGGGAAAACAGATATTATTTTAAAGAACTCTTTTTTCCCCTTTTCTCTTCCATGCAAATCGCTTCCTGTATTTTTCTTTGGTCCCCTTCCAGGCCTGTTTAGGAACAGCCCAGATAGAGGGTACAAAGTTCTGCTTATTGCACTCAACATTACTGATCAAAGCTTCCTTCGCTCGCTGGGACACTAGCTGTGCCCAGTTCTGACAGCACTCCCAATACTCATCACTGCCTAGTTCCACATGCCCGGTGATAAGTACAATTTTACCAACGTCCACCTCCTTTTCCAGGCATTCGTCACACCAACGGCAGGCTAGGGTTGCTTTACGCCACCACTCCTTTTCACAGCTATAACATACACACAGGACCCAGGGTTTACAATACCCACATACAGTGCAGACAATGTCCGTCACAAATACTTCTTTGCTTTGGCCCATCTAACGATCCCCAGTTTATGAAGCTCCGTAGGTGTCCTCCGTAGCCTCAAGAAGGTCAGGAAGTTGTTCCGGAGGATGATCTGGAGGTTGAGCAGAGTCCCCGCTGGGCTCGTCGGGTGCTCGAGGCAGGGATTCAGGGAAAGGACGCATGTTCTTTGCTGGAATCCACCTGGGGCCTTTTTCTGTAGAGACACAAGCATAACCTCTTCCCCACGTGACAAGAGGATATGGTCCCATTATTTTACCTGTTTCCAGGTCGCGAACCAACACTGGGACTTTAACTCGTGTCTTAAATGAAGTATTCGCGTTGAAATGTCGAACTATCAGAGGATTGTTATCTAGCAAAGAACAATTCAAGAAATTAAAAACATACAAAGCTTTCTGTAGTCGTTCCTCAGGGGTGGCAGCCCCTACTCCCCCTTTTTGTTGTTGTAGTAAGCGCTTTAAAGACTGGTGAGAGCGTTCAATTAGAGATTGACCTGTAGGGGAATGAGGGATGCCAGTAGTGTGAATTACACCCCAGGAGTCAAGAAAGGTTTTTGTTGCAGTTGAGACATATGCAGGACCATTGTCCGTTTTTATCTGAGAAGGTATGCCCAAGGTGGCAAAAGCACGCATTAAATGTTTCCGAACGTCACGCGCCTTCTCTCCTGTGTGGCAAGAAGAAAACAAAGCGCCTGAAAAGGTGTCAATGGAAGAATGGACATATTTCAATTTACCAAATTCTGGATAATACATAACGTCTGTTTGCCATAGTTGTAAGCTTTGTAGACCTCTAGGATTAACCCCTCCTGCTATCGATGGGAAAGAATGCCTTTGGCAGTCAGGACACACGGCGATAATATTAGATGCCTGTTGGGAGGTAAGCCCAAACTGTCGTTTGAGACCTCCAGCATTCTGGTGAAAAAAGGAATGGCTGAGTTTAGCTTGTGCTATGCGATCTGGCAATACCTGTACTGGTAATGTCAGCATATCTGCTCGTCGGTTCCCTTCTGCAATAAAACCAGGTAAAGAAGTATGCGATCTGACATGCATAACAAAATAGGGATGAGGGCGAGAATCCGAAAGAAAGATAAGCTCTTGTAATAAAACAAACAGCTCAGAATGTGAGATATCACGTAATACAGATGCTTCAGCTCGCTCAACAATCCCTGCAACATAAGCTGAATCAGTAATAAGGTTAAGTGGTGTAGACCACCTCCAAAAAACTCGAACAACTGCAGCCAGTTCCACTATCTGGGGAGAACCAGGAACGGTCTCTATGTCTGAGTCCCATCGTCCGTGCTGGTCGTCCCACCATAAGATGACTGATTTGTGCGATTTCCCAGACCCGTCCGTAAATACAGTAAGGGCTTGTAACGGCTGGTCACTTCTTTTCGGTCTGGATATCAAGTGAATATTGGCATTAAGCAGTTTGTGCGAAGGTGGGTGGGATGTGAGTTGACCCATATAGTCTGCCAGTGCCGTACTAAAAACGTCTGATTGCTGATAAAGCCATTGTAGATACGTGCTTGTCACAGGTAGGCAGATACAAGTAAAGTCTACCCCTGATAATGTTAGTAAGCGTTGTCTGGCTTTAATTATTAAAGAAGCAAACATCTCATGCTGTGTCGAAATAGTTTTTGTAGATTGATTTGGCAAAAATATCCATTCAATAATTAACAGTGGGTCTGGCTTCTGAGAGTCCCATTGAAAAATCAGTGCATGAGGCTGTCGAACAGGATTTAAAATAATGAGATGAAAGGGTAATTCAGGAGCCCACCAGTGAACTCGCCTGTTGGCGATCGCTGTGGCAACCTTTTGCAAAGAGGCAACAGCCTCAGAGCCGAGACTGCGAGGGGAACACAAGTCAGTATCCCCTTTAAGCAGTTCAAATAAAGGACTTAAGTCTAAATTAGAAATTCCCAACAGCGGTCGGACCCAATTGATTGTTCCCAACAATTTCTGTACATCATGCAAGTTTCTAATGTCTGTCTGTATCTGTAAGGGTTGAGGAACTATAGTCTGAGCCCTGATGCGCCAACCTAAGTACTTCCATGGTGATATTTTTTGAATTTTTTCCGGCGCAATACAGAGGCCTGCCAAGTTGACAGCAGCCGTGACAAGGGCTATAGCTTCCTCCATGACCTCGTGATGTTGTGTGGCCACCAAGATGTCGTCCATATAATGATATAACAAAACATTAGGCATCGTGGCCCTAACAGGACTAAGTACTTTAGCTACATACCACTGACAAATTGTAGGACTATTCTTCATTCCTTGTGGCAGCACAACCCACTGGTACCTTTGCAACGGGACTTGCATGTTGACGCTTGGAACTGAAAAGGCAAATTTAGGAGCATCATCAAGGTGCAGTGGGATATTGAAAAAGCAACCTTTAAGATCAATGACAGTCAAACACCAATTTCGAGGAATCATAGTAGGGGACGGGAGTCCTGGTTGGAGGCCCCCCATGTCTTCCATAGCGTCGTTAATTTTTCTGAGGTCGTGGAGCAAGCGCCACCTGCCGGTTTGTTTTTTAATGACAAAAATAGGCGAGTTCCAAGGACTGGTAGAAGGCACAATATGCCCTTGTGTTAATTGCTCTGTAACTAATTCTTGGAGGGCGCGAAGCTTTTCCAGTGGTAGGGGCCATTGATCTACCCAAATAGGGGTATCGGTCTTCCATGTCAATTTAAGGGTGTCGCGTGCTTCAATGGCCCCTTCTAAAAATGGGTCCGAATGGACATTCCCCACTGGGACAGCACATCACGCCCCCACAGGATCAGAGGGACAGGTAACACTAAAGGTTTAACAGAGGCTATATGCCCCTCTGGACCTTGAATCTGAATTAATTCCACACTTTGACGGCTGTTACCAGTTCCTCCAATTCCAGCTAACGTGTGGGAAACATTAGCCAGAGGCCATTGTGGAGGCCACTTAGCCAGAGATATTATCATGACATCAGCTCCAGTATCAATAATTCCATTTAGTACTACTTGCTGCCCTCCACGAATAAGGGTACATTGACATATGGGTCGCTTTTGAGAAATAGATTGCACCCATAGAATTTGTGGGTTCCCTGCAGACCCAAATCCTCCCCGCCTTTGATAAGATTGACTAGGAGCGGGGGAGTTCGTCCCCGCAGGAATCAATATTAATTGCGCTACATGACTACCTTTAGGTATCGTGCAGGGAGGAAACGGGGTCCATGCCATAATTTTAATTTCGTCAGTACTGTCAGAGTCAATGACCCCTGGTAACACAAAAAGCCCTGACAATGTAGTAGATGATCTTCCTAACAACAGCGCTTGTGTTTTAGGGGGTAAGGGTCCCGAGATATCTGCCGACAGCAAGTGAACTGAGCGAATGTTTGTGTTGCGAATGAAGTGAATGTTACTGTGTGGGCGGTTGCCAGGTCCAATCCTGCGCTCCTGGCTGTTGCTGGACGAAGACTTGAGGCGCTGCTGCTTCCCTCCGTGAGGGCTGGAATGCTGGCTGCGGCTGGAATGTCGGCTGCGGCATTTGTGTCTGCGCGCGTCGCTGCCCCGCGCTCTGCGACTGGTTTCCCTGTATCAGTTGACCCTGAAAATCATACTTAGACCGACATTGATTAGCATAATGGCACCCTTTTCGGCATCTAGGGCAAACCCCGGGGGCTTGGTGCCTAGCCCCCGCATTCATAGTCAGGCAATTCTTTTTAAAATGCCCTGGTTTACCACAGCCATAGCAATTTCCCAAGCTTGACGGACCGCGCATGGCTGCAAGGGCAGCAGCCATGGCCTCAAATTTATGATCCACAGTGCCAGTTCTATTACAAGCCTCCACCATTTCAACCAGTGTAGGATTCGGATTAGGAAGGGATTTCAGGAGCTTTTTACAATCCACATTAGCGTTTTCAACAGCCAGTTTCAACAACAGAATGTCCCGCGCTTCCACATTATCTATCTGACGCTCCAGAGCCTGCTTTAATCTATCAATAAATTGCATATAGGGCTCTCGAGGTTCTTGAGTAATAGTTGTAAAAGCTTTCTGTGGCTTCTGTGTGTCCAGGACCTTAAAAAAGGCCTTTTTCGCTTCATCACGGATCGCTTCAAGAACCTCCCGAGGGATATCCCGAGCCTGGGCTACCGGATCAGTGTGCTGACCCGTGCCGGTAAGATGCTCTATAGTTAAAGCAGCCACAGCTTGATTAACATGACCCGCAAACGCGTGTAGAAGTACTTGGAGCCCTCCTCTCCACTGCGACTCCCACAACGAAAACTGAGTCGGAGTTAACAGTAATTGCGTTAAGGATTTTAAATCATGAGGAGTCATGACACAGGTATCAAAAACCGAAGCTAACAGGCTGGTGAAATAAGGAGAGGAAAGCCCGTGCTCAGTGACGGTACGGCGCAACTCCTTAATTACAGAGAAAGATAAGGCTTCCCATTGCGCCCCCCAGCCCTGATAAATCACAGGAGTAACTATCATTTTGGCAATCTCGAGATCCCCTTCCTTTAAGGCTTGGCGTTTTATATTACTCCATGCGTCGCGTGGGTCAGGGGGACATAAGTCCAGCTCCTTCTCGGGATCTACCGGCCCCGAATCAAAGGAGTCCTCCCTGGCAGGACAATTTACGGTGCCAACTTCTGGGGGTCCTTGGCAACTCTGACTTTCTAAAGGCGGAGAAGGGACCATGGGGGTAACGGTCGGGCCGGAGGGGGTATTCCCTTTAGTCTTTACGTCGCCATTATTACTCTCCTCTTGAGTTTTTAAAGCTTCAAAAATGATCCTCCACCACGGGAGCATATGCTGTGCTTCTACATTCCCCGATGTGGCAGAATCCCACAACTTCACCCCCACATCATCCCAAAGTTCCTGCGTAAAAATACTAGAAGCAGCTACAGCGGGTATCTTCATTTGTACCCATTTAAGCATGGCTTTAAGGTCATGCCCAGAGATAACTTTCCCATGCTTTTGAAGGAGAGCTTTCATAAGCTCATATACGTCTCTCTCCGGGGAAGACGCTTGATTCCCCATGTTTCCCACAGCTCACCTCTCTACTCCAGAGGGATTTCAGGCCGTCCGGCTCCTGCTTCCTTTCAGCAGCTCATTCAACGTTCCGTGGGACTCGCAGCCTACCGCACAGATAGGCGGTTCCTGGACCCGATCACGTCCTGGACTCGACTCATGTCGGGGTCACCAATTTGTCGCGATTGAGAGACAGGAGACAGGCTTGATGCAAGCAAAGTTCTTCTCACTTTATTACATGTAACACTCATTTTTATAGAAAATCAGAAGATGCGTGTGTTAAATTGATCGGTTGCTATGCTTCAGAATTCTTATCAGTGCGCGCTAATTGGTAGCTACTTAAACTTTAGCAATTGGACTAATAGCAACCAAGCCGCTCCTATAAAAAACTCTAAATTCCTTGCTGTCTGCACCGTCTTCAGCCCTTTATCAAGCATGACTCACAGGTTAACAATTCTTCACCATATCAGCACTTTTCTCAGCGCTTTTCTCTTCCCTTTATCAGGTCTCCCAAGGTTTGTAACCTACAAGTTCCAGTACGTCCCCCTCTAACAACGGAGCAGTACAGGCCGTTCTGTCTGAGTCCTTCAAGTCGTACCCGACAGTCTGTGTGTCTATATAGGTACATATCTTACAGATTACAACATACCAACAGCCCACCCATGTTTCTCTTTCTCCACTGACCGTGGTTTTGATTGACCTAGAAACCTTTCCCTGCACCACGGGTCTTCCCTTGACGATAATTCCTGTGTGGGGCAGGGAGGCTGGGTCAGTGCAGGGACAGGGCTGGCTCTGACAGTGGCCAGGAAGCAGCTGCCAGGAGGTGACAGCAAGGACAGTTTACAAAGGAGAAATTTATAGAAATTGACTTCATTGTTTTTTCGAAGGCAAAGCTTGCCTAGAGCTGGTGGTGGCAAGGAATGTCAAGAATAAAAAGATGAGTTTCAGTGGCTCATTAGAGAGCAAGAATGAACAAGGGAAATGCAGGGCTGGTGCTGAATGGGGAGGGTGATTGAACAGCAGCAGACACAGGTGGGGCTGGGGGACTCAATGCCATCCTTGCCTGAGTCTGTATTGAAAAGGTCTCCAGGCCTCAGTGCTCAGGGAAAGGGCTAAAGGAGCAGGAGAGCACGTACTGGCAGGAAGCTCAGGAAATGCAGCAAGGACAAGTGCCAGTGTGTGACCCTGCAGGACATCCCCCTGGCAATGGCACAGGCTGGAGGCTGCCTGGCTGGGAGAAGCCCCGTGGGAAAGGTCTTGGGGGGTTGGGCAGTGTTGCGGGAGCATATCGGACCTGCACAACTCTGTGAGAGTTATATCAAGCAAAGCCGTTTATTCTTCCAACAGTACATACTTATGCTCTCACCAAAGCTCTTACTTCATAATTAACAAATCAGCAATTAGACAGTTACAGTGGGCAGCAGGTCAGTGGTGGCCATGTCACTGTGGGGGCCATGCCACGGTGAGCAGCAGGTCAGTGGTGGCCATGTGACATGGCCCCCACAGTGATGTGACCACCACTGACATGCTGACCACTGTGACATGGCCCCACAGTGACATGGCCACCACTGACCTGCTGATCACTGTGACGTGGTCCCAACAGTGACATGGCCACCACTGACCCGCTGCCCACTGTGACATGGCCCCCACAGTGACATGGCCACCAATGGCCCGCTGCCCACTGTGACATAGCCCCACTGTGACATGGCCACCACTGACATCCTGCCAACTGTGACATGGCACCCACAGTGACATGGCCACCACTGACCTGCTGCCCACTGTGATATGTGGGCAACCTTTTATCCTATCAGCATGAGATCACTCTAACACCCGCTGTGCAGACCAATCACCCTCTCGTTCACGCGCAGTTCACGCGGTGGTAACTTCTCACAGCTCAGCACTTTCCCACAGCTCAGTGTTGCAGCTGTCCGTTGTTTTTCCCTGCCACCTTGGCACAGCTCAGCAGTTTCTGATCTTTCTCCCAAGGCCTGTTTCTCATCACAGCCTGGCTTTGATTCAGAGGCTGCGCAAGGCTGACAGGCCGATGTCTCCCACAGGGCTGGGTTTGGCTCTTGAACGTGGGGTCCAGCAGCGATGAGGAGTCAAGGGAGTGGATGGGGAGAGACAGGGAAAGGCACCACAAATTGTGATGATTGTGAGGCCACTCCTGTTACAGGATTCTGATTGGCCAGCATCTGGCACCAGCAATCTGGGGACAAAATGTTCATTGCAAAACCCCTCATCCCAGCAGAGACAAGACAGGGACAGAGAGGAAGGGGAGAGGCAGGCCAAGAGCAGCTTGAGATTTCTGTATCTAAATGAGCGGTTGAAGGAACTTTATGAAGTTCCTCAAAGACCTACTGATCTGTTAGGGTAATCCCGTAGGATTACGAGAGAGGAAACTGAAGAAACCTCTCAAAGAAGTCCAAGTCACATGTAAACTCCAAAGTTCCTTGGAGTGTTAAAGGGTCCCAGTGAGGACCATTACTGACTAAGCCTCCCCAGGGGCTGGTTAGAGCACTAAACTGCAGGCAGTGATGACAGGTCAAGGTGGGTCTGATGCTGAGTAAACCTGGAAGTGGTACTTTAAGTCAAAAGGCTAAGCCCTGGCCCCCAGCCCCTAGGAAGGGAGATCCTGTCCCTCACACATTGCTCAGGGCTCTTCTTGGGGCAGTGTGATGTGGGGATGGGCAATGCCAAGGGCAGGACTACAGCACGAGTAGTCCTTCTGGGTCTCTCCTGGGTGGGGCAAGGACATAATGAGGTCTTGGTGAATAAGGTGAAGGTACCTTCTGGCAGGCCTCGTTTGCAGAGACAACAGCCATAGACGAGGTGATGAAAAGGTCAGTTCTGTTGTGGACTTTCAGCCTTGCCACAGCTCCTAGCTGTCTCCAGCACAGTCTGTCCTATGGTGTCCTATGCCTGCACCTGTTTCTTTGAAGACTGTGGACACCCAAACCTCTTCTCACTCTGACATCTCACTACCCTCACTGATAGCTCTCTGTCCTCCCGGGCTCTTCCTTGAAACACAAGGCCATGGGATGATCCAGACTCCCTCTGGATGGCCTATTGCACCACAGCACTGCCTTTGGTGTGATATTTATTTCTCCTCACGTCTACTCTGAACCTCACAGAGCGTACTTTCTGTCACTCTTTTCTCCTAATTTTTTCCACTGCAAAGACAAGTACCACCATCTCAGAAATGACCCTTCAAGCACTTGCAGGTTCTCACTGTGCTGCTCTGAGCCTCCACTTCACCAGGCTGAAGAAGCTCAGGTCCCTCAGCCTTCCTCACAGGCCATGTGCTTGAGGCCCAAAACTTGGGAAACCTCCTTTGGACCCTCTCCAGTTCCTCCTCTCTTGTCCAGAGCAGGAAGCCCCACAGACAGACACACTAGCCCACCACGTGTCTGGTTGGCCACCTTCTTCCTCATCAAGTCCCATATTCAACTGGCCTTGTTCATGGTGAGCATGCACCACTGGCTTGTATGGTGTCCCTCGTAGTGCCCAGACCCTCTTCCTCAAGGTCTTTGCTCAGCCTCTCAGGTCCCAGCCAGCCCTGATGCACAGGGTTATTCTTCCCCCCTGAAGCAGCACTAACCACTTCTCCTTGTAAACTTCAAGAGGTTCCTGTTGGCCAAATCGCAAAGTGACTCAAGGGCTCTTCTGCTTGGTCAGTTGTTAAAATTTCTGTGCAGTTGGCTCACCCTGATGGTGTTGTCTCTTACAAGATGGCAGCGTGAGGATTTACAGAGCACCTCAAACACTAAAAGGACGTACTACTTTAATGGGATTGCTGCCCAACCTAGTATTAACTACGCCGACGTTCTCAGGAAGAGCTACAGATCAAGCAAAGCAAGGGGCAGTAGTGAAAACTGAGTTGGGCTGTTTGGGTGACAGGGTACAAGGATGATCACAGGATGAAAGTCTCTGATGAGGCAAAAACATAAAACAGAAGGTGAAGCAAAGGACACGATCAAGGTGATTTTGGGGTACCTGTCAAGCAGCTCTGCATCTAGACAGCAGTGACTGGCGAAGGACAAGAAAGACACAGATGATGGGAACATAATTATGTTTGACTTATTCATAGGGAACCCGAGTGCTTTCCCTACCATCACTAAACATGTGGTAGAAGGAAATGCACAATCACTCATGCTGGAAGGGACCTCCAGAGGTTTCTAGGCTGATCTGCTGCTCACAGCAAGGGCAGCTGTCAGGTCACACCAGGTACCTCAGGGATTTATTCCTTCAGGGTTTAAAACTTCCAGGGATTGACATGACACAACCTCTCTGGGAAACTTGTTCCAGGGCCTGACTGTCTTCACGGGTACACAATTTTTCCTCATTTGTTTCCATGGATGTCCAGTGGCCACCACCCTCTCATCACACACAGGAGGAAAGAGTCTGGCTCCATCTCCTTGCTGAACCCCTGGGAAGGGTGAAAGGGCTGTTACTGGGTCTCACCAAAGCCACCTCTTCTCTTCACGTAACAAACCCAGCTCCTGCCCACTCCCATACTGACAAATCCATGCCTAAGATATCAAGGGCTCTTCAACCTTACTCCATTTTATTGGGTTTGTAAGGGACCTCAGGGATGTTGGAATATCTTTACCCTCACGCTGTGACTTTCTGAAGGTGGCACTACCACTCTTCATCCTTTTGCAGTGCCGAGGAGTTGCAGGCTGTACGCAGGGCCTGTTCTGTCTGAAGCAGCAGTCAGTCACCATGAAACTTTGGACTTAAAATGTTTCAGGCTCAACCAGCCACATGACAGCACTGAGAGAACCTGGCTCTAGGGTTACCGTGCTGGTGCTCACCCACAGGCAGAGGAGGAATTCATGGCTGCAAGAATTGCAGGAGCTGTCATCGGAAATAACCAAATCGCTGAACCATTCATGTTGGAAGGGACCTTGGGAAGGCTCTAGACCAGCCTCCTGCTCACATCAGGATCAACACTGCATTCAGCATAAGTTTTGTTCAACAGTCCTGGCAATGCCTTCAGGGGACTTTGTCTGAGATCCTGGGTGAGCCTCAATCTTGGAGATCCTGAGAAACCTCTGATGAAGTTTATGGTGTCTCTTGCTGCTGGTAAGGATAGTCAGAGGAGACCTGGACTTCTGGCAAGCTGCTGGAACCCTCTAGCAGGTTCCAGGGATCTCTGTCAGCTCTCCTTCATCCAAGGGTGCATTGCTGAGAGGCTGCTGAAGCTTGTCCAACCCTTGGAATGTTACCCCAGCTGCTCTTCCACATGAGCACCACTGGTACTGCCCCAGAACACCTGGCAAGTATCGAGCATGATGACATGACTCTGGATGTGACGGCCAAAGGCATGGGGGCACAGGCGCTCTACTTCTCAGTGCTGTTGTTGAAAGGGTAGATTGGAGGAGAAGTGTAGGTAGACAATTGGTTGGGCAGCTGGTGTCAGCAACAGGGTTTTTATGACTACAAAACTCTGTCTAAGGATTCAAAACTGCCTTGAAGAGATGTGAATCACCTGATTATGTGGGGCAAAAGTGTCTGTGACAACAGGTCGGCCAAACTAGTAAGAGCATTAAACTGGTAATGACTGCCGAAAGAATACAGTGACCAAGTGAGGTAGAGTTGGATGGTACTGACAAGGAAAGGGTCTTGCATGATGAGATCAGAAGGGACATGGTAATTAGCAAAATAGAGCTGAGAAGGAAACACCTCAGACATATGCACATAAATAAGGAGATGCTACAGGACAGCACCATGGAAATGATCTCTTGCCCTTTCTGGGAAATCAGCAGGGCTGGACACCTCTTTTGAGAGCTTGCACAGGAATTCATGCAGTGTGAGGAACAAATGAGAGGAATTTGAAGTGGTGGGATTTCCAGAGCCCCAAGGACATTTACATTAATGGAGCTGTGGTTCACAGCTCTCACAGCTGGAGTGTGATGATGGGTGGGTACAGGCTCTTTAGAAGGAAAGGCTGAGAAGGTGAGGAGGAGGAGTTGCTGTTACTGTGAGGAAGCAGTGAGAATGCATGGTGCTGTGCCTGGGGAGAGGTGATGGGTCAGCTGAGAAGCAGTGGATTAGTGGGCAGAGCAACACGGGTGACATTGCAGTGGGTGTCTGCTACAGGCAATGGGGCCGACTCAGGTGAAGTAGGTGAGGCCTCTTCAGACATTCCTGGGACAGCAACTCGTGGGCAACTTGAAGCCCCCAATATCTGCTGGAGGGGAAACAGAGCAGGACACCAGCTATCTATAAGGCTTCTGGAGGCAGCAGAGATAACCTCCCAAGCCTTCAGTGCCTTCTTTGCCTCACGCTTTAATAATACCGATAGACCTTGGGCTGCCTGGTCCTCTGAGTTGAAGGACCATGACTGTGGTAACAGTGACCTTCCATTGGTGGATCCTGAAATCATAAGGGATCAGTTGTATCAGGTGAATGTTCATGAGTCCACAGGGCCTGATGGGATTCACCCCAGAGTACTGCAGGAGCTGGCAGATGTAACAGCAGGAGCCCTCTCCACCATCTGCCAAAGGTCTTGGGAGTCTGGGGAGGTCCCCACTGACTGGAAGCCAGCCAGTGTTGTTCCAATTTACAAGGAGGGTGTGAGGGAAGACCCAGGAAACTACAGACCTGTTAGTCTAACCTCAATAGATGGAAAAATTATGGAGATGATAGTACTGGGTGCTACTGATAGATATTAAAAGGACAGTACAATCAACAGGCATATTCACCAAGGGTTGACAAAGGGAAAGCCCAGTTTAACCACTGTAATATCCTCTGAGGACAGGGTCACCCACCTACTGGATAATGGGAAGGTGTCGGCTGTAGTTTTTTCTGGATTTTAATAAGGCTTTTGATACCGCCCTTCACAGTACCCTTCTGGAAAACTTGTCCAGCTGTGGGGGGAGTACAGTGAGCTGGATGGAAAGATGGCGAAACTGCAGGACTCAAAGGATTGCATTCAGTGGGGCTACATCTCTCTGGCAACTGGTTACCAACAGTGTTCGTCAGGGCTCATTTCTAGGGCCAGTTCCATTGAATATTTTTATCAATGATCTGGATGCAGGAGTTGAATGCACTGTGAGCGGGTTTGCTGATGATCTCAAACTGGGCTGTGACTTTCTTGAGGGACATGAGGCCTTGCAGAGGGATCTGGACAGAATGGAGCATTGGGCAATCATCAATGGGATGAAGTTTAACAAGTCCAAATGCTGGATTCTGCATCTGGGATGAAGTAATGCCAGGCACAAGTGAAAACGAGGAGAGGAGTGGCTGGAGAGCAGCCCTGCAGAGAGGGGTCTGGGGGTGCTGGTCGGCAGCAGGCTCAAAAGGAGTCAGCAGTGTGCCCTGGCAGCCAAGAGGCCAGTCAAGAGAGGTGATCATCCCGCTGCATTCAGTGTTGGTGTGGCCTCACCTCGAGTACTGTGTGCAGTGCTGGGCCTGCAATTTAAGAAGGATGTGAAGGTCCTTGTATGCATCCAGAGGAGGGTGAGAAAGCTGGTGACAGGGCTGGAAGGAATGTCTAGATTATCAATGACTAGATGATCATTGTAGTTTCCTTCCGATTGAAATAGTCTGTTCTATTCAGTTCTGTTCTGTTTTACGCCATGTTATTCTATTCTACTTATTTAATCCAAAAACGTCACAGTCCTGTGACAAGCAATGGACCTACAGCCCTTCCTGGCAGTGCACATTTGGGCCGCAGCACCTCAGCTGGGGCACCAGGGTGGAGCCCAGCCTTCTCCCAGGGAAACCTGAGCAGTCAGTGCTGTGCTGCTCTGTGCTGCTGCATGTACAGCGCGGTCTTCACGCCTGTGCTGTGCTGCACGGGTCCCTTGGCCACAGGACAACCTCAGCAGCTCTTTGTCACAGAGGAGCCTGCAGGCAGCTCCCACTCTCTACTGCTCCTTATGCCACCTGCCTGGCTGTGCCTGTACCCCACAGTGCAGCAAGAAGTTCTCATGAGAACGTTGTTCCTCTTTGACTGCAGAAATGAGAAATAATGTTGTTTCCTTCTAAGAACCTCCCAGAGTAGCTTGAATGTCCAAACCAGGAGACTCTCATCGACAGATGGGGTCTGCATGGCATGCTGCTTGTAGGTCGGAAGCCCATTCAACACTACATCCCCTGGGGTTCCCACCATCTTGAGGGACATAAGATTAGCTCTACGATTCTCTCCTTATGGTGTTAGCACTAACGAACAGCATTTTAAATGATGCCTCACAGAGTCTGAGTGCCTCTCTTACTGGGATCCTAACAGACCAGCATGTCCTGGTGAAAACCTCTCTCAGCACCCTTGGGTGCAGCCCCACTGCTCCCATGGACTGGTAAGGGTGTAGTTTGCTCAAGTCACCCCTGCCTTGATCCCCACCCACCGCTGGTTTTTCCTGTCCTGAGTCCTGACTGAAAACACAAAGGCCTGGGAGACCTCGCTGGTGGTAACTGAGGCAAAGAGGACACAGACCATCTCAGATCTACCTACACCTGCTCTTTCTAAACTCAGCAGTGGTCCCACAGTATCTCTGTTTGTTCTTCAGCTGTTCCTGAATACCAAAAGCTCAACTTGGTGCCTTTGAGTTCCTTTTCAAGATTCAGTTGAGTTTTGACACAGACTGTTGCTGTGCTTTGAGGATGTCATCCATGAAGACAAGATGTGTCCAGGTACACTGTGAAAATGATTGGTGTGTCCCTTGATTGTATCATCAAGGGAGTGAATAAAGACCCCAGTGTGATGAGCTTTTTGCTTTTTCTTTCTCCCAGTTCAAAACAACTTGTTTGTGGCTGTTTCCCTTCACTGCTCTAAGGAAAGCAGGTAGGAATTGCTGCAAAGAAGCTGTCACAATCAGGTGTGGGATTCAGTGGAGAAGTCTGATGTATAGAAAAGCGATGCAAGTCCCAGGGGGCCAATGAGAGGAATAACGAGGTTGGCGAGGTGAGGAGCAAGGTTGTCCATGGGATCATAGAATCCTAGAATGGTTTGGGTTGGAAGGGACTTTAAAACCATCTCGTTCCAACACCCCTGCCATTGTGAAGTGCTAAGGCTTGGACAATAAGCCCAAGCCAGAGTTGACCTATAGATGAATCCTGTATATTTTATAACTGATAACCATTGTGCTAGTAGGTATTGTAATAAGTTATAACAACCCACTTATGCTGGTGTAAAATGTGTTAAAGAATTGAAATACTGTAGCCTGAACAACAGGCCCCAAGTTGAAGCTGCTAACTTAGCATGTAGTCATTAGTAAAATATGTAAACTCGCTAGTGAAAGACAAAATATAATCAGTAGTGAGGAGAGAATGAATTCAACTTTCCTTTCGCAGCCTTCTTCAAGGCTGAAAACCCAAGTATTTGGCCTTGTTAGAAATTCCCTTGGTTCCCCCCCGAGCCCTGGCCAGGCTTTGGGTGGAATCCTACAGGAGAATGAAACCAGATATTTTCCGCTCAAAACAAAGGTGCCAGCTGTTCTGGCTTGTCGATCTCTGGTATATAAGGCTGGGCCCTTTTGCAGCGACTTTGGAAGCCTCACCTATGGGTGGACGCACCGCGTAGGATTTCCCACTTGCCGGGACAGGCTCTCCAAATCCTCGCTGTAACCGGGGCTGCCCAGAGTCTGCGGATCTGGATGATGATGATAATATATGCAAGTGGTGATGTATTTCTCTTAATCACTATTCTCTCTCTCATACCCTGCATTTTCCTGTTTGTTGCTTTAAGTGCACTGTTCTGCTTATTCTTACTGCATGATCTCTGCATTACGCTGTTACATTACTTGGGTATCACTAGTAAAGTACGCCTACTCTTTTCACTCTGGTGTCCGAGTTTAACTGGTATCCTTAATCAGCAAAACACATTGCCAGGTTCACCTTCCACTAGATCAGGTCTCTCAAAGTCCCGTCCAACCTGACCTTGAGACCTTCCAGGGAGGGGGCAGCCACAGCTTCTCTGGGCAACCTGTGCCAGGCCCTCACCACCCTCACAACAAAGAATTTCTTCCTTATATCTAACCTAAATCTACCCTCTTTCAGTTAAAAATCATGACCCCTCATTCTATCCCTACACTCCCTGATAAAGGGTCCCTCCTCATCCTTCCTGTAACCCCTTTAAGGGGCCCTGTAGCCCCTACAGGAAGGCCACTATAAAGTCTCCCCGGAGCCTTCTCTTCTCCAGGCTGAACACCCCCAACTGTCTCGGCCTGTCCTCATAAGGGAGGTGCAATGCCCAGTAAAGGACAACAAGGGCACAACAACTTCCAGCTTCCCCATGGGGCTGTGAGGAGGCAACGATGACCCAGTGCCATGAGGACATGTCTTCTCATGGGCAACTGCCATAGCCAAGGTGTGGTGGTGCAGACCCCCTGGGCCACCTTGTGATGTCAGGACCAGCCAACATTGTGTTCTTGTCTTGGTTCCAAGTGCAGTGGGCTGGGATGAACTGGCATGTTTTCATCTTGGCTACAAGTGCAGCCAGTTGGGACAATCTGGTACTTTCTTGTCCTGGTTATAACTACAGTGTGTTAGGACGATTGGGCACTTCCTAACTGTACCTGAAACTTCTGCTGCCTGGATCGTAGCCTGCTCTGGGAGGTACCAGAATTACCTGAGAAGAATTGTGGCCAATATGAAAAAAATACTGACCGAAGTCAATCATCTCGTGATCCTATAAATAGCGACCCTAAGTGTGACCCTTTGAGCTCCACGGGATAGTAACAGGCTGTGTCCCAGTATCACCCTCTGAGCTGGGATGCCTCTTAGGGCAGATTTTGTGAGGATGTCAAAGAAGAGATTTCAAGAAGATTTCCAAGATCGTCTGCTGAGAGATGCCGATGAAGAGAAAGGGTTCAAAAATTCTCTGCTGAAAAATGATGACAAAGACTAGTGAGGAGTTAACTACCATTAGATTTCGCTAAGTTTCAGTGACCATTTGGTACCACTAATTTACTATCACACGTTAAACTCTGTACCTGTCTGTGTGTGTATGTTTGTGTGTGTGTCTATTTGATTTGGGAATCTTCATAATGTGGATTATAATGAATTTTATGATACCACCCTTATAACTGATTAAGTGCCAGTGATTAAGTATTGCCAAAAATCATTCAACCTAATCTTGTGGTTTAAATTCCTAGTGTTAATAAATCTTAAATTTCTGCTACCTCCAAATTTTGTGGGATATATAATCACTCATTACCCAACAAATTGACATAACAAATCAACAAGATATTTTCCTTACTCTTTATATTAATTCCATTAGACATAAACCCTTGACCAGGTCTGGGACTAAGGTTGGACCTAGCTGAACCTAGACTCCTCTCTGAGGAGGAGTTTAGAAAGTAAGGGGGCCTGTTCTGGATCTCGTGATGCAATGGGAGGGTCCCCCTACACTCCTGCATCTTCGGTCTCTGTGTAAATCATTCTAACTTGATTCTACATCAATTTTCCTTTCTCTGTTTCTTCCATGTAGTAAGTAATAGAGTGAAACTTGCCATCAAATTTCATTAAGTCACACTGTTACACATTCACATTAAAATCACTTTTTGCTAATACATTTCCCCATGATATTTTAAGTGATCTAAAACACTCATCCACCACACGGGAGGACAAAGACCTGGGTTCTGTTGGCACCTTCCATCCTTGCCAGCGCCCTTTGCCATCCCCACCACAGGCTGTTCTACCCTGTCCCACTCCTGCCCCTCTCTCCCTGCAGGCTGTAGCACCCATCTCCCTTCCCCGCCTTGCTCCCACCCCACCATTTCCCGACCTTCACTGATGTTTCCCACTACCAAGGAAAGCTCTACCACCTCAGAAACTGCCCTTCCAGCAGGGAACCCAACCCAAAGGCCTTCCTGTGGCCTTTCACCTGACCAGAGAGCAGGAACCCCACCAGGATCTTCTAAACCACATGACCGCTGCTGGCCTTTCAGCTTCTCGGATGGACGTGACCAAGCCATGTGCCTGCTGCTGTCCCACATGTGCTCAGGTGGAATGGACATGACAGCCCATGTCCAAGCCCTTCTCCTGGGTAAGGCCTATGGGTACTTTGGCAGAGGCACTTTCCCAGCCGTGTACCTGCTGCTGGGCTGTCACCTCCAGAGACAGAACTGACCTCACGGTCTCCTTTACAGCCACACGCTTCCTACTGACCTCATAGCACCATACACATCCATCACCCTCCTTATGGCCAAGGACCTGACCAGATCAGAGTAGGCTTGTTTCATCACATCCATCAAATATATTTCCTACTAATGATCTGAGTGGACAAACATTCTTCACAGGAACTGCTGTAGTTATTGACACATCTGTATCTCATCTTCTGCCTCTTTTTTATTTTCAAAAAAACTCATCAAGGGAAACATTCACTGAATCATAGAATAACTCAGGTGTGAAGAGAGCCCTGAACAAGCTCTTGTCCGACTTTTAAGCTGAAGACAGGGTGAATCAGGTGAGGTTGTTCAAGGCCTCTGTCCACCTTTGCATCACCCACAAAGGAGCTGAAAGTGCGTTCTGTCACATCATACAGGGGTATAGGAAAGATGTTCAATGTGTTGGCCCAGGTGCTGGTCACTGAGGGATGCCACTAGTGACCGGCTGCACACAGGACTTTGTACCACTGATGACATTTGGGCTTGATCACCCAGACAACATTCCACCCACCCTAACATCCACTTCTTCAGCCCAGGTAGCCCCAACCTGGCTATAATGACACCACAGGACACCATGTCAAAGGCCTTGCAAAATTCCATGTGCACAACATGCCCTTCTGTCCCCTGCCTGTTTTGGTTCAGAAATCCCTTTCTTGTCCTTCAACTATCTGGAGATGGTTGCAGGAGGACATGTCCCACCACCTTCCCAGGGATGGAGGTAGCTGACCAGCCTGTAATTTTCCGAATTCTCGTTCCTGCTCTTCTTGAAGATGGGTTTCATGTCTGCCATTTCCATGTACCCCAGAACCTCTCTGATTACTTTTGAGGGCACTTTTGAGGGCTCAGTCCAGAATCATAGGCGAGGCTAACGTAGCGAACAAGAGCACTTGCAATGAGCTTGTCCAAGGCAGCTCAGATGAGTCTAACTGGGAGAGTGGGGATTGTTCCTGGAGACACACACAGAAGTGTCAGGGCTCTGTCAGGTGCCCACATCTCAGCTGGCCTCATGCACTCATCTTACACACAGGAGTATTCAGAAACACGCGTCCTTCCCTTGCACACGTAAAGACAGTGCATTGCAGGAGTCGTAGTGTCTCTCTGGCCTCCTGCTGCCACTGCCAGAGTCTGGGAGGCCCCTCATCCCTGTAGTGATCAACCTGCTCTGCACTCATGTGAGATGCCCCACAGCATGAGGAATGGACACAGGGACCACGGTTCAAGGGAACATCTTCCACTGCTGCATTCAGGTGGTTTCCCAGGTGACGTTACTGTCAGTGTGAAGTGACCTCATGACACCGTTTGTCCCACACACCTTTATGGCACCCCCAGGAATAGGTGATGGCATTCGTGCTCTCTTACTTCACACACATGACGTGTATGCTTACATCTCCTCCATACAATGCAAACATGGACTTCTGAGCTACTTATTTGATGTACTTCTGTGTAGGGAAAAAGAAACTCCCCAGTGTGGGGTGAGAGGCCAGTGCTGCAAATGGTGTTTGGGAGGGGCTAGAGCATGATGATTTCCCTGGGTCGGTGTCATGGTTTAACCCCAGCCGGCATCTGAACCCCACACAGCCACTCATTCACTCCCCTGGGCGCAATGGGGGACAGAATTACAAGGGTAAAAGTGAGAAAACTCGTGGGTTGAGATAAAGACAGTTTAATAGGTAAAGAAAAAGCCACACATGTAAGCAAAGGAAAACATGGAATTCATTCACTTCTTTCCATTTTCAGGCAGGACCTCAGCCATCTCCACAACATCTGGGCTCCATCACATGTAACGGTGACTTGGGAAGACAAATACTGTAACTCTGAAGGTCCCCATGTTCATCCTTCTTCCCCCAACTTTATATAACAGAGCATGATGGCATAAGGTATAGAATATCACTTTTGTCAATCGGGGTCAGCTGTCCATGCTGTCTTCCTTCCCAGTTTGTTGTGCACCCCCAGCCTGCTCACTGGTGTGGTGGGGTGAGGAGCAGAAAAGGCCTTGACTCTGTGTAAGCCCTGCTCAGCAATAACGAAAACAGCCCTGTGTTATCAACACTGTTTATAGCACAAATCCAAACCACAGCCCCATACCAGCTACTAGGAAGAAAATTAACTCTCTCACAGCCAAACCAGCACAGGCAGCTTCCCCAGTGTGTCCAGTGAACATGGGCACAGACCAGACCCTGGTCCTTTAAGTCTGTCCCAGGAGGCCTGGCTGTGCGAGGACACTGCTGCGTGCTCCCACCCTGCAAATCACACTGTTCAGCTGTTCACTGGCGTTTTCATCTGTGGGCCAATTTCTTGGGCATGTTCTTGAGATCAGGTTTGGAAGAAGACCTCCGACTGTCCCTGCCTGTGGTCACAGAACTGCCACGCAGCAGGAGTGTGACCAAGCTGCCAGAGCACTCAGACCTTACACCAAACTGAAGGGACCAGAAAGAGAATGTGCAAATGAGGGGAGAACATCTCTGGAAGACCAAGTGCTCCGTGGCAGGGCTGACATGCTGGGACTCTCTTCCCCTCAACCTCTGCACACAGGAATTGTCCCTGCAGCTCCAAAAATGTCTTAGAGGAAAGATCTCAGAAGAAAAAGACATCACTGCAGACCCTTTCTTTTGTTAAAACACACAGAGATCATGGCTCCTCATTTATGCAGCCACTCAGTCAGAAAAGAAAAGCAGACAGTGAAATAGAAAGGGGATGACAACATCATTACAAGTAAAATACCACCAACAACAACACAAAGAGCAGACAGGCTGGGCCTGTACAGAGTTATATTATAATTGCTTTGAGGAAGATGAGGAGTTTATTGGTTCAGAATAACATCTAGTTATCAGATTCCTCAGGGCATCCTTGAGCTCCTGGTTCCTCATGCTGTAGATGAGGGGGTTCACTGCTGGGGGAACCACTGAGTACAGAAATGACACCACCAGGTCCAGGGATGGGGAGGAGATGGAGGGTGGTTTAAGGTAGGCAAATATGGACATGCTGATAAAAAGGAAGACCACAACCAGGTGAGGGAGGCACGTGGAAAAGGCTTTGTGCCGTCCCTGCTCAGAGGGGATCCTCAGCACGGCCCTGAAGATCTGCACATAGGACACCACAATGAAAACAAAACACCCAAAACCTAAACAGGCACTAACCATGATAAGCCCAATTTCCCTGCGGTAGGAGTGTGAGCAGGAGAGCTTGAGGATCTGGGGGATTTCACAGAAGAACTGCTCCACAGCATTACCCTTGCAGAGTGGTAGTGAAAATGTGTTGGCCGTGTGCAGGAGAGAATTGAGGAACCCAGTGCCCCAGGCAGCTGCTGCCATGAGGACACAAGCTCTGCTGCCCAGGAGGGTCCCGTAGTGCAGGGGTTTGCAGATGGCAACGTAGCGGTCATAGGACATGATGGTGAGGAGAGAAAACTCTGCTGAGATCAAGAAGAGAAAGAAAAAGACCTGGGCAGCACATCCCAAGTAGGAGATGTCCCTGTTGTCCCATAGGGAATTGTCCATGGCTTTGGGGAGAGTGGTGGAGATGGAGCCCAGGTCGAGGAGGGAGAGGTTGAGGAGGAAGAAGTACATGGGGGTGTGCAGGTGGTGGTCACAGGCGATGGCGGTGATGATGAGGCCGTTGCCCAGGAGGGCAGCCAGGTAGATGCCCAGCAAGAGCCAGAAGTGCAAGAGCTGCAGCTCCAGTGTGTCTGCAAATGCCAGGAGGAGGAACTCAGTGATGGAGCTGCTGTTGGACATCTGCTGCCTCTGGACATGGGGGACTGTACATGGAGGAAAAGCAGTGAGCACTTAGGGTAGACTTCTCTGAACAAAACTTGCTCCACTTCTCACAGAACCCCACTAAACTCCTTTGCCTCTCTCAGGAGACCATTGGCAGGTTGTCGCAGATGAAAGTATTAACACTGTAATGATTTCACAGCTAAGTGAGCTGTATTAGTGACTAGCAGCACTTGATCATTAACCAATTTAAGGATTTACAAAGTAATTCAGTAAAATATGTTATAATTAAAATAGCGACTTAACTACAGATTCAAAGATGACAAGATTCACACTAACTTACCGTACGGTACCTTAAATCAATACATATATACATGCTCATTCACAAAGACAAGACATACAGACACTCAGACAGACAAAAATATTTGGATCCAGTGAAATAACTATGTACCCACACTCGTGGAAATAACTGTGTATACCTAAACACATCGGCAGGAAGAGAGAATGAGTGGGTGAAAGAGAAGCCAGCTTCCAGTTAAAATTTCCCTCTTGTCGAGTTTGGAGTAAATACTCACAGTGCATTGACATTCCTCAACGGGCGATAATTGAGATTCGAGAGGGTTAACTTCGACCTGGTCTCCTGTCAGTTCTAACGGCAGACCATACCTCAAGGATTCTGGTACCTGAGAGGCATCCCAGCTCAGGGAAGATGCTGGTCACAGGCCCACTGCGATCCAGGAGAGCTCAAAGGGTCTCACTTGGGGTCCCTATTTATAGGGTCCAAGGTAACTGACTTTTCTCAGGTAATTTTTAGCTCCAGCCCAGCTCAAATAATGGCGCATTCTCGTATCTTCCACCACTTTGCACAAGAACTTGATGAGTGTGCAATTCTGTTATTGTTTTCCCTGGACCATGTCCCAGGTACAGGTGTACCAGCCTGTCAGGAGGTGATGGACTGTTCCCAAGCGATAGGGAGAGCAGGAGCCAGGCTTGGTGAAGGGGCACTGAGTGGCCGAGCAAGGAGGGGAGTTGGAGTCACTACAAGTGCCGAGAGAAGGCGGGGAGGAATTGCACGACCACACATGTCCACCTCATGAGCTCTGGTTGGTGCTGGCGGAGGGTACCCAAGGGAGCAGGGGTCTGTGCTGTGGGCTCTGGATGAATCAGTCCTATCCTACAACAGCAGGCAAATAGGAACACGGGTGATCTCAAATTAAACACACTATTGATAGAAATGAACTTTTCAGCATTGTTTCTCCCATTTCACCTGACATTAGAGCAGAGCTGTGGGGAATTGATTTTGTTTATTTTGTTCTAGTTGTCTCACCACAGCTGAGGAGCATTTCCTAAGGCAGAAACACTTGGCATTCCTGTTCCACTCCACATGAAACTTTGTTGGTGCTGACAGGCAAAGGGACTGTCCCTTCGTGCAGTGTGGAGAGCTGCTCTGTCCATCAGCCCTGCTCTCAGCTGCCCTTTCCTTGCCTCTCTTTGAGCTGGAGGATGATCAAAGCCTGATGTTCACCTGAAATGAAACTGGAAACTTCTGACAGCGGAGGAATCCAGTTTCAAAGTGCAGATCCCCAACCCCCTCCCCAACATCTCACCCTACCTGAGGAGGATCTCAGCTCCCCCCTCCCAGGCAGGGACACACAGGGCTCATTGCAGCTGCCCACACACAGACGATGAGCCGCATTGCCATGGCCTTAGCACCGAGTTGTCTTCTCCATGGGGCACAGAGAGACCATGGGAGAAGCGGGACCCCAGGGGAAGAGCCAGAGCCCTGAAGATGGGGTGTCCTTAAGCGAGGGTCAGCTCATTGCCAGTCCCACACACTGCCGTGCCCAGAGCCCCCAGGTAAGGTGGGGACAAAGGCAACCAGGTCAGGAGGGGAAACACAGAGAAATGCCCCAAAACTCCTGTCAAGGGAGTAAGGAGTAAGGATAGGGACAGACAGAGAGGAACTCAGGGGTTTCTCCTCACTGCAGGTCAGGATGCCAAGAAGAAGACTCAGCTGGAAATCCCACAACCCTGGGTGCAAAGGCTGTCTGGGTGGGAGAGGAGACCAGGGGGGTGCTCCCTGAAGGTCTTTGTGCTGCAGGGGATGACAGGGAGGTGCCCAAATCACCTTCCTACGGCATTTGTTTGAGAAGCTCCCTCTCTCTCCCTGCAAATGTCTCTGCTGCCTAGAGCTGCCACAGGCAGGACCTGTACCTCTGTCATCACGTCTCCATCCTGTCAGTGCTCGCCACCCCCATCCCACCTGCTGTGTGCTCAGCTCTGCCCTGCAGAAATTTCTGGCAGCAGGGCCCTGCCCAAGGGCATCTCTGTGTGTGCAGGAGTTTAGGAAAAATTCTGATAAGTGCTAACAAGAACTTGGGTCTTAGTACCTGCTCCAGAAAGAAGAAATAAATTCCACTCTCCCAGTGCCCACCAAGACAAGCAAGAGAAGAAAACTCAAAGCAAACACTCCTCCCCTTTTAGGTAGTCCAATCTTGACCTTCCTCTTGAAAAGTCCCCCAGAAATTCCCTAGGGGTGATGTGGAGCTGTGAGCAGCCCTGACCCACACAGCACCCTCTCCACAGCAGAAGGACCCTGCCCTGCCGGGGGTCTCTCCTTCCCCACACAGCTTCTCCCCACAGCGCTGTGGGCAGCTCCCCGGGCAGGCTGAGTGCTGACCTTGGCAGGCGGCAGAGTCCCTGCCCCAGCACACAGCCCCTGGGCTGCAGGGACCCTGCTCTCAAGGACAACCCTGGGCACCCCTGGCTGCACATGCAGCCGTCCCCGGGAGAAGGCAGCCGCCATGGCCTGTCCCTCTGACAGTGCAGCGGGGAAGCCCTGCTCTGGAGCACGGCCTCCTCCTCCAGACACCAGGGACATTCCTGGCGGCTGTGCCGGCTTCACCACATCCCTCCACCACCTGCAGCTGCATTGCCCTGCACCCACAGACTTACTGTGTCAAGGGCTGCGAAGATTTCTTCTCCAGTGAGCTCCCAGCATCCTGACACTGCCGTCTGCCTTTCCCCTCTCTGTGCCCGGCTCCTCTGCCCTCGGTGCCTGCAGGCAGTGCCCTCAGCTCTGCTGCGCTTTGCAGAGGAGCTGCTCCTGGGCAGAGCTGTCTCTCTGCAGCGCTGACCACTTGCCCTCAGCTCCCTCTGTCCCAGGAGCCCGGCCCAGCTCCGCAGCAGAGGAGCAGCCCAAGGCATTTTAAGGACCCCTCAGGTGGGTTTGATGATGTGTCTCTGAACATCAGACACTCAGAAGCTGCTGAAGAAACCTCTGAAGAAGTCAAAGTTAGATTCAAACTCCAAAGTTTCTTGTGGCTTTAATGGGTCCCACTGAGGGACACTGTTGACAAAGCCTCCCCAGGCTCCACTTAGAGCAGAAATGTGGAGGCAGTGATGGCAGGTAGGGAAAAGCAAAGGAAAGGTGGCTCTGATGCTGAGGAAACCTGCATGTGTTTCATGAAGCCAAAGGGCCAAGCCCTGACCCCATTAACCAAAGAGCCAAGCCATGACCCCCAGCCCCTGGGAAGGGAGATCCTGTCCCTCACCCATTGCTCAGGGCTCTTCCTGGGGCAGTGGGCGATGGAGATGTGCACCTGCCAGGCTCCTGAGTAGGGACAAGGGAGCAATGAGGCCCCACTGCTGCAGGGGACTGTGCCTCCTCACAGGCATCGGTGGCAGAAAGAACAGTCATAGACACATGAAGAGATTGCGTTTTTTGGGTGCTTTCACCTTTTCCACAACCCTCTGTCTTCTCCACCACAGGCTGTCCTATGGTACTGCATCACCTGTGCCTCTTTCCCTGCAGGTTGTACTCACCCACCCAGCTGTCCCACCTTGCTCTCACTCAAGCATCTTCCTTCCTTTATGATATCTCACCATCTTCCCTGGCTCTTCCTTGAAATGTTGGGTTTTGGTTTTTGAAATCTTCCAAAAGCCTTCCACTGCTCCAGACTCCTTCTGGGTGATCTGTTACACTGCAGCACTGCTCTTGGAGTGAATACTTTTTGTCCCTGTGTACAGCCTGGACTTCCCCAGCTGCCCTTTCTGGAGTTATTTCATTCTCATGCTGTTTTTCACTATGAAGAAAAATTCCACCATCTCTGAAACCTCTCTTCAAGCACTCTCAGGTTACTCCTATTCTGTCTGGAGTCTCCACACCAGTGTTCCCAGAGCGTTCAGCCTCTCTATACTGGTCATGTGCTTGAGGCCTCCAAACACCATCTTGGGAGATGTCTGGGAACCCTCCAAGGTGTTTGCAGATGAAAACATAGTGGTCATAGTCCAGGAAAGACAAAGTGAGACTTTTTACCAGCACCTGTAATGGCAGGACAAGGGGCAATCGTTTTAAACCGAAAGAGGGTAGATTTAGATTTGTTATAAGGAAGAAATGTTTTATGATGAGGGTGCTGACAGACTGGAACAGTTTGCTTGGAGAACGTCCAGGGAGGTGGCATCCACAATTTTACTGGGCAATGTGTTCCTGTGTCTTTCCACCCCCACAGTAAAGAATATCTTCCTTATAACTAATCTAAATTTCCCCCTTTCAGTTAAAAGCTTTTACCCCTCATCCCATCCCTACACTCCCTGATAAAGAGTCCCTCCACATCTTTTCTGTACGCCTCCTTTAAGTACTTGAAGGCCTCTAGAAGGTCTCCCTGGAGCCTTCTCTTCTCTGGAATGAACAATCCCAACTCTCTCAGCCTGTCCTCATAAGGGAGGTGCTCCAGCCCCCTGATTATCCTTGTGGCCTCTTCTGGACCTCTTTGAGAAGGTCCATGTCATTCTGACACTGGGAGCCCCAGAGCTGGACACAGTGTACAAGGTGGGGTCTCATGAGAATGGAGTAGAGGGACAGAATCTCCTCCCTCAACCTCCTGGCCACATTTCTCTTGATGCAGCCCAGGAAATGGTTGGCTTCTTGGGCTGCAAGTGCATGTTGCTGGCTCACAGTCAGTTTTCCATCTGCCAACACCCCCAAGTCATTCTCCACAGGGCTCTCAAACCACTCTTTGCCCAGTCTCTGTTTGTGCTTAAGATTACCCTGATCCATGTGCAGGACCTTGCACTTGGCCTTGTTGAACTTCATGAGGTTTGCATAAGCCCAGCTCTCCATCCTGTCCAGGTCCATCTGGATGGAACATCCCTTCCCTCAAGCGTGTCAACTGCACCACAGAGCTCGGTGTCATTGACAAACTTGCTGAGTGTGCACTCAATCCCACTGTCCACGTTACCAGCAAAGACATTAAACAATGCCGGTCCCAAAACTGACCCCTGAAGATGCCACTTGTCATTTGGACATTGAGCCACTGACCACAAGCCTTGGACTGTGACTGCCCAGCCAGTTCCTTATCTCTGAGTGGTCCATCAATCAAATCCATGTCTCTCCAATCTGTGGGTCTGGTACTGACAAGGCCATGGGGCTGGACCCTGAGGGGAAGTTGCCCTTTATGGGAGAGAGCAGCAGGAATGTGTGGAGCTCTGCCTGGGGATGGAGTATGAGTCAGCTGAGAGCTGAAGGGTCATGGGCATCATTGTGGTAGGTGGATGTCTGCTATGGACCCCCTGATGAGGAAGAGGAAATAGATAGACATTCTTGATTCACCTGGAAGAAGCCCTGGTCTTCATAGCAGACCTAAACTATCCCAAAATTTGGTGAAGGGGCAACATACCCAAGTGAAAGCCATCCAGAAGATTTTTGGATTTAATTGCGAACATCGTACCAACAAGGGTGACTGAAGAGGCAGTGAGGGGAGGTGTCCTGCAGGAAATCAGACTTAGAAACAAGGAAGAGCTGGTCGGGGATGTAAGTCAGAGGTGGAAAAGTAGAGTTGAGGCTCCTGAGAGAAGGGAGAGAAGGAGCTGTCTGTCTTGTGCCGTGACCAGTGCAGATTACACTGGAGTAAAAGCCCCAGCCCAGCACCAACAGAGTGGAGGCCCACGGCCACAACGGCAGATTGATTTGGTGGGAGCTCTGCCAGTGACAGCTTGAAACACCAAGTGCATCTTGGTAGTAGCAGATCCTTTCAGTGAATGGACAGAAGCCCCCTTGCAAAACCAACATGGTTGCCACCACTGCAGATCTCCTGTTGAATGCTGTTATTTCTTGCTGGGGTCTGCTCCACAGCACTGAGTCTGATCTCAGCACCGACTTTGTGGCAATAATTCTGCATGAGAACTGCAAAGCCTGAGTGCGACACGTCCCCCCCTGGCTCTGGCAACCCGTGGGGCAGGGGAGAGGGAAAGGCCAGTGAATGGGCTGAGTTTGGCTGTTGAATGTGGGGTCCAGCAGCGATGAGGGGTCAAGGGAGTGGATGGGGAGACACAGGGAAAGACACCACAACTTGTGATGTTGACTGTGAGAACACTGCTGTTACAGTTTCCTGATTAGCCAGCAGCTGGCCCCAGCAATTTGGGGACAAGACGCCTATCACAAAACTGCTCATCCCAGCAGACAAGCACGGACAGAGAGGAAGGGGAGAGTCAGGCCAAGGGGAGCTGGCTGGAATGGGGACGGTTATGAGGTCACTTCCACTGCAGAAGCCTGCCTGGCCCTTGGTAGACATGATGGCCAGCAGGCATTGTGAGGTCATCCAGTGCATCAGACAATCCATCCAACAGAAATTACATCTTCAGAGAGGGGAGGGGGTGAGGCAGGAGGAAGAGGCCCACCTGGGTTCTGACTCTGAGGGCACTTCTGCTACTGGGACCTGACCAACCCTGACAGACAGAAGGGCAGGCAGCGCTTATGGCCACCCTGCTCAGGATTAACCCTGAGATGGGTGAAAAATCTTTTCCTTATCTCCAGGTTGAACATCCCCTCTTTCACCCAACATTCACCTTCCATCCTCTGAACATGCACCATGGTGCAGAGCCTAGTTCTCTATTCTTTATGGCCTCCTTGGAGGTGCTGCCAGGCTGCACTGAGGTGCCCCTCAGCCCTCCCTTCTCCAGGCTGAACAAGCCCAGCTCCCTCAGCCTCTCCTCACAGGCAAAGTGCTCCAGCCCCGGCCTATCTTGGGGGCCATTCACCAAACCCCCTCCAGCTTGCCAACATCATTCTTGTCCTGGGGGTCTGAAAAGCAGATGCAGTAACCTTGACAATGCCCTCTCTTGTTCTCCTGGCCGCACTGCTGGCCATCAAGCCCTGGGGGCAGCTGGCCTCCCTTGCTGCCAGGGCACACGGCTGCCTCCTGCCCAACCCACCAAGACCTTTCCCACGGGGCTTCTCCCAGCCAGGCAGCCCCCAGCCTGTGCCATTGCCAGGGGGATGTCCTGCAGGGTCACACACTGGCACTTGTCCTTGCTGCATTTCCTGAGCTTCCTGCCAGTACGTGCTCTCCTGCTCCTTTAGCCCTTTCCCTGAGCACTGAGGCCTGGAGACCTTTTCAGTAAAGACTCAGGCAAGGATGGCATTGAGTCCCCCAGCCCCACCTGTGTCTGCTGCTGTTCAATCACACCCCCCCATTCAGTACCAGCCTTGCATTTCCCTTGTTCATTCTTGCTCTCTAATGAGTCATTCAAGCTCATCTTTTTGCTCTTGACTTCCCTTGCCACCACTGGCTCCAGGCAAGCTTTGCCTTCCTAAAAACAATGAAGTCAATCTCTATAAATTTCTCCTTTGTAAACTGTCCTTGCTGTCACCTCCTGGCAGCTGCTTCCTGGCACCTGCAATGTCCCTGCACAGAGTCAGAGCCCCCCACAGAGAGACAGCCAGCCCTGTCCCTGCAGTGACCCTGCCCAGGGTCACAGAATCTTTGAGGCTGGAAGGCAGCCAGCTTCCACCTTCTCTAAGCTGCCTCTTCATGCTTCATTTTAGTCAGCAGCTCCTTTCTCATCCCTGCCAGCCTCCTGCCACCTTTGCATGACTTCCTGCATGTCAAGGTGGAGGCTTCTGGAGTTGGAAGAGATCCTTGACCATCAAACAACTCTCTGCACCCCTCTTCTCTGCAGGGTGGTATCTCATTGGATTCTTTCAATCAAGTTCCTCAGCAAGCCAAAGCCTGCTCTCATGAAGCCTTGTTCCCTTCCCTCACCAACCTCAGCTCTACTTTCTCAACCCTGACTGCTCCATCCCTGACCACCTCTTCCTTGTTTGTAAGGATGAAGTCCCACAGGGCACCTCACCTCACTGCCTCCTCAGTCACCCTTCTCAGGACAAGCCAACAAGCTCCAAAAGCAGCCTGTGTGGTTTGCAACTTGCTCTGTTGCCTCTTCAGCAGATATGGGGATAGTGTAACTCTTCTGTGGGGATCAGGGCCTGCAAACATGAGGCTTCTTCCAGTTGTCTGAAGAAGGCCTCATCTACATCCTCTTCATGACCAGGAGGTCTGGAGCAGACATCCACCCACCACAGCATTGCCCATGTTGTTCTTCCCTCTCATGTTGACCCCTCAGCTCTCAGCTGACTCCTCATCCATCCCCAGACACAGCTCCAGGCATTGCTGATGCTCTCTTCTGTAAAGGACAATTTTCCTTCCGGGTCAAGATCTATGGCCTTATCAGTACCAGATGCCCAAGACCCCACATTTTGTCCATGATGTGGTTTGGTCCACCTTACTCCTCCAGTAGTTACTTTCACACCCTCTGGGCTCTCTAATGTCCAGTCCAGACTTAGGCTTTCAAAAATACTGGGCTGGTTTCTCTGGTTTGATGTTTGCTACTGGTTACACCCACTGACATACACAGCAGCATGACATGCACAAGCACCAGTCTCGCAGGTTGCTAGTCCCTCAGTGAACAACTGGAAGAGCAATTGATGACATCTACCTGGACTTGTGAAAGCCTTTGACACTGTCCCACACAACATCTTGTCTCCAAATTGGAGAGACATGGATTTGACAGGTGGACAACTTGGTGATAAGGAATTGGCTGGACAGTCTCACTCACATCATAGTGATCAGTGGCTCGATGTACAAGTGGTGATCAGTGACGAGTGGCGTCCTCAGGGGTCGGGGTCGGGACTGGCACTGTTTAACATCTTTGTTGGTGACATGGACAGTGGGATTGAGCGCACCCTCAGCAAGTTCACCACTGACACTAAGCTGTGTGGTGCGGCCGACACACTGGAGGGAAGGGATGTGCCATCCAGAGGGACCTGGACAGGCTGGAGAGATGGGACTGTGCAAACCTCATGGAGTTCAACAAGGGCAAGTGCATGGTCCTGCATATGGGTCAAGGCAATCCCAAGCACAGATACAGGCTGGTCGATGAATGGATCGAGAGCAGTAACGTGGAGAAGGACTTGGGGGTAGTGGTGGATGGAAAACTGACTCTGAACCAGAAATGTGCACTTGCAGCCCAGAATGAGAAGTGTGTCCTGAGCTGCATCAACAGCCAGTACAGTGTTGTTGAGGGGGTGTCATGCATCCTGTGTTATTCTGTGATTCCATGAATCTTTCCCTCGGAGAGCTCTTTTGGAGACAGAATAGACAGAGGAAGAAGAAAAAATAGAGAGGCAGAATTAGAGGTATAAAATGCACAAGTATCAATACAGCAGTTCCTCGGAGGAATGTTTCTCCACTCCAACCATCGGTAGGAAATCTATCAGACAAATTTGATGAAACAAGCTGACTTCTAGCTGCTCAGGGACTGGAGATGTTTGGGTACAGCATCATGTGGTCAGTTGTGTCTCAGAACTCCTAATCCAGCAGGAAGCCAATGGCTGTGAAGGGGGCTGTGAGGTCACTTGTGTCTGTGGAGGTGATAGGCCACAGCAAGACCATGGCTTCGAAGAGGACTGTGAGGTCACAGCTGTTAGGTCAGCCCTTGACTCAGGGCTGGGAGAGGTGTTTTTAAGCTCCCCTCTGCCAGCGCCTCTGCCAGGCCAGCAGAAGCCATAAAGACAGGGCACTGGGGTGAATTAGTGGACACCAGGGTACTGGGCTGGAGGTATTGCAGGGACAGGACTGTGTCGAATGCAAGTGAGGATTAAAGGAATTCAAGTGGAGGGGACACGGAGACTTCAAGCACAGTGGTTGGTGGGGACAGAAGGAAGAGGACTGCAGAGGACAAAAATGACAAGATTGGGAGAATGTTTGGGAGTGGGGGTTCAAGGAAGGGGATCTGGGGACACTGCTACAGTGGACAGGATGAAAATTGATAACAGTTGATGGCTACAAGCTCTTCAGGAGGGATAGACAGGGAAGGAGAGGTGGTGGAGTGGCCCTATGTGTAAGAGAATGCTATGACAGCTCAGAAATCGAGTATAGTGATAACGGGGTTGAGAGTGTTTGGATTAGGTTAAGGGCCAATAAAGCAGATCTTGCTGTGGGAGTCTGCTATAGACCCCCAACCAAAGCAGTGAGGGGGATGAAGCTTTCTGCAAACAGTTGGGAGAAATCTCGCGGTCACTTGCTGTTCTTGTGGGGGACTTTAACCTCCCGGATATCTACTGGGATCACAACACAGCGGAGAAGGCACAATGCAGGAGGTTCCTGGAATGTGTGGAGGATAACTTCCTCACACAGCTGGTGAGTGAGCCGACCAGGGGAGGTGCCCTCCTGGACCTGCTTCTTGTGAAAAGGGAAGAATGTGTGGGGGAGGTAAAGGTTGGAGGCCGTCTAGGGTGCGGTGATCATGAGATCATCAAAGTTTTGATCCTTGGAGAAACAAAGAGAGGGGTTAGTAAATCTGCCACTTTAGACTTCCAGAGGGCTAACTTCGACCTGTTGAAGAGACTGGTTAAGAAAATCCCTTGGGAGGCTTCCTTGAAGGAAATGGGAGTCCAGGAAGGCTGGACATACTTCAAGAGTGAAGTCCTAAAGGCACAGGAGCGGGCTGTTCCCGTGTGCCGAAAAACAAGCAGGCGAGGAAGGGGACCGGCCTGGCTAAACAGGGACCTTTGGCTGGATCTCAAGAACAAAAGGAGAATCTATCGCCTTTGGAAGAGGGGCCAGGCCTCTCATGAAGACTATAAAGTCGTAGTGAAGTTATGCAGGGAGAACATTAGGAGAGCCAAAACGCAGCTAGAGCTCAATTTAGCTGCAGCTGTTAAGGGTAACAAAAAATCTTTCTATAAATTCGTTAACAGCAAGAGAAGGATTTGAGAAAATCTCCTTCCCCTACTGGATGCAGAGGGACACATGGTAACTAAGGATGAGGAAAAGGCTGAGGTGCTCAACGCCTACTTTGCCTCAGTCTTTAGCAGTGGAACTGACTGTTCCCTGGACACCCAGCCTCATGAGCTGGGAGATGGGGAGGGGAAGCAGACTGAGGTCAGCACAGTTGAAGAGGAGGTGGTCAGAGACCTGCTGCACCACTTGGTTGCACACAAGTCTGTGGGACCAGATGGGTTACACCCAAGGGTGCTGAGGGACTTGGCAGATGTGCTCGCCAAGCCGCTGTCCATGATTTACCTGAAGTCATGGCTGACTGGGGAGGTCCCATTGGACTGGAGGGTGGCAAATGTGACACCCATCTACAAGAGAGGCAGAGAGGAGCATCCAGGAAACTATAGAGCTGTCAGTCTGACCTCGGTGCCAGGGAAGGTCATGGAGCAGGTCATCTCGAGTGCCATTAAAAGTCATATGATGGACAGCCAGGTGATCAGGCCCAGTCAGCATGGGTTTATGAAAGGCAGGTCCTGCTTGACAAACCTGATCTCCTTCTACGACAGGGCGACCTGCTTATTGGATGAGGGAAAGACTGTGGATGTTGTCTACCTCGACCTCAGTAAGGCCTTTGACACTGTTTCCCACAGCATTCTCCTGGCAAAACTGACTACTCGTGGCTTGGATGGGCACACGCTTTGCTGGGTAAAAAACTGGCTGATGGCCGGGCCCAAAGAGTGGTGGGAAACAGAGTTAAATCCAGTTGGCAGCTGGTCACGAGTGGTGTCCTCCAGGGCTCGGTTTTGGGGCCACTCTTGTTTAACATCTTTATTGATGATCTAGACGAGGGGATCAAGTGCACCCTCAGTAAGTTTGCAGATGACACCAAGCTGGGTGGGAGTGTTGATCTGCTCAAGGGTAGGGAGGCTCTGCAGAGAGACCTGGACAGGCTGGAGCGATGGGCTGAGGCCAACTGGAGGAGTTTTAATAACGCCAAATGCCGGGTGCTGCACTTGGGCCACAACAACTCCCAGCAGCGCTACAGGCTTGGGGAGGAGTGGCTGGAGAGCTGCCAGTCAGAGAGGGACCTGGGGGTGTTGATTGACAGCCGGCTGAACAGGAGCCAGCAGTGTGCCCAGGTGGCCAAGAAGGCCAATGGCATCCTGGCTTGTATCAGCAATAGCGTGGCCAGCAGGGACAGGGAAGGGATCTTACCCCTGGACTTGGCACTGATGAGGCCACACCTCGATGACTGTGTTCAGTTTTGGGCCCCTCACTCCAAAAAGGCCATTGAATGACTCGAGCGTGTCCAGAGAAGGGCAACGGAGCTGGTGCAGGGTCTGGAGCACAGGTCTGATGGGGAGCGGCTGAGGGAACTGGGGGGGTTTAGTCTGGAGAAGAGGAGGCTGAGGGGAGACCTCATGGCCCTCTGCAACTCCCTGAAAGGAGGGTGCAGAGAGGGGGGATGAGTCTCTTGACCCAAGGAACAAGTGATAGGACAAGAGGGAATGGCCTCAAGTTGCGCCGGGGAAGGTTTAGACTGGATATTAGGAAACATTTATTTCCAGAAGGGGTTGTTGGGCGTTGGAATGGGCTGCCCAGGGAGGTGGTGGAGTCCCCATCCCTGGAGGTGTTTAAGAGTAAAGTTGACTTAGCGCTGAGGGATATGCTGTAGTTGGGAACTGTCAGTGTTAGGTCAATGGTTGGAGTGGATGACCTTCAAGTTCTTTTCCAACTTAGACAATTCTGTGATTCTGTGATTCTGTTATCTCCTTTTCCCTTTCCCATTAAGAAATGCAAGGTATATTGTATTGCTTGCCACAACTCGCTATATACTTAGCGAATTACCGTGTGTTCAATTAGTTCATTGTGGGTAGTTAATAAATATTTGGACTTGGAGACTTGTTGTCTGCTCCATTGGGGATTTGCAAATCTGAGTCACTTGTCTCCCTCATCTGAGCGGGACATGACACTGGGCAAGAAGAGAGGCTGGGGCAGGGCTGGCTCTTCCCCTGACACTGGCACTGAGACCAGCAGGAGGAAAGAGATGGCCACAGAGCAAAAACACCCATAAACTGGGGTGAGTGGCAGCATTCAAAATGGCCAATGGGAGGGGCTTGGAGGTTATGAATGCCCCAGGGCAACTTGTCTGTCTCTCCATTCCACCAAGGGCACAGACTGGCCTCCTCTCTCCCGCACCTGTATGTTTTGTTGCTTTCCATATCTGGGTCTGCACCACACACTCACTGCAGTGTGTCCTCTCCCTCCTGCATGGAGACACAGCTCAGCTAACATTGATGGTGACCTCTTCTGAGCACTGCCCAGCCCAGCCCAGCCCCTCCCCAGCTGTTCCCTTCTCCCCAGCCCACTCCCCAGCTCAGCCCCACAGAGAAGTCCAGTCTGGGCTGCAGGGTGCTGTAGAGCTCTGGGCACTCACTTCACAGCCCCAGCCCCTCTGAAAGGCACAGCAGCTGCTGGGGGGCAGAGAGGGGTCTCAGCCTCCCCATCACACCAGGGATGGAAGCTCACCATGGCATGAGGGAATGGGGGTCAGTGAAACTGCAGGACTCCTAGTCTCGGGTCTAGGTGGTCCTGAACTAGGCACCACAGACTGACTTTGACACCTCAGTGTCAACTCTTCTTCCCAGGCCAGAACAAAAGACCTGGTGCCTACAGAAAGAGATTTCTCTTTTGCATGGATTCCTCCCTACAGGCACAGAAATGCTCCCTTGCTCATCTGCAGTGACATCTCTGCTCCCCAGTGAGCCTTTCCCCACATGAGTGTGTCTGTGCTGGTCTGCCCAGCCATGCCTGGCTCTCTCCCTGTGCTCCCTGCAGGGCCCCAGCCTCGTGCTGATCCTCTACAGAGTGCTGCCCTGGGGCCATGGAGTGACCCTGCACTGGTCATACAGGTGAGGGAGAGGGAAAGAGCCAGCCAGATGGGTTTCAGTGCTGATGAGGCTTTTTCCATCTTCCCTGGATGACTAAAGGGTCAAGGACAGGTCTGGGCAGGACCACGGGGTGTCTCCAATGGCACAAAAAGCAAGGGAGAGCTGCACCAGTTCCAGCCCGTGGGTTTTCTAAGAGGGTGTCCTGAACCACTCTCCTGTCTTGTGTCCCTTTGTCGCCTGGCTCCTCACAACCTCTCCTGGCATTGCAGGGCCCTTGTTAGCCCATGGTGTCCTCAGGTTCACCTTTTCCTCAAGGAGACTTCACCTTGAATGATCACTCAGTTTATGAGGTGCCACTCACTGTCCTAGACTCACACACTGTCCCTGGAGATCCCCTGAGCTCTCCTGGCAGATCCTGATTCCTCTCCAGGATGTCATCTGCCATCAGCCCAATGCCAGGTAGAACAATGCCAGGCAGGTGAATCAAAGACCAGTTGCTGACTGCATGAGCATGTGTAACCAAGAAGGGAGGTCTTGGTCCCTAACAAATCCCCCTGGGACATAGTGGTGCTGGCATGGAGGCCAGCTCTGACACCATGGTTCACATGGCCTGCTCCTGCCTGCAGCCACAGGGGTGCCACTGTGGACACAACGGGACTGTCAAAAGCTACACAAGTGCTTGGGGGTAACTGAAATGCAAGGGCACAGCAGGACAGTGTGAAAGAGAAGAGATACCAGCACTGAAAAGGCCACGTCCTGCTGCTGTCCTTGGCCATGGCTCCAGGGAAGCAGCAGCCCCAGCTCAAAGGCAGCAGAGAGGCAGTGCCTGCCGAGGTAGTGAGGGGCAGCCCTGAGGGGCAGTGGGGCTGCTCCTCCATGGGGGAGGTGGGCCCTCAACTCCACTGCAAATGTGAAGAGATGGGAGTAGAGACAAATGATTATGTTCTGGCTTCCTTAGCTATGCAAGAGCCTGGTTCCTTCTGTACATCAGGCTTAAAAACCAGAAAGAAATAGTTCTAAGCTTAAGAAGAATTTGTATGAATAATACATAATTTCAATAAATATTATGTTTAACAAACGAATAAAATTAAAGAAAAAGAAGAACCAAAGATAGGCTGGGATTTTACTTAATTTCAGGGAGTTATATGAGGATCGGGGGCACATTATTCATGCTGGAGTAATGTGTATTCATATAGTTTCCTTAGGGCATCCTTGATTTCCTGGTTCCTCATGCTGTAGATGAGGGGGTTCACTGCTGGAGGCACCACCGAGTACAGAAATGACACCACCAGGTCCACAGTTGGGGATGAGATGGAGGGGGGCTTCAGGTGGTCAAATATGCCAGTGCTGATAAAGAGGGAGACCACAGCCAGGTGAGGGAGGCACGTGGAAAAGGCTTTGTGCCGTCCCTGCTCAGAGGGGATCCTCAGCACAGCCCTCAAGATCTGCACATAGGACACCACAATGAAAACAAAACATCCAAAAGCTAAACAGGCACTAACAAGAAGAAACCCAGCTTCCCTGAGGTAGGAGTGTGAGCAGGAGAGCTTGAGGATCTGGGGGATTTCACAGAAGAAATGGTCCAGGACATTGCCTTGGTAGAGTGGTAGTGAAAATGTGTTCACAGTGTGCAGGAGAGAATTGAGGAACCCAGTGCCCCAGGCAGCTGCTGCCATGTGGACACAAGCTCTGCTGCCCAGGAGGGTCCCGTAGTGCAGGGGTTTGCAGATGGCAACGTAGCGGTCGTAGGACATGATGGTGAGGAGAGAAAACTCTGCTGAGATAAAAAAGAGAAAGAAAAGGACTTGGCCAGCACAACCCAAGTAGGAGATGTCCCTGTTGTCCCAGAGGGAATTTTCCATGGCTTTGGGGAGAGTGGTGGAGATGGAGCCCAGGTCGAGGAGGGAGAGGTTGAGGAGGAAGAAGTACATGGGGGTGTGCAGGTGGTGGTCACAGGCGATGGCGGTGATGATGAGGCCGTTGCCCAGGAGGGCAGCCAGGTAGATGCCCAGGAAGAGCCAGAAGTGCAAGAGCTGCAGCTCCCGTGTGTCTGCGAATGGCAGGAGGAGAAACTCAGTGATGGAGCTGCTGTTGGACATTTGTTTCGTTGGCACATGGGGCCTATCCAGGGAAAAAAAGTTACAGGACTGAATTCTCTCGGAAAATCTTGCTCCATTTCTAACAGATGCCCCACACTCACACCCTCTCTCCTTCCAGAAAGACCTTCATGCAGTTCCCGGGATGGAGCTCTGGTGTTTGCTGGCTGAGGGGGCGGTGGGGAGCAAGGGATTCTGCTGTGGGCTCTGCAGGAGTCACCCCTGCTGTGCCCCAACAGGCAGAGAGGAACCCGCAGTCATCGCTGCTTAACTCCACTCCTGAAATCCAAGAGATTTCAGCCTTGTCCCTCCCAGGGCCCCCGTCTGCAGAGCAGAGCTGTGGGCCTTTGCTCTTGTGGCTTTGGCTCCTGTTGCCCTGTCCTACCTGAGGAATGCGTTCTGAAGGCAGACAGCCTGGACATTGCTGCTGCGCTACAAGTGCTCCATGGAGAGTGCGGGGGTGCAAACGGGCAGAGCCTTAGTGCAGAGTGAGGAGAGCCAGGCTGTCCATCAGACTTGCTCTCAGCTGCCCTGGGCTTGCACCTCTGGAATCTGCAGGAGGCTCACACCCAGCTGTTCCCTTGACAGGAAATTGGATGCTGCTGCTGAGAGCAGAGGAATCCAGTTGAAAACTCCCCTCCCCAATAAACATCTCAGAGATTTTTGATTCCCTGAGGTTGGGGTGTTTGGCAAAAAGAGCCAGATTTATCCCCAGGCCATGGGCAGCATTTCCCAGAGACCCAGAGGCTCGAAGGGGGCTTGGGCACCTTGCTGCCATGGACACATCTGCATGGCAGGACCTGCAGGGCCAGTTGCTGAGCTGCAGCTGAAAGCCCCATCCCCAGAGAGCCTGAAAACAGGAGCAGCAGCAGCAGGGGCAGGTGGAGAACCAAGGAGCAATGTCCCAATGCTTCTGCCAAGGGAGGCCAGGACAGGGAGGGACAGATGGGCACTGGGGAGAGTCTCCTCTGCTGCAGCTCTGGCTGCACAGGAGGCAGCTCCTGCCCTGGAGCCTGGGGCAGTGAGGGCAGAGCCTCTGCTGGGTGGGGGAGGAGAACAGGTGGGCTTGTTAGGTAAACAGCACTTTCACTGAAGGGTAATAGGGAGGTGCCCAAATACACCCCCTCCCCCCGCCACCCAACCATTCCTCTCAGCCTGTTTCATTCCCTGCCAATGCCTCTGGTGCCTGGAGCTGTCCCAGGCTGGAGCTGTTTCTCTTTCCCCTTATCTCCTCCCTGTCAGTGCTCACAGCCTCCATCCCACCCACTGTGTGCTCAGCTCTGCCCTGCAAACCCCTCCTGGCAGCAGGACCCTGCCCAGGGGCATCTCTGTGTCTGCAGGTCTAAGGAGCAGGTCAGGAAAACACTGATGAGATGACTGAGCTTTCTGTAGGCAAATAAATGCTGGAAGGAACTTTATTAAGGTCCTAAAATACCTACTGCTCTGTCAGGGTAATGCTGTAGGAGTGTTCTTGTGTTGTCCAAACCTGACAGCTGTATTACAATACCCCACAACCACAGCAGGACACTGAAAGCACAGACTTCAGAAAGCACCTTTCCTTCCAGGTAGCCCCTGTCTTCATGTGCCTCTTGAGATGCTGCCTCTGCCAATGTGCTGGGGGTGATCTGGAGCTGTGAGCAGCCCTGACCCACGCAGCACCCTCTCCACAGCAGAAGGACCCTGCCCTGGCGGGGGTCTCTCCTTCCCCCCACAGCTTCTCCCCACAGCGCCGTGGGCAGCTCTCCGGGCAGGCTGAGTGCTGACCCTGGCAGGCAGCAGAGTCCCTGCCCCAGCACACAGCCCCTGGGCTGCAGGGACCCTGCTCTCAAGGACAGCCCTGGGCACCCCTGGCTGCACCCGCGCCTGCACACCCCTGCAGCCGTCCCCGGGAGAAGGCAGCCGCCATGGCCTGTCCCTCTGACAGTGCAGCAGGGAAGTCCTGCTCTGGAGCACGGCCTCCTCCTCCAGACACCAGGGACATTCCTGGCGGCTGTGCCGGCTTCACCACATCCCTCCACCACCTGCAGCTGCATTGCCCTGCACCCAGAGACTTACTGTGTCAAGGGCTGCGAAGATTTCTCCTCCAGTGAGCTCTCAGCATCCTGCCACTGCCGTCTGCCTTTCCCCTCTCTGTGCGCGGCTCCTCTGCCCTCGGTGCCTGCAGGCAGTGCCCTCAGCCCTGCTGCGCTTTGCAGAGGAGCTGCTCCTGGGCAGAGCTGTCTCTCTGCAGCGCTGCCCACTTGCTCTGAGCTCCGTCTGTCCCAGGAGCCCGGCCCAGCTCCACAGCACAGGACCAGCCCAAGGCATTTTAATGACCCCTCAGATGGGTTTGTTGCTGAGTCCATGAGCCTCAGACAGTGACAGGACGATGAAGGTGCCTGTCAAGAAGTCACTCTCAGATGCAGACTACAAAGTTACTTGGCATTTTAGTGTGTCCCTGTGAGGACCATTACTGAGAAAGCCTCTCCAGGGCCTTGTTAGATCAGAAAACTCCAGGCAGAGATGACAGGGAAACAAAGGCCATGGAACAAATTCTGAGTGAAACTGGGTGTGTTACATTAAGCAAAAGGGCCAAGGCCTGACCCCAACCTCTACGAAGTCAGTCAAACACTGCTGAGGGCTGTTCCTGTGGCAGTGTGACGTGGGGATGGGCAATGCCAAGGGCAGGACAATGGTCCAACACCTCCCAGGCTCTTGAGTGGGGAAGGGGAGGCCATGAGACCCAGTGCTGGAAGGGGAAGGTGCTTCCTCATCAGCATCAGTGGCAGAGACAACAGCCAGAGCCAAGGGCAGAAAGAGCTCATCTCTGCTGGGCGATTTTCAGACTTTCCTCATCCCTCTATCGTCTCCACCACAGGCTGTCCCACTGTGTCCCACACCTGCACCTCTTTCCCTGCAGGCTGGAGACCTCCACCCAGCTACCACACCTTGCTCTCACCTGAGCATCTCCCTTCCTTTACTGAGATCTCTCCATCCTCCCTGGCTGCTCCTTGAAACACAAAGCCTGGGGCTGCTCCAGTCTCCCTCTGGGTGATTTGTTACACCACAGCACTGCCCTTCGAGTGACATTTCTCTGTGTCCAGTCTGGGCCTCCCCAGATGCACTTTGTGGTATTAGTTCTTTCTCATGCTGTATCTCGCTACAAAGAAAAGCTCCATCATCTCTGAAATCCCCCCTCAGTCACTCTCAGGCTACTCCCATAGTGCCTGGAGCCTCCACACCGCTGGGCCAAAGATCTGCAGGTCCCTCAGTCACACCACACAGCTCATGGGCACCAGGTCCCAAACTCCACCGTGTCAGACCTTCACTCAACACTCTCCAGGTCCTCTCTACTTCTCCAAAATGGGGAGCCACAACCTGGGACTCACCCATGTGTGTGGGGCCACACCAGTGCTGAGTGGAGGGGGACGGTAACTCAGGGTTTCAGGGTGGCCCACGGTCCTCCGAATGCAGCCCCATAGGCAGCTGCCCTTGTTCATCATGTCCATCCTCTCCTGGCTCGTAGGGCATCCCTCGTAGTGCCCAGGCCCTTCTCCTCAGAGTTGATGCTCAGTCGGTCACGTCCCAGCCTGTCCTGATGTACGAGGCTGTTCGGCCCCTGCTCCCAATGATGTAGGATTAGCCACTTTTCCTTGTAAAACTTCAAGTTTGAAAAATCCCAGATTTTGCCAAGGTTCCGATGGACTGTAGAAAAGTGTGTTCAGCTTTTAATATTTGTGTGCAGCTGGCTTATCTTGACTGGGGTGTCTCTCACAAGAGAATAGCATGAGGAGTTGCAGGGCACTACGAATCTCCTCTTGTGGAGAAACTGTGGGGTCCTGGGGGTCTGGTACTGATAAGGCCATGGGGCTGGACCCTGAGGGGAAGATTCCCTTTATGGGAGAGAGCAGCAGGAATGTGTGGAGCTCTGCCTGGGGATGGAGGATGAGTCAGCTGAGCTGAAGGGTCATGGGCAACACTGTGGTGGGTGGATGTCTGCTATGGACCCCCAGATGAGGAAGAGGAGGTAGATGAAGCCTTCTGCATTCAACTGGAAGAAGCCCTGCACCTCATGGCACTCCTAAACTCTCCCAATATTTGCTGAAGGGGCAACACAGCACAGTGAAAGCCATCCAGGAGGGTTTGGGAGTTAATTGACAACATCATCCTGACAAGGGTGACTGAGGAGCCAGTGAGAGGAGGTGTCCTGCAGGAAATCATACTTAGAAGCAAGAAAGAGCTGGTCGGGGATGTAACATTCAGGGGTGAGAAAGTAGAGTTGAGGCTCCTGAGAGAACAGAAGAAGGCAAAGAGCAGGACTTCAGTGAGCAGGCTTTGGCCTGCTGAGGAACCTGCTTGGCAGAATCCCACGGGATATGACACTGAAGAGAAGAGGCGAGAGGTATCTGATGGTCAAGGATCTCCTCTTCAAGCTCCAGAACAGCACCACCAGATATGCAGGAATTGAATCAACACTGGAGAAGGCACATATGGATGAGAAAGGAGCTCCTGACAAAAATAAGCATGAAGAGGCGGCACAGAGAATTTCAAATCTGGCTGCCTTCCAGCCTCAGATGTTCCATTACTCTCTGCTGGAGAAATAAATTTTTGTGTTTCCATGATGTGTCTGCGTGTTTGTCTGTGTGTGTTTGTGTGTGTTAGGGGGTACTGGAGGGATGAGGGGATCCCAGGACCAGCTCCTGGACAGGTGCAGAGTCTAAGATCAGCTCCTGGAGAGATCACTACTGGACACGTGTCTATAGAGGCCGATGTTTCCCCCTCCCACAGCCCAGCATACAAACAGCCCAAACCTCATTTCTCCTTTCTCCACTGACAGTGGTTGTGCTTGGCCTACAGACCTCCTGAGGTCCCTTCCAGGATGGGTGACGGTGCATTTCCTTCCACCACAGCTATTCCCTTGATGATGATTGGGAGAGCGCTCACGTTCCCCATGACCATGGAAGGGAGCAGACGTAAGTTTGTAGCAATCAACTCTTAAATTTTGTTCCACTGAAGTCATTGAATACTTGGCAGGGAACCTCTGATGCAGGATTCATCATGTCGGAGCTTAACCTTTGTTTTTGTATTTCCTTCTTTTACCTCCCAAGTTCTTCTCTCTGATCATCCTCACACATTCCTCTACAAACAGCCCAACTCTGCTCTTTCCCCACTGCCCCTGGCTTTGTTGGCTTTGTGCCCTCCTAGAGTGTTTCTAAGAGGGTTGTCATGTTGATTCCTGCCTTGGTCAGTACAAAACCAGCAACTCCTTTTATTATCTGTGGTGTCCTGCAGTTTCTTATCCTGTGATCTTGTGTTGATGGCTCACCACAATCAGGGAGAGCCACCTGCACACAAACATTGACAGCCAGAAAAATGGAGTTTCAGTCCAGGAGGCCTTTGAGAAACTCTGGGACTCGGCCAACAGAAAGGTTAAGTTTTAGAAGGAGAAGTGGCCAGTCCTGCATTGGGGGGAAGAATAACCTCTATCGATCCCCAGGTGTAAGAAATCAGGCAAGGAAGGCAAGAGACCGTCATGGCTGAGTGGAGACCTGCTGGTCAAAGTAAAGGGCAAGAAGGAAATGCACAGGCAGTGGCAGCAGGGACAGGTACCCTGGGACAAGTTGAGAGACACTGCTGGGTTGTGTAGGGACGGGGTCAGGAAGGTCAAGGTGCAGCTGGAGCTGAACTTGGCAAAGGATGCAAAGAATAAGAAAAAGGGCTTCTACAGGTACATCAGCCTGAAAAGGAAGGTCAAAAAACTTGTATCAACTCAATGAACAACACTGGAAAACTAGAAATAACGGGCAGGTAGAAGGCTGAGGTACTTAATAAGACTTTTTCCTCAGTCTTCACTGCAACTTCAGTTCCCAAACCTCTTGAGTGGATGGACCACAAGACAGGGACTTGTTGATCAAAGTCCCTCCCACTGTAAGAGAAGGTCAGATTCAGGACCACCTGGGGAACTGAACATACATAAGTCTGTGGGACCTGACAAGATGCATCCCAGAGTCCTGAGGGAATTGGCTGATACAGTTACCATGCCACTCTCCAGGATATTTGAAGTCCTGGCAGTCAGGGAAACTTCCCGGTGCCTGAAAAAAGGGAACCATTGCACCCCTTTTTGAAAAGAGTAGAAAGGAGGACCCTGGGAATGAGCGACCTGTCAGCCTCAGCTCTGTGCCTGGGAAGATCATGGAAATGATCCTCCTACAAGCTGTGCTGAGGCACTTGGAGGACAGGGAAGTGATTTGAGACAGCGTGGCTTCACCTTGCCTGACCAACCTTTTGGCCTTCTAAGATGGAGCGACAACATCAGTGGACAAGGGTAGAGCTATGGATGTCGTCTAGTTGGGCTTCTGTAAAACCTGTGACACAGTTCCCCACAACACGTTCAGCTGTCAGGGGTGCTCTGTCCACCCCTCATCACCACCCCAAGGTGCCTCGGCCCTTCCATGTACAGCTGCCCCATGCAAGAAGCTGGACTGGTGCCGAGGAAGGTGGTTGGATCCATGCCGGATGAGGGGGTGACTCTGCTACCAGGGCTGGTGTCTCTGCCAAGCCTGGCTTTGCCCTGGGGGCTCTAGGCATGGGTGCTGGGGGTGCACGAGGAGGAGTCCTGGGAGGGATAAATCTGCCCTTCACCTTTTCCAGCTTCACCCAGCACTCGCCACACTGCACAGGAAGATGAAGGTCGCAGTGCTCACCATGGCCCTGCTCTTCCCCATCTTGCTGTGCACCCTAGAAGATGCTCAAGTGAGTCCCCAGTGCCACAGGGAGGTGCTCAAGGCTGGGGATGGGTCCTGGCTGCATGACATCAGCTCTCCTGCAGAACGAAATCATAGTGGGGAGCATGAAACCCCTTGCCTTGGCCTCTCCCTTTCCCAAGCCAGGGGCTCCTGCAGGCTCCCCTGCACCTCCAGCCCCCAGCAATGCAGCTTTCTCCCCTCCACAATTCCATCTGTTTCCCCCCTTCCCCCACAATTAATGTTCTTGTGCCCAGAGCCTCAGTTCCTGTTGGAATGGTTGGACCCGTCTCTTCCCTGGGAGTGCCCCCACAGATTTCTTGTCCTGATGACACCACGTCCATCCCTTTTGTGCAACCCCATCCCCTTGTTTTGGTCCCTTCAGACATCTCATCCCTGGGATCTCTTTCATGTCCTATCTGGGGTCTCCAAATCCCCTCCCTTTGATCCCTCCCAATGCCTTTCTTTCTGTCTTTCCCCTCAGTCTTTTGCTTTTCATCCTGTCCACTGCAGCAGTGTCCCCAGATCCCCTTCCTTGAACCCCCACTCCCAAACACTCTCCCAATCCTGTCGTTTTTGTCCTCTGTGGTCCTCTTCCTTCTGTCCCCACCAACCACTGTGCTTGAAGTCTCCATGTCTCCTCCACTTGAATTCCTTTAATCCTCACTTGCATTTGACACAGTCCTGTCCCTGCAATACCCCCAGCCCAGTACCCTGGTGTCCACTAATTCACCCCAGTGCCCTGTCTTTGGGTCTCCCCCCACCTCAACCCCATCCTCTCTGAAGGACATGAATTCCTCACTCTCTCCTTGTCTCCATCCCCACCCCTGGTCCTTGCATGGACAGGTATGCCAGGTGACACTTGGAGGAATGGGGCCAGGCAGAGCAGAAGGGATTTTCCTGCTCAGACCGGGGGGAAGCCATGGGCCTGTGGGGACTGGGGAAATCTCTGTCTCACCCCAGCCCCACCAAGATCCACTCCAGACCACCCCTTTGCTCTTCTTCCCTAGGCATTCTTCAAAGCAAGTGCAGGTTATGGCGTGGTGGTAAGTAGTGGGGTGGACTTGGAGGGCATCCAGTCTGGGGAACTGGAGGGCACACTGGTCCTCCCATCCCTTGCTGGTACTGGGGACATCCCAGTGACCAGTGAGGTCTCATGGTCTTTCTAACAGGGTGTATTTAAGAAGGTAGGTACCATGAGAGCTGCTGGCCTCCCCTCCCATGGCCAGGACACTCCAGGGCATCCAGTGTGCCCCAGTAAAACCCTGGGCTTTACCACCTAATCCTCCAAAGCCCTCGTTCCCACACTCTCATCCTGTCACCCGTTCTTTTGATCCTGGTGCAGCAAGCTGTGCAGATCCCACCTGTTGAAGTGTTATTTCATTTTGCTCCTGTGAGCTCTTTCAGTGTTTTCTTACAAGGAAAACAACTGTAGTCATCACTTCTACTGCCCCCAAAAGAGTATGTCCACACGGGCATTTGTTGCTGCAGTTTTGTATGAAGGTCAGGACATGCAGATGGCCTGATCACCAGTGGCAGGTGGGAGCTTCCTGCACTCTTGTCTTTTACAATCAAATTTAACTTACGACCAAGGGATACACTCAGCCCAACAGGACCTGAAGCCCAGGCTGTACATGGAGCACAGCCCAGGCCTGGGTCTACTCAGGTTTACTGTTATGAGGATCATTGACTCCTCAACGCACGGTGATCTTCTTGTCAGGATAAACGAACCTCCTGATGAAGGACAGCAGGAGGATGGATCCTTTAGACAGTTAGAGAACAGACACAAATTCAGGCCCTGGTAATCAGTGGAGACTTTGAAGACCATGGACCTCTGCTAGGTGGCCTTGGTTGAAGGGAAGGTGGAAAATAATCCCCAACCCAACATGGGGGAATGCCCTCCTGGACTTGTTTTTCACAAGAAGACAGGGCAGGACTGGTGGAAGATGTGGAGGGCAGCTGTGGCTACAGTGCAAGTGAAGGTGGCAGGGTTGAAAACCCTGAGGGAAGTCAACAAGAGAAATTGTAACAGTGCTGAGAGGAAGGATCACCTCCACCAACCTGCTGGCAGTGCTCTTCCTAATGCAGCCCAGAAAGCCACTGGCCACCTTTGCTTCAAAGGTGCAAAGCGTGGAGAAGAGACGGCTTTGGGGAGACCTAATAACAGCCTTCCCATATCTTCTTGGGTGTCCTCATGGAAATGCAGCCAGGCTCTTCACTGTTGTGCATGGTGAGAGGATGGGGGCCAATGGGCATCAGGTGAAACAAGGGAGGAAAATATTTCTGCTCATCAAGATGGTGAAGCACTAAAGCAGATCTCCCAGAGAGCTTGTGTCATCTCCATCCTTGGAGCTTTTCAAGCTGAAAATGAATGGAGCCCTGAACAACCTGCCATGACCCAGAGGTGACGCTACCTTGAGCAGGAAGTTGGACTAGAGATCTCCTCAGGTCCCTTCCAGCATGAATGATTCTGCATTTTGATCCACCATGGAACTTTCCTTCATGATGGGAGGGAAATCACTCAGGTTCCTGGTGGCCACAGAAGTCAATGAGAAAGTTTGCTCAGATGATCTGTGAATTTTTTGATGCAGGCATGCTTGGCAGGTACCTCCAAACAGTCCTGATCTTTTCCATTGCTTCACCTTTTCCTTTATTTCCTGCTCAAAATTTCTTCCCCTTGACCATCCTTGCACCCCCCAATGCAAATAGCCCATCTCTATTTACCTTTTCCTCTTTGGTCCTAGTTTGGCTTCCTTTGCAATTTCATTTGGTGTTTCTGAACTTGTCACCATGGGAATGTGTACCTTGGTGAACAGCATCATTGAATAGGTGCCTCCTGTTATTATCTGTTATGTCCTGCAATTCCTCATGCTCTTATTGTGTCAAAGTCACCCCATGTCAGGGTGAGCCATCTGCAGGCACACATCACCAGCTGGCCCAAAGGAGCTTCATTCCTGGGGAACCCTGAAAATCTCTGGGGTTCAGTCAGTAGAAACCTCATGAAGCTTTACAAGGCCAAGTGGCCAGTCCTGCATTTGGGGACAGAATAACCCCATAGATGGGGGCATGCGGGGACCTGACTGGCAGAGGAGTGACCCCGAGGAGAAGGGCCTGGGCATCACTAGGGATGCCATACAAGGCAGAGGTGCATGTCACCGTGAGTAAGGCCAGCTGCCTGTGGGGCTGCGTTAGGGGGCATGTGGCCAACTCAGACAAGGGAGTGATCATCAGCACTGTGGTGGCCACATCATGACTAGTGTGTCTGGGTGTGGGGCTCCCTGTTCTGAAGGAATGAGGAGGAACTGGAGAGGCTCCAGAGCAGATCTGCCAGGACGGGGTTTGGGGACTTTGTGGAGAGGCTGAGAAACCTGGGCTGCTTTAGGCTGGTGAGGTGGAGCCTCAGGGCACTGTACAAATAGCCTGCAACTGCTTGAAGGGGGGTTTCAGAGATGATGGAGCATTTCTTGGTAGTTGGAGGAGAAGGAAATCTCAAAAAAGTGTATCTTGGAAGGTTCAGACTGCATTTGAAGAAGAAGCTATCTCACTGAAAGGGTAGCATTGTGGTGCAAGAGATCACCCCGAGGGAGTCAGGATCAGCCCATGGCTTTGTCTTTCAAGGAACAGGCGGTGAGGGTGGAGAGACATCAGTGAAGGTGTGGAAATGCTGAGGTAGCAGTTAGGTGGGAAAGCAAGATGGGTGTCTGCAGCCTGGAGGGAAAGAGGTGCAGGCATGGGACAGTGTGGGACAGCCTGCAGTCGAGATGGCCAAGGGCTCTGGCAAGGACCAAGTTATTTCTCCCCTTGGCTATGGCAGTTGCCTCTGCCACTGAGGCCTGACAGGAAAAAAATTGTTTTGAGGCTTTGAACTTCATTTCTTCTTCACCATTGCTTGGGGAAGCCGGGAGGTGTTGTGCAGTTTTCCTACACTTGGCATTGCTCACCCTCACACCCCACTGCCCCCAGGAAGAGCCCTGAGCCACACATGAGGGGCAGCATCTCCTTCCCAGGGCCTGAGGGTCAGGGCTTGGCCTTTCTGCTTCATAAAACAAACCAAGGGGTTTCTCAGCATTACAGCCACCTGCAGGGTGCCTTTGCCTACCTGCAATCACAGCCTCCAATTATCTGCTCTAACGAGTCCCTGGAGAGGCTTTGTCAGTAGTGGCCCTCAGTGGGGCCAATCAGTGCTTCAAGGTACTTTGAGCTTTGCTGCTGGCTTTGACTTCTTGAGTACTTTGCTCAGTCTCCTCTCAGTATCTGAGGTTCATGGACTCAGGGCCAAATACACCATGGGGCTCATTAAAATACAGAAAACCCTAACGAGCTATTTCTCTTCCTTTAGTTTTCTTCAAGGCTTCCGCACTTGTACAGCTCATTGGAGTCATTTCATAGTGTAGTTAAGCAGGAAGATTTCAAAGAGAATCTAATGAAAATTATTTTTTATTTTAACGGTTATTTTTATTGACTTTTCAGATTAAAGAAGAGGTGATAGAAGCTTTCTGCAATTGATATTGATCCAGAGGGTCTCCTCAGGAGCTCTGCACAGGTAGCAGAAGCAGCCCCTTGAGGTCTGGCACTGTCTGGACAACCTTGCTCCTCACCTCCCCAGCCTCACCATTTCTGTCATTGGCCAGCTGGGATTTACATCCCTTTTCCTTACATCCGACTCCTCCACTGCCGTCTGCAGCGGGAGGTTACAGCTCCATTGCACCATCTCCCACCTGTTTTCCTGAGAGAACTGGTTGCACACAGGCACAGAAGAAATTTTCCTATTTGCAAGCAAAAAACCAGTGAAGCATAATCAAGTTTCACAAACAATAAAGCACACTCCTCAACCATATACTAAGTACATGATATCTCTAATGAGGTCGTCTTTTCACAAGGGATAATATTGTGAGAAATGTTTTAGCTACATAGATACAAAAAGGTAGATATAAACATAATGAAAGATTTGGCTAAAGAGACAATTAGACTATTGAGAGACAGGCAAGGTTTGAGTCCCTGAAGCTCAAAGCAGCAGCACAGGTGAGAGGTGTCTGAATGAACAAAGAGTAATGGAAGGAGAAAACTGCAGTTCTGGGCCCCACAATTTAAGAAGGATGTGAAGGTCCTTGAATGAATCCAGAGGGGCGCAACAAAACCTCTGAAAGGTCTGGAAGGAATGTCCTGTGAGGAGCAGCTGAGGACTTGGTGTTTGTCTAGTTTGGAGAAAAGGATGTTTAGGGGTGACCTCATGGCTCTGTGCAGCTTCCTGAGGAGGGGATGTGGAGATGGAGGTGCTGAGCTCTTGTCATGGTATCCAGTGACAGCACGTGTGGGAATGGTTCAAAGCTGCATCAGGGGAGGTACAAACTTGGCATCAGGAAACATTTCTTTACCAAGAGGGCAGTGGAGCACTGGAACAGGCTTCTGTCGCAGATGAAAGCATTGACACGGTAATATTTAGTAAGAAATCTAAGTTTATTAATAACTAACAGCAATTTGTTATTATAAAATAATTCAGAAATACTAAAAGAAAGGAAAGCGACTTATTCAGATTCTAAAATGACAAGATTCACACTAACTTACCTAAGGGTACCTATATATATATACATATACACATGCATGCACATAACAAAATGGACAAACATACAGAAACAAAGGTGTTTGGATTCAGTAGAATGAACACAGAACGGACATACACACACAGAAACAGGGGTACGTACCCACACACACACACACACACACACACAGAGTAAAGAGAAGCGAGCTCAAAGAAAATTTCCCTCTCGAGTTTAGAGCAAATCCCCCCAATGCCTTGGCATTCCTCAACGGGCGATAATTGAGACTCGAGCAGGGGACTTCGCCCTGGCCTTCCGTCTGGAGCAGACGACACCTTAAGGCTTTGGTACCTGAGAGGCGTCCCAGCTCAGGGGAGGTGCTGGTCACAGGCCCGCTGCGATCCAGGAGAGCTCAAAGGGTCTCCCTGGTGGTCGCCATTTATAGGGTCCAAGATAATTGACTTTTGTCAAATACCTTCTGGTGCCTTCCAGCAGTTAGAAAAGAATTTGATTAATGTGCGACTCTGTTATTGTTCCCATTTGACCACATCCCAGGCACAGGTGTGCCAGGCCCTTAGGAGTTGATGGGCCGTTATAGCTGTTTCGGAGCAATCGGGAGGGGCAGGAGCCAGGCTCGTTAACATTGTCAGTCCTTATCTCCACAGATTGGTGTATAGGCCGGGGGATGTGGGTGGAATCGCACCTAGCACCAAGCAGCCCAAAAGAGAGGTGCGGGGAGGGGGTAAGAATTGCACCACCACACATGGCCACCACTGACTCGCTGCCCACTGCGACATGGCCCCCACAGTGACATGGCCACCACTGACATGCTGCCCACTGTGACATGGCTACCACTGACCTGCTGCCCACTGTGACATGGCCACCACAGTGACATGGCCAACATTGCCACTCTGCCCACAGTGACATGGCCCCCACAGTGACATGGCCACCAGTGACCTGCTGCCCATTGTGTCATGGCCCCCACAGTGACATTACCACCACTGACCTGCTCCCCACTATGACATGGCCTCACAGTGACATGGCCACCACTGACCTGCTGCCCACTGTGACATGCCCCCACAGTGACATGGCCATCATTGACCTGCTGCCCACTCTGACATGGCCCAAACAGTTACATGGCCACCACTGACATGCTGCCCACTGTGACATGGCCCCCACACTGACATGGCCGCTACTGAACTGCTGCCCACATTGACATGGCCCCCACAGTGACATGACCACCACTCACCCGCTGACCACTGTGACATGGCCCCCACAGTGACATGGCCACCATTGCCACGCTGCCCAATGTGACATGGCCGCCACAGTGACATGGCCACCACTGACCTGCTGCCCACTCTGACATGGCCGCCACTGTGACAGTGGAACCACTGAACCGCTGCCCACTGTGAAATAGCCCCCACAGTGACATTACCACCACTGACCTGCTGCCCACTGTGACATGGCCACCACACTGACATGGCCACCAATGAATCGCTGCCCACTGTGATATGGCCCCCACAATGACATGGCCACCACTGACCTGCTGCCACTGTGACATGGACCCCACAGTGACATGGCCACCACTGAACTGCTGCACACTGTGACATGGCCGAAACAGTGACATAGCCACCACTGACCTGCTGTCCACTGTGACATGGCTCAAACAATGACATAGCCACCACTGACCTGCTGCCCACTGTGACATGGCCACCACACTGACATGGCCAACACTGACCTGCTGCCCACTGAGATATGGCCCAAACTGTGACATGGCCACCACTGACCCTCTGCCCACTGTGACATAACCCCCACAGTGACATGGCCACCACTGACATGCTGCCCACTGTGACATGGCCCAAACAGTGACATGGCCACCACTGACATGCTGCCCACTGTGACATGGCCCAAACAGTGACATGGCCACCAGTGACCTGCTGCCCACTGTGACATGGCCCCCACAGTGACATGGCCACCACTGACCCGCTGCCCACAGTGACATGGCCCATGTTATAAGTAGATTTCTCAAATTGATGTGAGTCGGAGCCAATCAAAATTTCAATTGTTTATTTAGCAAGCGGCAACAAGCAAAACAGCGCTGGGCGGCCGGGGAGTCCCTGCTCCACCAACGGCGCGCGCTCACTTCCCGAGGGTCCGTCTTTTTTATATCCTCCGCCTTCCGGTATCGGGTCTCTCTGAGGGGCGTACTCTGCGTCTGCGCACTTTGCAGCTAGGGGGTCGCTCCATCCAGGTCTTCCTCGCGTCACCAACTCCTTGTATTTCCTGCTTTCCTGAGAATGGCTCACAAAGCTTTTGTTTATATCTTACAGAATATAGACACTACCCCCTTTTTTCTTCTTCTTCTCCCCTTTGTCTTTCTCCCCTTTGTCCTTCTTCCCTTTCTCCCTCTTTTCAGTCTTTTGCCTAGTAGGAGTCCTTGCTTCAGCATTTCAACTGAGATAAGCACTTGCAGTCAGTTAGTCGTTACACAGTGTAATAGTTAAGATTAAGCTTAGGCCTACATAGTTTATGGAATAACATGTCACGAACTCCCAGTATCTTTAATGGAATTTGATGAACAAACAGTTTACTGTCTATCACATTTCTGAGCACCAAAGATCCCTATATTGACATTTTGGAGCCCCAGAGCTCCCGAAATTGCTGTTTCTTAGCCCAAAAGCTCCCTAGGCGGGTGTTTCTGAGACCCACATCTCTTTGAATTGCTGGTTTGGAGTCCCAGAGCTCCCTAAATGAGTCCTTCTGAGCCCAAAAGCCCCCAAATTGGTGTTTCTGCGCCCAAATGCTCCCTAAACGGCAGTTTCTCAGGCCCAGAAGCCCCATAAATCGGTATTTCTTGGCCCAAAACCTACCTAAATTGCTCCTTCTGAGCTCCAGAGCTCCCTGCATTGTTTTTTCTGAGCTCAAATGCTGCCTAAACAGATGTTTTTGATGCCCAGAAGCTGATTAAGTGGCTGTTTCTGAGCCCCTGAGCTCCAGAAATTGCTGTTTCTTAGCCCAAAAGCTCCCCAGCTGGGGGTTTCTGACCCCCAGATATCATTAAATTGCTGGTTTTGAGCCCAAAAGCTCCCTAAATGGGTCATTTTAAGCCCAAAAGCTCCCTAAAAGGGTGTTTTGGAGGCCCAAAAGCTGCCTAAGTGAGTGTTTCTCGGGCTAAGAGCTCCCTAAATTGCTGGTTTTGAGACAAAAACCTCCCCAAGTCACTGTTTCTGAGCCCAAAATCTCCCTGAGTCGGTCTTTGGAGCCCCAAAGCTCCTTAAATTGCTGTTTCTTAGTGCAAAAGCTCCCCAGGCGGGTGTTTCTGAGACCCAAATACCTTTAAATTGCTGGTTTTGAGCCCCAGAGCTCCCTAAAATGCTGTTTCTCACATAAAATCACCCTACGTCACAGTTTCTGAGCCCAAAAGATCCCTCGATGGGTCTTTTTGAGCCCAAAAGCTCCCTAAAAGGGTGTTTTGGAGGCCCAAAAGCTGCCTAAGTGAGTCAGTGGTGGTCATGTCACAGTGTGCAGCAGGTCAGTGGTGGCTACGTCACTGTGGTGTCCATGTCACAATGGGCAGCAGTTCTGTGGTGGCCATGTCACTGTGGGGTCCATGTCACAGTAGGCATCATGTCAGTGGTGGCCATGTCACAGTTTGGGCCATATCTCAGTGGGCAGCAGGTCAGTGTTGGCCATGTCACTGTGGGGGCCATGTCTCAGTGGGCAGCACGTCAGTGGTGGCCATGTCACTGTGGGAGCCATGTCACAGTGGGCAGCGAGTCAGTGGTGGCCATGTCACTATTTGGGCCATGTCACAGTGGGCAGGAGGTCAGAGGTGGCCATGTCACAGTGGCGGCCATGTCAGAGTGGGCAGCAGGTCAGTGGTGGCCATGTCACTGTTTGGGCCCTGTGACATTGGGCAGCAGGTCAGTGATGACCATGTCACTGTGGGGGCCATGTCACAGTGGGCAGCAGGTCACTGGTGGCCATGTCACTGTTTGGGCCCTGTGACATTGGGCAGCAGGTCAGTGATGACCATGTCACTGTGGGGTCCATGTCACAGTAGGCAGCATGTCAGTGGTGGCCATGTCACTGTTGGGGCCATGTCACAGTGGGCAGCAGGTCAGTGGTGGCCATGTCTCTGTGGTGGCCATGTCACAGTGGGCAGCAGCTCAGTGGTGGCCATGTTACTGTGGGCGCCATATATCAGTGATCTGAGGAAAGCGCAAAAGGAAAAAAAAAAAAAAAGGAAGCAAAGAAATATGGACAAAGTTGTGAGGCCCCTTAAACAATGCTAGCCCTTAGGCAATGTTAGCTAGATAACATTGTTACAGAAAACAGGATAGATAGATAGATAGATAGATAGATAGATAGATAGATAGATAGAAAACTAATCCCTGTCTTTGAGATAAAGGGGGAGCTGTACCAGCTAAAGGATGACCAATTCCTGATAACAACAAGGATTTACTTCCTGCAACATCTTGATAGACAGAAAAGTTCCAATTAACAAAACAAACAGGTAAAAGTAAGTCTACAACCTGAAGAGGAGCCAAAGGTCCAGAGAGCATGAGCAGGAAGCAAAGTCAAAAAATTCATGAAAAGGAAGGAGTCTTACTTCATCCTGAAGACCCTTGAAGACCCCGGCCCACCCTCACCAGGAGGCACTGCACAGGCGCAAAGAAGAAGGACTTGGGGCCGGGGAGGGGCAAGAGGGGAATTTCTCGGAACTAATTGTAATATTCCCTCCTTATCTTCAGAAACCTAATGCATATGTAACATTTCAAACAATAAAAGGAGCTGTTTTTTTGGCTCCGGGCGCACACGTTTGTGGCGGAGCGATCCCCCGTGTGCCCGACGTTGTAATAAACATACTACTTTATAACTCTTAGTGAGTTGTAGAGTTTGATTCCGCGCCACACAGGCAGGAGTGTGGGCAGGTGCTGGGGGGTGACAACCCGCTGGAGCCCCCCCGGGGGTCCCCCTGGCCCCCACAGGGCCTACTTCCTGCCGACAGTCTGCCAGGGCTCTATGGTCTGCAGTGAGGCGGCCTAGGCAGGAGGTCCTCCAGCTCTCTGGGGTCTGCACTGAGGGATGTTCCAGGCAGAGATCTGGTCAACACAGCAAGTGGGAATTCCTCCTTTTCAGACACTCGCTTTGTTCTGGATGGCTGAAGGAATTTTTCTCCTGCAAAGGTGGCCCCAGCCCCAGCCCCAGCCCCAGCACTAGTGGTGGTGTCCCCGGCCTAGCAGTGGGTGAGCGCAGGGGCTGGGGCCGATTTCCCTGGAGGGGGTGGTGGGATCGCCGGGGAAGGGGAAAGCTTTCCTCTGAAAACCCAAACTGTTTCATGGTTCTGAATTTTTTTTCAAAACAAGGTTTGTTGTCACAGTTGGGGCTGTTCAGACGTTCTGATGTGTGACTGTGCTTGTCCTTTTACCTTGAACTTGGTGGGTTTTGCTGTCTGTAAGGGTCTGTTGTGTCTGCGGGGTTTATCTGTCAGGTTACCCCAGGGAAAGTGAATTTTAGCCCTTTATTTTTACTTCAAGTGTGAAAGCAGTGACACATTTAATATTTTCTGCTCTCTGTGGTGATTTGGGCTGGGTGGGTTCACTCTGCTGAAACCCCTCAGAGTGGTGCTTCAGAGGGTGCCAGTCACCAGAGCCAAGAGGTGCTGATCAGAAACCGGCATTAAGCCCGAGGGCGAGAGCTGGCCCAGGCGGGCTCCTGCCTTCTGGCTGTGGGACAGTTTTTCCCAGCTCGGAGGTGCTGGGAGAGATGTGGGGGGGTGAGCAGGGGGGTGTGCTGGAGACCAGCCCCTTTGCAGAGCCCTGCTGCTCCTCTGGCTTTCTGGACAAAGTTCAGTTTCTGAGCTGAGCTTCTCATTTGCACCTTTGCCAAAAGACAAATCCTGTTTGTTTCAAGGTGGAACGACCTGCTCCGCTTTCAGAAAAGTATCTCTTGACATCTGCAGGCAGAGCAGAAATCTCACACCATGAAGGTACAAGAAGTAATTGAAAAGCAATTAAAGGACAAGTTTCTGTGTGCTGGGATCCTGGGAGTGCTTCTGGTTGGGAAATCCGGCAGCACCACCTGCTCTGAGCCTGCAAACAGCGGGCAGAGCTCCTGCCGTGGGTGGCACTGCTTCAGCCTCCCCGTCAGCTGCTGCTTCACCTCCACCTCTCTGCTCTGCACCAGCTCTGCATGAAATAGTCGCTTTTCACTGCCTGTGGCTGTGGGTTGCTGCAAACGTGATGTAACTGGTTGCCACCGTGTTTCTTTGCCAGCTTGTCCCGCCCGATGTGCTGTCAGTCTGCAGATCGTCACCTCGTTCCTGGGTGAGTGTTGGGGCTTCTCCTGGGGTCTCCTGTGCATCTCTTAAATGTTGACAAAATTCCCATGTGAAAATAGAATTAATCATCAGAATAATTGATAAGGAAGAATTAATCAAGACCTAAACAAAACCAGGCTCCTGTCGAGAACACCAGTGTAGTTCATCTTGCCTGTTTTTTCTTCCTGTTGCCTTCAAGCTCCTGTTCAGTTCTGCTGTGCCCTGCATCTCTGCTTGTTCTCATCCCCATTTCATGTAGCCAGGCAGAGCGACTTCCTCCTCCTCCTTTGCCCTGGTTTTCTCCCTCTGAAATCTCCCGAAGTTGCTTTTAGGCTCAGAAAAACCAAGACAGGGAGCGACTTAGGAAGCTTTTGTGCCAAGAAACAGCAACTGAGGGAGTTTTGGGGCTGCAAAAGACCAACTTAGGGAGATTTTGGGCTCGGAAACAGCAACTTAGGGTTGTTTTCAGCTGAGTAACAGCAATTTAAGGAGCTTTGGGGCTCCAAACCAGCAATTTAATGAGATCTGGGTCTCAGAAACACCCACCTGGGGAGCTTTTGGGCTAAGAAACAGCAATTTCGGGAGCTCTGGGGCTCCAAAACGTCAATATAGGGAGATTTTGGGCTCAGAAACAGTGACTGAGGGAGGTTTTTGGGTCAAAACCAGCAATTTAGGGAGCTCTTGGCCCGAGAAACACTTACTTAGGCAGCTTTTGGGCCTCCAAAACACCCTTTTAGGGAGCTTTTGGGCTCAAAAAGACCCATCGAGGGATCTTTTGGGCTCAGAAACTGTGACGTAGGGTGATTTTATGTGAGAAACAGCATTTTAGGGAGCTCTGGGGCTCAAAACCAGCAATTTAAAGGTATTTGGGTCTCAGAAACACCCGCCTGGGGAGCTTTTGCACTAAGAAACAGCAATTTAAGGAGCTTTGGGGCTCCAAAGACCGACTCAGGGAGATTTTGGGCTCAGAAACAGTGACTTGGGGAGGTTTTTGTCTCAAAACCAGCAATTTAGGGAGCTCTTAGCCCGAGAAACACTCACTTAGGCAGCTTTTGGGCCTCCAAAACACCCTTTTAGGGAGCTTTTGAGCTGAGGAAAAACTCTGCAGGGAGCTTTGTGGCTAAGAAACATCCATTTTGTAGCTTTTAGGCTCAGAAAAACCAAGACAGGGAGTGACTTAGGAAGCTTTTGTGGTAAGAAACAGCAACTGAGGGAGTTTTGGGGCTGCAAAAGACCAACTTAGGGAGATTTTGGGCTCAGAAACAGCAATTTTGGGAGCTCTGGGGCTCCAAAATGTCAATATAGGGAGATTTGGGGCTCAGAAACAGTGACTGAGGGAGGTTTTTGGCTCAAAACCAGCAATTTAGGGAGCTCTTTAGGCAGCTTTTGGGCCTCCAAAACACCCTTTTAGGGAGATTTTAGGCTCAAAACGACCCATTGAGGGAGCTTTTGGGCTCAAAAACAGCAATTTAATGATATCTGGGGGTCAGAAACCCCCAGCTGGGGAGCTTTTGGGCTAAGAAACAGCAATTTCGGGAGCTCTGGGGCTTCAGAAAGAGCCACTTAACCATCTTCTGGGCCTCAAAAACATCTGTTTAGGCATCATTTGAGCTCAGAAAAAACAATGCAGGGAGCTCTGGAGCTCAGAAGGAGCAATTTAGGTAGGTTTTGGGCCAAGAAATACCGATTTATGGGGCTTCTGGGCCTGAGAAAGAGCCGTTTAGGGAGAATTTGGGCGCAGAAACACCAATTTGGGGGCTTTTGGGCTCAGAAGGACTCATTTAGGGAGCTCTGGGACTCCAAACCAGCAATTCAAAGAGATTTGGGTCTCAGAACCACCCACCTAGGGAGCTTTTGCACTAAGAAACAGCAATTTCGGGAGCTCAGGGGCTCCAAAATGTCAATATAGGGATCTTTGGGGCTACGAAATGTGATAGACAGTAAACTGTTTGTTCATCAAATTCCATTAAAGATACTGGGAGCTCGTGACATGTTATTCCATAAACTATGTAGGCCTAAGCTTAATCTTAACTATTACACTGTGTAACGACTAACTGACTGCAAGTGCTTATCTCAGTCGAAATGCTGAAGCAAGGACTCCTACTAGGCAAAAGACTGAAAAGAGGGAGAAGGGAAGAAGGACAAAGGGGAGAAAGACAAAGGGGAGAAGAAGAAGAAAAAAGGGGGTAGTGTCTATATTCTGTAAGATATAAACAAAAGCTTTGTGAGCCACTCTCAGGAAAGCAGGAAATACAAGGAGTTGGTGACGCGAGGAAGACCCGGATGGAGCGACCCCCTAGCTGCAAAGTGCGCAGACGCAGAGTACGCCCCTCAGAGAGACCCGATACCGGAAGGCGGAGGATATAAAAAAGACGGACCCTCGGGAAGTGAGCGCGCGCCGTTGGTGGAGCAGGGACTCCCCGGCCGCCCAGCGCTGTTTTGCTTGTTGCCGCTTGCTAAATAAACAATTGAAATTTTGATTGGCTCCGACTCACATCAATTTGAGAAATCTACTTATAACAAAATTGGTGCCGTGACTCGGATAGAGGCAATCTGGTGGGAAGCCCCCATACGGGGAGGCGCGCCCCGCTGAGTTCAGCGGCTCCGGCTGAGTGCTATCACATCACACCCTCTACCGACGAACTCCAAAACTCGGCAACAAGCAAAAGAATACCGGTAACCCCGTAATCTTTGTGCACGAAGCCCCGGACGAAGACGCAGGGTTGCGTGAGTATAGGCCGGTTATCCGTTCGGTTGGGGTTGGGTTTCCCGGAGCGTGGTGTGTGAGACGCCCAGCAGGGCAAAGCGAGTGCGGACCCCTCGGTAGTGCAGTTCCCATATCCCGCGAGGGACTGGGTCACGAAAAGGGGAAAAACGAATTGTGTGAGTGTGTGAAGGCGCTCCGGAAGATGGGACAGAAGAAAAGCAAGCCTTCTGATCCCATGGGTGGTGTGGGACCCAAGGTGAGGTACCCCCAAATACCACCAGATAGCCCTTTAGGCTTAATGTTAAACCATTGGAAAAATTACCCTTTTAGGCGGGGTAAGGACAAAGTAGAAATGATTTATTATTATATGGAGATTCGGGGAGGGAAACAAATCAGGGGCGACCATCTCTATTGGCCTGGGTTATTTTTTTTTTGGGTCCTTTGAAGAGTGGGTCTGTCAAACCTTAAACATTTATGTCAATTCAAAGGAACCCTTTAGTTTGGAAGAAAGTGAATATGCACAGGCATACGAATGATATGCAGTATTAAAGGCTTTACAATTACTAAAAGAAAAAGTGGGAACTACATATACCGATTCTAGATATACCTTTGGAGTAGTACATACCTTTGAAAAATATGGGAAGAGGGAGGCTTAATCAATTCTCGGGGGAAGGACCTAGTACATCAGGAGTTAATATCACAAATTTTGCAAGCTATACGAGGGCCCAGCGAAATTGCGGTAGTACACCTAAAGGGACACTAGAGGGGGCTAAATCCTTTAGTATGGGGGAATAACCTTACTGATCAAGAGGGAAAGAGAGCAACGCTATTAGCACTGCACTTGGATGATCAGATAGAGACCAGAAAACAGTGTGTTAATTGTGGAGATAATTACCTCCCCTGTTATGCTTGCTGGGACGATTTCGGGGTAGACGGCATAGAATGTGTATGTGAAAGACCAGGGTTTAAGTGGTGCTTTTTCCATGGAAAATCCTATGAAACTTTAAACTTTACTATTCAAGAACAAACAAAATTAAATCAAATGGAGATTAAACAGAAAGCTAATGGAAAATGGGAACTCCCGAATGGCCGAGAAGTTCTCCCAAAACCCATAGCTACCAAGATAATGCAGCAATTCCATAAAAACACTCATTGGGGAACTCAGGCATTAGTGGATCAATTTGCAACTAAATACATGTGCATTGGGATATATGATATAGCCAAACGAGTGATAGGAGAATGTCTCATTTGTCAAAAAGTAAATAAACATCAAATAAGAAAACAAGTATATGGAGGGTGAGAATTGACTCATAGACCTTTTGCAAAAATACAAATAGACTTTGCCGAATTACCAAAGGTGGGGAGGTATAAATACCTATTAGTAATTATAGATCATTTAACCCAATTTGTAGAAACCTTTCCCACAACCTGAGCCACAGCTCACACAGTAACAAGGATATTACTTGAAGAAATTATACCTCGGTATGGAGCAATAGAAACAATAGACTCAGATAGTGGTCCACATTTTGTATCCAGAATAACCAAAGAGACTTTGACTGCCCTGGGTACACTGTGGCAATACCATACCCCGTGGCACTCGCAGAGCTCAGGAAAAGTTGAACGTATGAATAAAAAAAAAACAAAAAAACAACTTACCAAATTGATGTTAGAAACTAAAATGTCATGGATAAAGTATCTCCCTTTAACATTGTTAAATATCAAAACTCAACCCCAAACCGATGTAAGTATTTCTCCCTTTGAAATGCTATATGGGATACCCTATGATTTAGAAATACCACCAGATCACCCCCAACTTGAAGAATTAAAGATAAAATCCTACCTGATACAGCTAATGGCAAGGGGAAAACAACTGCAGGCCCGGGGGATGGTAGTACAAAGGCCTCCATTGGATGTGACCATGCATCAAATCCAACCAGGAGATAAAATACTAACCAAATCATGGAAAGAATCTTCTTTGACCCCCCGTTGGGAAGGACCCTATGTTGCTCTTATCACTACAGAAACTGCTGTTCGGACTGCTGAGAAGGGGTGGACACACGCAAGCCGAGTAAAGGGACCTATACAGGATCCGACCTGGAAAGTGACCAACTCTCCTGGGGATCTACGAGTCACCCTTCGGAAAACCTGAAAGAACTCTCTACACATTGTGAGATAAGAACCTACGAAGGACTCGATGAGTGAGACCCTAATATTTTGTCCAATTGAAACTTGTATTTGTTTTCCCTTTATCTGCATAAAGTGTAATGTATGTAAAGAAGGCTGGGGGGTTCATAATGCACATGGAATAAATCTCCGGTCTAGTTGTAATCAGTGTTATTAACAAGAATGGAGATTAACTAATCAGACCCTAAAAATTGGAGTAAAAACAGGAAAATAATTGAAGATTCTAAAACTTGATGGGAAATATTTACTAAAGGGATAAATCCTGAAAGAGAGTGCACTCACTCTAATTGACCTACTGAATAATACCCTCAGATCCTAAGGGTGATCTGTAGAAAGCACATCCCCTGGGTGCCCTGTCGTGAACCCGAGGTCAAAGATAAAAACTGGGAAACCTATGTGTCCCGGAGTAGAGACAAACGTACCCCTGAAGAATACGGCTGCTGCCGAGAAGATGGAACACCCTGCTGCTCTAAGCAACAGAGTAGGCAGAGGAGGCAGAGACGTACCAAAGTGGGGAAAACTCTACTGCCCTACTCTGAAGAAAAAAGGACCTCTGAGGGAGAAGGGCCAGACGAGAGTGTCAGACACCCCGATACAAAAGAGACTAAGAAAAAATATGCAAATCTATAGAATCCCGTCAGCCTTCTATTGGAGCTATTGGATAGTCTGGCTAGGTGTATTAGCTACAATGAATACACTACCAGGATGGGCTAGAACGACTAACCAATCCCACCAACCTTTTGAACATACCCTAACTAACCAAATTATATGGCCTTGGACAGATGCTTATTATGGACATACAGGAAGTATGGATGCAGATTTGTATGGGACAGAGTTAGCAACCGCCATACTAAGCAATAACCTAACACTCCAAACATATAAATGGGAGAATTCATCCCATACCTGGACAGCTAAAAAAGGAGATGAGATACAGATAGGCTGCAGAGTATTCAATGTAAATGTGATAATAAGTCGGCACCCTTTAATTCAAACCGTCCGTCAGCCCCCTTTTACTCAAATCGTTATCAGAGACAAAACGGAATCTAAAATAGCTCAAACCCATTGTGAGTCGGAAGCCCGTTGGTATGCATTTACTGCAACCCAACCGGTGTCCATAGTTTGTTTGGGAGGGACCAGGTCAGGAGATCAAGCTATATCTTTCCGATTTCCATTGAATATACAGGAGGAAAATACAACAACCACAACCCACGCTCCCAAAGAGACTACTCAGACTACTCATACTGTTCCAACACAACCAACAGTCGTGCTTAGCCCAAGAATTTTTAAAATTGGACCATATGCAATTAGAAATACAGGTCAACAACAAATGCTGTTTAACCCGGCGTGGTCTCTCAAACAAGTTGAATTGTTAATGCAAAATAATGTTTCAAATATTCAGCCAGCATGTTCACCTTTCCTAAAGACTTCTTACGAGGGATGGACAACCTGGCTGCAAAAACAAACTCCTCACACAAAAAGAACGCAGAGAGACTTAACCGGTGCTTTGGGAACAGGATTGGGAGTTTTAAATAGTATTGATTCGGAGGTGATAATGAACAAATTGAATACCTCAATTAGTGATTTAACTAATATACAAAGGCCTTTGCGATCTTCCTTATTGGCTTTGGGGGCTAACCAGTGGCTGTTGTCGAATATATTACCAAAAGGGGAAAAGGTAAATATAAAGGATCATGAATTGATTACAGATACACTCAGTGTACTCCAAAATAACCTCTCTTTAGCTCTCAGCTGCATCCAGGCTCAAATATGGATGCAGTCGATAGCTGCCTCAATTATAAGAGAAGGTGAAAAAGGTATTCTTCCTACTGAAATTCGGAGAATAATTTGGGACAGTGCTACTAATTTTGAAAAGAAACTCCAATCCTGGTGGAACCTGGTAAACTTTACCTATGACCCCATCACAAACACAGCTACTACCTTTATACTCACTATTTACAATGCCACCATATACCAAATTTATCCTGTCATTGCATTAGGGCTGAATCACAACGGGACCATACTCTATCCTTCTGAGCATAGAGTATGGGCCCGAAAGGTAAACGAAAAATGGCAAACTGTCAATCTAGAGTCCTGCATTGTACGGGAACAACAAGGATTCATTTGTGAAGGCAATGCAATTGAGGCACAAGATATTTGTTTAGATACCGAACAAAATATTTGTCACTTTGAGGTCCATCCCAATGAAAATCCTAAAACAGTACTTATATATATTGGCGAAGGTTGTGTATGTTTGAGGACGGTTTGTGAATTCTTAACCGTAGACAAGATCATAATAGAGACAAAAAATTATTCAAATCTCTGTGTTTGCAATTTCACAAAGGTAATCGGATGTGACTTTTCCTATTTAACCCCGGTCATGTCTCACCAACTCCTGCAATCCAATTATACATTAATACATAATCTACAACCTACACCCATTGGAATGAATCTCACTTTGGTTAGACAGTTACTTCAACACAAAGACTTAGTTAGAATTTTAGAGAAAGTTAGAGAAAACGGACAGAAAACTCTAATAACTGTTCATCACAATGTGGAAGAAATACACCGAGTCTTGGAAAGAGCAAAAAAGAATGCAGAACATAACTGGTGGGACACCCTTTTTGGATGGTCACCTACTGCTACAGGCATCTTGAACAAGTTGTGTCACCCCATTGTGGTTCTCTTGATATTAATCTTAATCAGTTTGACTTTGTCAATAATATTATATGTCATAACTTGGAGAATGATGCAACGGGTAACATATCTGATATCTGTCACCCGTCCAATACTCATTAAAGCCAAAAACAATCAATTAGATGATGACTTTAAATTGAAAAAAACTCTCCTGTTAAGTCAACAAGAATTGCAACGATTTGATGAACAAAATGATAAAAAGAAAAAGGGGGAATTGTGATAGACAGTAAACTGTTTGTTCATCAAATTCCATTGAAGATACTGGGAGCTCGTGACATGTTATTCCATAAACTATGTTGGCCTAAGCTTAATCTTAACTATTACACAGTGTAACGACTAACTGACTGCAAGTGCTTATCTAAGTTGAAATGCTGAAGCAAGGACTCCTACTAGGCAAAAGACTGAAAAGAGGGAGAAAGGGAAGAAGGACAAAGGGGAGAAAGACAAAGGGGAGAAGAAGAAAAAAAAAAAAGGGGGTAGTGTCTATATTCTGTAAGATATAAACAAAGACTTTGTGAGCCACTCTCAGGAAAGTAGGAAATACGAGAAGCTGGTGACGCGAGGAAGACCCGGATGGAGCGACCCCCTAGCTGCAAAGTGCGCAGACGCAGGATACACCTCTCAGAGAGACCCGATAACGGAAGGCGGAGGATATAAAAAAGACGGACCCTTGGGAAGTGAGTGCGCGCCGTTGGTGGAGTAGGTACTCCCCGGCCGCCCAGCGCTGTTTTGCTTATTGCCGCTTGCTAAAATAAATAATTGAAATTTAATTTGTCCTAACTTGCATCATTTTGGCAAGATAGTCTATAACATCCTGTATCGGCATCACAACCCCCTGCATCTCACTGACCCCAGGAAGAGCCCTGAGCATCCCAGGAGGGAAAGGATCCCCGTTCCCAGGGGATGGGCGTCAGGGCTTGACCATCCTGTTGATGAAACACATCGAGGCCTTTCACAGTCCCCTGAACATTTCATTTTCAACCCTTAAGCAGTGCCTCTGACTTCCTGCTTCCCCAGACCCCAGGGACAGGAAACTTGTCTCCTCATTCCTTCCCTGGCCTCTTCAGTCATGGCCCTCGCTGGGGATCACTGACACCCTCAGAAACTTGGAGGTTTGCTGCTGACTTTCCCTTCTCTAGAGGCCACTTCAATCCCTTTTCTGGACCTGCAGTTCAGGAACTTGGCACCAGAGGGCTCATTAACACGCAAATCCCCCTGACAAGCCAAGTCTCTGGGCATCACTTCATTCCTCACTTCTGAAGTGGTTAATTTGAGAGGTTTCAGGCATGCAGGCAAAGTGAAAAGCTTTCAGTCCTAAACGTCAATAAGAAACAATTCATTCTTTTCCACTCCTTGTGTTTCTGCTCACACATTAAGTGACATCAGCAAACTCCACTGGATATTGATCCTGAGCATCTGCTGATAGAGGCTGAACATGTAGGGAAGCCAAGACCCTCTATGTCAGACACTCTCTGGGCAATCTTTGTCCCTAGCAACTCCCAACTCCACATTTCTCTCATCAGCCCCCTGGGACTTCCAGCACCTTTTTTCAAATCTGTGCTTTCTCCACGACAGGCTGCAGCTGCATCTTGCAGCCCTTTGACACCAACTCCCACCTGCTGTACTTGGAACAGGACCTGCACGTGGACACAGAGGGTGTTTAATTACCAAAAATCTAAATCAACGGAAGGCATGCTTTAATATAATATAAAATACACTCCTCTGTTGTATATTAAGTCCACCTTACCTCCTCTGAAGGCCACTTGCCACAGTGGAGATGGATTTAAGCCAAAGGAAAACACATTATTTTGTCAAGCAGAGACCCCAGGAACCCCCAAAGCACCCCCTGCCCCAGACTCTGTCCATATTCACTCACAGACACTCACACCCTGAAGTCACGAGCTCCCTCGAGCTTCCCATCTGCATCCCATCCCTTCCCATTCCCATCTGCAAACCCACCTGTTAAACAGGACTGGACTCAGCATTGGCCCCTGGGCTTCACCACTGGTGCCCTGCTCCCAAGGGGACTTTGTGCTCTTGGCCATGGCCTTCTGGATCCGGCCATTCACCCTGTTTCCAGTCCACCTCACTCACGCCTATCAGGGTGTGACGGGATGCAGCGTGAAAAGAATTGTTAATACGGAGGTGAAACACCTTCCCTGCTCTCCCCTCATCCACCAGCTGAGGCATCTCATTGCTGTGGTGGGTTAACCGTGGCTAATGACCAAACTGCCACCCAGCTGCTGGCTCACTGCCTCTCCCACCCCAGTGGGATGGGGGAGAAAATAGGAAAAATGGGAAGAAGAAAGCTGCTGGGTGGGGACAAGGACAGGGAGATCACTTCCCAGTTCCCATTATGGGCATGACTTGCCTTGGGTGAAAGTAAGCCGATGTTTGTCAATAAAAATAGAGATTTAATTATGAATTCAGGTCATATGGGAAAAAAAGCAAACAGTAAAACAACACCTTTCCTCTCCCCTCTCCCAGGTTCAGCTTCACTCCTTCACTCCAGGCTCCTCTCCCCCATCCTGAGCAGTGCAGGGGCGTTTGGGATTGGGGGTCACAACAGTACGTAACAGTTTTTCTCTGCTTCTCCTTTTTTCCCACAGTTTTTCTCTGCTCTGGCACTAATCCTCCATGGGCTGCAGGGAAGATCTGCTCCACCATGGAGTGCCTTCTCCTCTTTCTCCAACATTGGTGTTCCTTCTCTTGTTTATCAACGTGTTTGTTCCCTCCACCTCTACCTGTCTGGTGTTTTCTGCCCTTTTTTGAATATGTTTTCACAGAGGCACGACCAGTTTTGCTGATGGGCTGATCTGTGTCCTGCCTTGAGACCATTGTGGAGCTGGAAACAGATCTGTCTGGCACAGGGCAACCCCTGGCCTCGTCCCACAGAGCTACCCTTGCAGCCCCTCCAGCTACCAACCCCTTGTCACATACACTCCATACAGTCACCCACTGTGGAAAGGGCAGGTGCCAAAGACTTTTTTTTGTTTGTTTTTTGAACTTTGTTTTCCTTTATTATTATTTGTTGACAATTAAGAAACAGCATCCTGTGAGTGTGTGTGCAGCCAGTTCTCCAAATGGATCAGGTGGGAATTGGTGCAAATGAGCTGCAACCTTCAGCTACAGACAGAAAGACTGGATCTGGAAAAGCCCAGGGGGCTGAGAAGAGAGACCTCAGTGCTGGGGACAGAGTGACAAAGGTTGGCCACAGAGTGTGTGACCTCCCTGAGCTTGCTTTTCCTACATGCTTTATCAGACTCCATCAGGGCACACACAGGGTCAGTATCAATTGGAGAATGTAGATTTTTCTTGATGTAGAAGATGAAAAATGAAGAAAATTGCACAAACAAAATTGAAAAAATAATGTATTTCATATGTTAATCTTTTCTAAGATACACTCTGGAAATGTCACTATTTTAAAGAATTGAAAAATTAATAAAATTTTGCACAAAGATGTTTCTTTTTACAGGACATGGCTTTCTCCACCACAAGCTGTCCCACAGTGTCTTGCATCTCCATCTGTTCCTCACCAGGGTGTACACACCAACGCACTAACCAACATCTCTCTCACCCCAGCATCTCCCGTCCTTTACTGATGTCTCCCATCGTTGCTGCCTTTGTTGCTCCAGCAGGTTCCAAGGAGCCCTGTCAGCTTCCTTCATCCAAGGGTGCATTGCTGAGAGGCTGCTGAAGCTTGTCCAACCCTTGGAATGTTACCCCAGCTGCTCTTCCGCATGAGCACCACTGATACTGCCCCAGGACACTTCAAAAGTGTCAGGCATGACGACATGAGTCTGGACATAATGTTCAAAAGCACTTGGGTGCAGGTGATGTTCTCCTCAATCCTTTTGGCGAAGGGAAAAGGTTCAAGAAGGGAACAGACCCTGCAGATAGACAATTGGTTGTGCCATTGGTGTTAGTAATGGGTTTCTATGACCTTGAGACCCTCCCTGAGGAAGAGATGGGATTCACCTGATGAAGTGGGACAAAACTACCTTTGCTAACAAGCTGGGCAACCTGCTAAGAAGACTTTAAACTGAAAGGGTGGATGAAAGGAGACAATGACCAATAATCACAGGAGGAAATGGTGGACAGGCTTTCAAGGAAAGGGTCTTGAATGATGAGATCCGAAGGGACATGGTAAGAAACAAAACAGAGCTTAGGAGGAAACATCTCAAACGTGCACATAAAGAAGGAGATGCCCACAGGACAGCACGATGGAAATGCTCTCCTGCCCTTTCTGGGAGATCAGCATGACTGGACACCTCTTTTAAGAGCTTGCACAGGAATTCTCACAGCTTGAATGTTATCTGAAATAGACTCTCAAAACCAGAAATTAGTTTGGAGAGGAGATATTGCTTTATTCTGTGCAGGGTGCTAGGGAGAAAGTATCCACAAATCAAGCACCCCACAGCAAAGAATTACAAACTATTTATACACTCCAATCTAGGTGTTTACATATTTCGTATAATGATTATTGCTTAGTCATTTATCACTCCTATCCCTTATTGTTTAGTAACTTACTCTGTGTTTGTCAACATTCTGCACAAGCTCGGAGGGTAAGGGTCTGTATCCGGGCAGGGGTCTTAAGCTTATTCACATAAGACAATTTTAACAAGCTTCCATGTCCCAGGATGTTTCTCTTCTTCAAGGACTGTAGTTTCTGATTAGAAGTTCCTTGTTAATTATTGTCGATGGTTTGAGGAACACGCTGACCTATCTGGCATGTCCAATTTGTCCTTGTGTTTAATAAGGAACATTTGTATGGATAACAATATCGACTAAGTGGCCTTGGGCATGATGGGAAGCATTTGTGGGGCCTGCAATGTGTGATGAGAAATGGTTTTGCGGCCTACAGTTCCCAATAAACATTACATACATTCCCATCGATAAGATACACACACAGTCTAAGCAGCTCTGAACAAGGCCTCTTGCTCAGGGTGACATGGAGAGCAGACAAGAGGAATTAGATGTCCGTGTGCAGTCACAGAGCTCTAGTCTCATTTGGATAACAAAGATGTGGGGCATTGCTGACACCACTGGAGAGCTGCGATGGATGGGTGCTGCCTTTTCAGAAACACAGGCTGAAAAAACAAGGGAGGAGAGTTGTCCTGCACATGGGAGAGCAGTGGGAATGCATGGAGCTTTGCTTGGGAAGAGGTGATGTGTCAGCTGAGAAGCAATGGATTAGTGGGCAGAGTCACATGGGCTAACTGTGGTGAGTATCTGCTATAGGGAATCAGGATGATGCTGAGAGCCTGCAGGGAAAGAGCTGCAGGTGTGGGACACTGAGCACAGCCTGTGGTAAAGACAAGTGAAGGCTCTGGCATGGCTAAGAGCCCCCAGCAGAGCCAAGGTCATTTCCCCCTTGCCAATGGTTGTTGCCTCTGCAGCTAAGGCCTACCAGGACAAACCTCAGCCTTATGGCACCAGGAGCTCATGGCCTCCTTGCCCCACCCAGGACAGACCCATCAGTGCCATACCCTAGTCCTGCCCTTGGCACCGCACATTGCCACATGACACTGCCCCAGGAAGAGCCCTGGGCAATGTGGGAGGGACAGGATCTCCCTTCCCAGGGGCTGCGGGTCAGGCTTTGGCCCTTTGGCTTCAACACATGAAGGCAGACTGAGCATCAGAACCACCTTTACATTGGGTTTGCTACCTCTCATTCCTGCCTGCACCTTTCTGCTCTAACCAGCCCCTGGGGAGGCTTTGCTGGGGATGGCCCTCAGTGGGACCCAGTAACACTCCTGGGAACTGTAGGTGTTGCTTCTGACCTTGACTTCTTCAGCCATTGGTTCAGGCTCCTCTCAGTGTCTGAGGCTCATGGTCTCAGCACCAAAGACACCATGGGGCTCATGAAAATGCAAAAGGCCATGTTTCTTCCAAGTATTTTCTTCAGTCTTCAAGTCTTCGTTACTAATTGGAGAGATCTCTGGAGTGCACGTAAAGGGGGAGATTTCACTGAGCATTTAATACTGAAGTATATTTTATTTTTAAGAGTCCTGTATTACTTTTTCAGTTTACAGAAGTGATGGCAGCATTCTCTAATTGATGTTGATGCAGGGGGTCTCCTCCTGCTGTCAGGAGGGGTAGGACCAGCTCCTCCTGGAGGTCAGACACTCCATGGACAACATGATTCCTCACCTCCCCAGCCCGGCCATTTCTCCCATCACCCCCCTGGCACTTGCAGCACTTCTCCTGACATCAGACTTCTCCAGCCCAGCTGCAGCTGGAGGTTACAGCTCCTCTACACCAGCTCCCACTGGCTTCCCTCAGAGACCTGGCTGCACACGGGCACAGCAGAATTTCTCCTCATTGCCAACAAACAGAAGGAAAACATGGGAGAGTTTAACAAACAACAACCGCCACTGCTCAGCTGTGTGCTAAGGGGAAGCTGCCTCCACTGAGGTTCACCATCCCCAGGGGAGAACCTCACTAGCAATGTTTCAGACAGATCGATGGGAAATGAGAGATATGAACACAGTGAAGGAGGTGGCTGAAGAGAGAATTAGACTGCTGAGAGACAAGGGCAGGCTTCTGACTCCCTGAAGCTCAGAGCTTCAGTTTCAGTTCATACACTTCCTAGAAATTCCCATGTGGTCATGGTGGAAAAACATCATCACTTTATTCAAAGTTTTCAGTCACCTCAGCTGATGAAAAGGTGCTCAGGTGTTTTTTAGAAGTCTCAGGCAGTTCTTCCCCTTTCCAGGCAGAGCTCAGCTGTCTGACCATGGACATCGGTAGAGGCCGGGCAGAGGGGCCCAGGACACCTGCACTGCCACCAGGCATCTCTTTCCCTGTGACATAGAGCATCGGTGTCCCTGTAGCTACATCCCACCCTGGTTCTGGAAATATTTTTGTCTTTCAAAATCATAATTAAAAAAATGTTCATGATATTGCCCAAAGAGTGATATATCAAAACAGAGCAAAGTAAATTAAAGATGAAATAAACATCAACAAATGGAAAAAAAGCTGAAAGCTTTATTAAATATATTCTTTGCTTTTCTTCTTTCCTCATTGCTTTTGTTTTATTTTTATTCACATTTCCTAAACATTTCTAGCATACTCAGGCCTGCAGCATAAAAGACAGATATTTCTATGTCTTGCTGACATCCCAGCACAATAAAACCCCTCCCCACCCAGCAGCATCCTTGCCACTCCTCACCCCTCACAAGAAGAGAGTCACCACTAAGGTGGCAGGCTCTCTCCCCTGATACGGGGAAGCTGGGTGACCACCGGCAGCGAAACCCCCTGGGTTTGGGTGGCCAGATTTGCACTTGTCTCAACACATCTGTGTTAACAGTGTCTGCTCAATGGGGTCTCTGCATCATCCATGGACAGTCCCTTTTTCTTCCCTCCAGGATAAATGAAGAGTGACTCCTTTGTAGGTGAAGAAAGGGAGGAGATTGTTCTCACCCAACATCAGACACCTCTGGGCAGATGTCTATGTCAAATCAAGTTGTCTGGACTTCCCCTCCTAGTTAATAGAGAGAAAGGAGTTGTCTCCACTGAGGTGTCTGGAGATCGTTTTCCTGGTGACCAGGGAATGCTCCAGAAGGGTTCACATAGGTCCTGTGTCACCCTTCCAAGCACCCTGTGGGTACTTCAGCTACCCCAGGGCATCTCAGAGAGCAACAGCTGATGGATGTGGGCAAAGGAATTACTCAAATGAATTTGCTCCATCACCTTCCCGGGGACTGAGTTGTTACTGACCAGCCTTTAGTTCCATGGATGCTCCTTGTTGCTCTGCTTGAAAATGGGTGCAATGTCTGCCATTTCCCACCCTGTGTGCCCTGACATTTCAAAGATGACCAGGAGCAGCCTTGCAATGACCCCAGGCAGCTCTCCCAGCACCCTTGGGCACATCCCCTCTGCTCCCATGGAGCTGTGTGTGCCCAAGTGGTGCAAGTGCACCCGAGACACACCTTCCTCTGCCATGGGTGCAGCCCTGCCTGCACAGGTGTTGGTCAGAGACTCAAGAACCATGGAGTCTGGGGGCAGATCTTACCAGGTGAAGAGGATGGGAAAACAATGAGTTCCTCACCCTTTTCCTGGTTTGAGACCCAGATGAGCTTTAGCTTTCCTGCCTCCACCCCTGTACCCCAAGGCCATGTCTGTATCCACCTCCTGGATAACCTGTTCCCTCTCCCACCCCTGTGCAATGCCTTCTGGCGTGTGAATGCTTCAGCCAGAAGATCCCTGTCCATCCCCACCAGCCTCCAGCTAGGCCCTGCTCAAATCCCAGAACATCAGACTGAGGTGCTGCTGGGCTTTGATGTTGTTCCCAAAGATCCAAGAGGGCTCCATGTACCTTGCCTCTCCAGGATCACCTCAAGCAGATGCTGAACCATGTGAAATGTGCTGTGCTGCAGGCCAAGGCTGTCATTCGGCTGTTTGTCTTTTTCCTCTGCCATGGTCACTGCAGCCACAGCTGCCCTCAGCATTCACATCCTCATCCACTTCTGCCTTGTTCATGAGTATCAGAGTGCAGCCCTAGTCAGTCATCACCTGCCTGTGTCCAAAACGGGAGGGGTGAGGCAGGGGAAAGGTCCCTGTCTGGGTGCTGGCTCTGAGGACACCTCTGTTCCAACCCCCCGACCAGCTGCAGCACGCAGGAGGGCAGGCCCCGCTCATGGACACCCTGCTCAGCCCTGTCTGCTCTGGAGCAGACCTGACACCAAGCAGCATCTCCCCTCAGACCCACTCCTGGGACTGCAACTTGGAGGGGGCTCACCTGGAAAGAAGTGCCCAGGAGTGAGCCAACAGCCAGGCTGTGTGAGGGCTGAGAAGGTGCTTGGAGGACAAGACAATGAAGGAACCAAGGAACTTAAATTTCCATGAGGATGAATTACAGTGGAAAAGGTTGAAGACCTACTGTCAAATGCGAGTGGAGCCTGTATGTGCAAGAGTGGACAGACTCCCAAACAGCAGTTGTCTAAAACAAGCGGAGACAAATCCCAGGTAGTGTCCGCGCGGCATGGAAATACACCAGAAGGAGAAACTCCTTGCTGTCCATGAATGCCAGGAAGGTGTTTTAGTCACAGTTGGCATTCAGCTTCCCTGATTCCCAAACCCTATGAGAAAGAGTTTCAGGGTGCAGACCATGGCCTTTGGGGGTGTTAAAGCTGGATGCAGTGAGGTGCAGGGATAACGTAGAGCTGTCTGAGGCAGTGCCTGCCAGGCTCCCCTTGCAGTCAGTGGAGTGGAGGAGACGTTCACTTGACTTCTCTTATTTGGTCACATGAAACACTGGAGGACCTGGGCTCCATAAACATCTGCTCTCTCATTGGCTTATCAGATATCAGATGGGACATCACAGGATAATAAGATCATTGAGGATCAGCGTAGAGCTTGGGACATCTATGAGAAAACCCTCTGCTCAAAGCAGGGTCAGGTATATGGTGAGACTTGGCTTCTTAGGGCTTGGTCCATCTGGGTCTTGAAAACCTGCAAGGATGGAGGACTTCACAATCTCTCAGGGGGACCAACGCTTGTTCCAATGCTTGGCTAGCCTCATGGGGAAAAAGGAGAGCCCCACCTGGCTGTGCGGTGCCCCTCAGCCATCCCTTCTCCAGGATGAAGAAGCCTGTCATTGGGAGCCCTTTCCCTGAGCAGAGGCCTGGGAGACCTTTTCAGGAAAGACTAAAGCAAAGGCACCGTTGAGTCCCTCATCCCCATCTGTCTCTGCTGCTGTGAAACCCCCTCCCCATTCAGCAGCAACTGGCATGGGCCTTGTTCAGCCTTTTACTGCAAACGCAGTGACTGAAGCTCTTCATTTTGCTCTGGATGTTGCCTGGAGCCCCCCTCAGCTCCAGGGGAGCTTTGGCTTTCCTGAACACATGTCCTCAGCTCAGGTCATATTTCTAAATGCCTCCTTCATAGCGTGTCCTTGCTTCCACCTCTTGATCATTGTGTCATGGCCCCCATCTGTGACCCATCCCTGCATCGGTGCAGCCCCACTGCCCAACACATGCCCCCACAGCCCCCTCATCAGACAGTGCCCAGGACAGGGTGTGTTTGGGGTGTGGAAACATCCCCCACCAAAGCCCCCATGCCAGACCTCAGCGTCGACCCCGACCAACTTTCCTGGTTTTGCAGCCCCCTAGAGCCCAGCCCCACTAAATCCACAGCCGTGTCCCACACAAGGGTTCCCAGACAGCCCTGCTCTGGGGTCTGCCAAGGTCTGGGCAAGAAGAGAGACTGGGGCAGGGCTGACTCTTCCCCTGACACAGGCACTGAGATCAGCAGGAGGAAGGAGATAGGCACGGAGCAAAACCACCCATAAACTGGGGTGAGTGGGCAGTGCTGGAAATGGCTGATGGGAGGGGCTGGGGTTTGATAAATGCCAGTGGGCACCTTATCTGTCTGTCCATGCCACCAAGGGCATATACCAGCTTCCTCTCTCCTCCACCTGCCTTCCATGGTCTGCAGCACACAGCCACTCAGTGTGTCCTCTCCCTGTGTGGTCACACACCTCAGCTAACATTGGTGCTGTCCTCTACCAGGCACTTTCCAGCCCAGCCCAGCCCCTCCCCAGCTCTTCCCATCTGACCTACCTGCTCCTTATCTCAGCCCCACAGAGGATCCCAGTCTGGGCTGCGGGGTGCTGCAGAGCTCTGGGCACTCACCACACAGCCCCAGCCCCTCTGAAGGATACAGCAGCTGCTGGGAGGCAGAGAGGGGTCTCAGCCTCCCCATCACCTCAGGAATGGAGGCTTACCATGGCATGAGGGAATGGAGGTTAGTGAAACTGCAGGACTCCTGCTCTCAGGTCCAGGAGAGGCAGGACCCAGGTATCACAGACTGACTGTGCCCCCTCACTGTCAGCCCCTCTCCACAGGCCAGCACAAAAGTTCTGGTCAGGTGAGAGAAGAGCTTGCCCTGGGTTGGTGCCTGCAGAAAGAGGTTTCTCTTTTTCATGGATTCTTCCCTGCAGGCACAGAAATGCTCCCTTTCTCTTCTCCAGTGACATCCCTGTTCCCCAGAGAGCCTTTCCCCACATGAGTGTGTCTGTGCTGGCCTGCCCGGCCATTCCTGGCTCTGTCCTCATGCTCCCTGCAGGGCTCCAAGCTGGCCATGATGCTCCACACAGCAAGGGGACTATGGTGCCCTAGGGCCACAGGGTGTGATCCTGCACTGGCCACGCTGGTGGGGGTGTGGAGCAGAGCCAAACAGACAGGGTTCACTGCTGCTGAGGCCCCTTCCATCTTCCCTAGATGGCTCAAGGACCAAGGACAGGGCTGGGCAGGACCATAGGGTGTCTCCAATGGCACAAAAGGCAACGGAGGGCTGCAGTAGATCCAGCCCATGGGATTTCCAAGAGGGTGTCCTGAACCACTGTCGCGGATAAGTATTGACATGGTAATATTTAGTAAGAAATCTAGGTTTATTAATAACTAACAGCAATTTATTATTATAAAATAATTCAGAGATACTAAAAGAAAGAAAAGCAACTTATTCAGATTCTAAAATGACAAGATTCACACTAACTTACCTAACGGTACCTATATATATATACATATACACATGCATGCACATAACAAAACAGACAAACATACAGAAACAAAGGTGTTTGGATTCAGTAGAATGAACACAGAACGGACATACACACACAGAAACAGGGGTACGTACCCACACACACACACACACACACCCCCCAGTAAAGAGAAGCGAGCTCAAAGAAAATTTCCCTCTCGAGTTTAGAGCAAATACTCCCAATGCCTTGGCATTCCTCAACGGGCGATAATTGAGACTCGAGTGGGGGACTTCGCCCCGGCCTTCCGTCTGGAGCAGACGACACCTTAAGGCTTTGGTACCTGAGAGGCGTCCCAGCTCAGGGGAGGTGCTGGTCACAGGCCCGCTGCGATCCAGGAGAGCTCAAAGGGTCTTCCTGGGGGCCACCATTTATAGGGTCCAAGATAATTGACTTTTATCAAATACCTTCTGGTGCCTTCCAGCAGTTACAAAAGAATTTGATTAATGTGCGACTCTGTTATTGTTCCCATTTGACCACATCCCAGGCACAGGTGTGCCAGGCCCTTAGGAGTTGATGGGCCGTTATAGCTGTTTCCGAGCAATCGGGAGGGGCAGGAGCCAGGCTCGTTAACATTGTCAGTCCTTATCTCCACAGATTGGTGTATAGCTTGGGGGATGTGGGTGGAATCGCACCTAGCACCAAGCAGCCCAAAAAAGAGGGGTGTGTGTGTGTGTGTAAGAATTGCACCACCACAACCACCCTCCAGTCTGTGTCCCTTTGCCTGCTGGCTCCTCACACCCTCTCCTGGCATTGCAGGGCCCTCATCAGCCCGTGCTGTCCTCAGGTTCACTTTTCCTCCAGGACACAAAACTTGGATGGTCACTCAGTTTATGAGGTGCCACTCACTGCCCCCCCCGACTGTCCCTGGATATCCCTTGAGCTCACTGAGCTCCCCCACACACTACCCCTGGAGATCCCCTGAGCAATCCTGACAGCTCCCGATTCCTCTCCAGGAGGGCTTCTGCCGTCAGCCCCACTGAAGATGAGACAGTGCCAGGCAGATAAATAAAAGGTTAATTGCTGTCTGCATGGACATGTGCAACCAAGAAGAGAGGTCTCAGTCCCTAATAGATCTCCCTGGGACATGGTGGTTCTGGCATGGAGGCCAGCTCTGACACCATGATTCACATGGCCTGCTCCTGCCTGCAACCACAGGGGTGCCACTGTGGGCACAATGGGACTGTCCAAAGCTACACAAGAGCTTGGGGGTGACACAAATGCAAGGGCACAGCAGGACGGTGTGGAAGTGAGGAGAGACCAGCACTAAAAGGCCACATCCTGTTGCTGTCCTTGGCCGTGTCTCATGGCCTCCCATGGAGGGAAGCAGCCCCAGCTCACAGGTAGCAGAGAGGCAGTGCCTGCTGAGGCAATGAGGAGCAGCCCCGAGGGGCACTGGGGCTGCTCCTCCAAGGGGCAGCTGGGCCCTTGGCTCCTGAATCCCTTCTGCCTGCTGGGGCTGGGCCCACAGCTCCAGAGGAGATCTAAGATATGGGAGTAGAGGCAAATGATTACTTTCTGACCAGCCTATTTTTCCAGACTGTCCAGGTCTCTCTATGAAGGAGCTCTGTCTCCCCATGTGGTGTTGTCAGAAAATATTTTAAGGGTTATTTCAACCCTGCCATCTAGGTAATTAGGAAGATGTTGAAGAGTGTGGGACCCAGTATCATTTCCTGGGGGATCCAACATGTCACAGGCTTCCAGACTGAGTAGAAAGCATTGATCACCACTCTCTGAGTGCAGCCTGTTAGCCAATTTCCTACCCACCTCGCAGAGCACCCCTCCAGTCTGTATCTTGCCCATTTTTCCAGGAGAAGGCTGCAGGAAGCAGTGTTGAAGCCTTTGCTGAAGTCCAGGTAAACAACATCCACTGCTCTCATGTTGACAGAAGATGTTATTTAGTAGAGGAAGGTGATCAGGTTACATTGGCATGATTTACCCTTGGTACATCCATGCTGGATTTTCCCAATGACCTCCTTAATTTGTCTTGTGACAGTTGAAAGGTTCCCCATCTCAATCCCTCAGACAGTCCTCATTGCCCCTTCTCCCCCTGGCCATGCTGCTTTGGAAGCTCCCCCAGCATCCAACCCCTGCCCAGACCCAGCCATGTCCCATGCTGGTCTTTGCAGACAGCCTTGCTCCAGGGTCTGCCAGCGTCTGGGCCAGGAGAGAGGCCGGGCAGGGCTGGTCATTGCACCTATCCAGGCACTGAGCCCAGCAGGAGGATGGAGATGGTCTTGCAGAAAGACTCGTCCATAGCCCTGGGGTGAGCAGCCAGTGCTGGAAATGGCCAATGAGAGAGGCTGGGGGGTGATGAAGGCCCTGGGCCACCGTCCCGGTCTGTCCATGCCACCAAGGGCACAGACCAGCTTCTTCTCTCCTGCACCTGAATGTCTTCAATCCCTTCCACAAGCCCTGGCTCTGCACCACAAATGCCCTGGTGTGTGTCCTCTCCCTGCATGGTCATGCAGTGCGAGTTAGATGCTGATGGTTTTCTCTCATCAATATTTTCCATCCCAGCCCGGATCCCTCCAAGCTCTCCCACCTCCCCTGGCCCCTCTCCACCTCTCTCTGCAGCACAGCCCAGTCTGGGCTGGTGCCAAGGCAGTGCCCACTGCAGGGTGCTCTGGGCACTCACCCCACAGCCTCAGCCCCTCTGAAGGGCACAGCAGCTCCTCGGAGGCAGGAAGGGGTCAGCCCCAGAGATGGGAGGCACTCATGGCACAAGGGGAAGGAGCTCAGGGGCAACTGTGTCCCCTACTCTCCTGTCCAGCAGATCTTGAGGGGTCTGTAGCTGCTCTGTGCTATCCCTTCTCCCCAGACCAGCACAAGATACTTAAGCTGGTGCAGCCAGAAAGGTGTTCTCATTCCCTGTTTATTCCTGCCCTGGTAAGGATGGATATAAGACAAAAAAGTCATGCATTCATTTATTTTTCTTAAAGCCACAGAGTGCCTGCTTCCTCCTTTAGACAAAGTTCCTGGGTCACACAAGATGGGTGGACACTAATGTAGGAGGGAATGAATAATTGAATGTCTTTGTAGACCACATCATCACAAATGAAAAAAGGAAAATATAATTATATAAAGAAGGAAAGACATGGTTGGGCTGTCATGATTTATACTGGAAGTCATTTGCAGAGAGTGGCTGACAGTCTAAGGCTGCTGAAAAACAGCAAATCACTTTCCTCAGGGCATCCTTGAGCTCCTGATTCTTCATGCTGTAGATGAGGGGGTTCATTGCTGGAGGTACCACTGAGTACAGAAATGACACCACCAGGTTCAGAGATGGGTAGGAGATGGAGGGGGGTTTCAGGTGGGAAAAAAATGAAGTGCCAACAAACAGGGAGACCACAGCTAGGTGAGGGAGGCACGTGGAAAAGGCTTTGTGCCGTCCCTGCTCAGAGGGGATCCTCAGCACGGCCCTGAAGATCTGCACATAGGACACCACAATGAAAACAAAACATCCAAAAACTAAACAGACACTAACCATGATAAGCCCAACTTCCCTGAGGTAGGAGTCTGAGCAGGAGAGCTTGAGGATCTGGGGGATTTCACAGAAAAACTGGTCCAGGGTGTTGCCTTGGCAGAGTGGTAGTGAAAATGTGTTGGCCGTGTGCAGCACAGCGTAAAGAAACCCAGTGCCCCAGGCAGCTGCTGCCATGTGGACACAAGCTCTGCTGCCCAGGATAGTCCCGTAGTGCAGGGGTTTGCAGATGGCAACGTAGCGGTCATAGGACATGACAGTGAGAAGAAAATACTCTGCTGAAGCACAGAAATAGAAGAAGAAGAGCTGGGTAGCACATCCATGGTAGGAGATGTCCCTGTTGTCCCAGAGGGAATTGTCCATGGCTTTGGGGAGAGTGGTGGAGATGGAGCCCAGGTCAAGGAGGGAGAGGTTGAGGAGGAAGAAGTACATGGGGGTGTGCAGGTGGTGGTCACAGGCGATGGCGGTGATGATGAGGCCGTTGCCCAGGAGGGCAGCCAGGTAGATGCCCAGGAAGAGCCAGAAGTGCAAGAGCTGCAGCTCTCGTGTGTCTGTGAATGGCAGGAGGAGGAACTCAGTGATGGAGCTGCTGTTGGACATTTGTTCCCTCTGGGCATGGGGGACTGTTGAAAGAGAAGACACTAACAAGTTAAGGCAGGTTTTCTTGAGCCAATCCTATGCTTTTTCCTAAAACATCCCCTCAAAATGATTTCTTTTTCTTTGGGGGAATTTAATTCAACTCCTTTTTTTTGAGCTCAGGTTTGTGCTGCTGATTGAGGGCACCTTCTTTGAAGGGGCAGAAGACATCTTTTTCTTTGCGCTCAGCCTGAATACAGGGGAGCCCTGAGGAACAAAAGGGCTCCCCATGCCCTTGTGTAGACTCAGGAGAGCTGCAGGTCTGCCCACAGGTGACCTGCTGGTTACCACACAGTAGCCCCAAGATTACTACACCTCTCACTACTGGAGGATGTTCTCACTAACAATGTGCTTGAAGAAGAAATTGGACTTTTGTGTGCTCAGAAGTGACTAGTTTCTAAGCCCACTTCTCTCTCCTTCCTCATCCAGCTGAGCAGGGGAGGATGCATAGGGGTCCCCAGCTCTCTGCTGCCTTGAGATGTCTCTGCGGGAAATGTTTTTCTCCAAGTCTCCTCCCTGTGGTGCTCACAGCTCCCATCCCACTGGCTGTGTCCTCACCTCTGCCCTGCAGACCCCTCCTGGCAGCAGGGCCCTGCCCAGGGGTATCTCCTTGTCTGCAGGATCTCATGGGTACATAAGACCAAACCTGATGAGGTTGTAAAGGTGACGCTGGGGCTCTCTGAAAGCCCTGTCCTCTTCATTTTGATATACCTAAATGTATTCACCTCTAAGAGAAAAAGGGTTTAGAGTGTCTCATACAGAACCAAGAGAGTAATTTTCATGTCCAATTCCCTACACACACAAACAAGACCAGGAGACAAAAAGAACAATGTCCTTCTCTTACAGGTAGTCCCTGCCTTCATGTGCTTATATAAAGGGTGCATCTGTCAATGCCCAGTGCAGATCTGGACCTGTGAGCATCCCTGATGCACACAGCACCCTCCCCACAGCAGAAGGAACCTGCCCTGCCGGGGGTCTCTCCTTCCCCCCACAGCTTCTTCCCACAGCGCCGTGGGCAGCTCCCCGGGCAGGCTGAGTGCTGACCCTGGCAGGCAGCAGAGTCCCTGCCCCAGCACACAGCCCCTGGGCTGCAGGGACCCTGCTCTCAAGGACAGCCCTGGGCACCCCTGGCTGCACCCGCGCCTGCACACTCCTGCAGCCGTCCCCGGGAGAAGGCAGCCGCCATGGCCTGTCCCTCTGACAGTGCAGCAGGGAAGCCCTGCTCTGGAGCACGGCCTCCTCCTCCAGACACCAGGGACATTCCTGGCGGCTGTGCCGGCTTCACCACATCCCTCCACCACCTGCAGCTGCATTGCCCTGCACCCAGAGACTTACTGTGTCAAGGGCTGCGAAGATTTCTCCTCCAGTGAGCTCTCAGCATCCTGCCACTGCCGTCTGCCTTTCCCCTCTATGTGCCCGGCTCCTCTGCCCTCGGTGCCTGCAGGCAGTGCCCTCAGCCCTGCTGCGCTTTGCAGAGGAGCTGCTCCTGGGCAGAGCTGTCTCTCTGCAGCGCTGACCACTTGCCCTCAGCTCTCTCCATCTCAGGAGCCCAGCCCAGCTCCCCAGCAGAGGAGCAGCCCAAGGCATTTTAATGACCCCTCAGGTGGGTTTGGTGCTGAGTCCATGATGCTCAGATGGTGATAAGACTTTTAAAGGTGCCTGTCAAGAAGTCAAAATTACATGCAAATTCCAAAGTTTCTTTGAATGTTAATTGGTCCCACTGAGGACCATTTCTGACAAAGCCTCACCAGTGGCGAGTTAGAGCAGAAAACTCCAGACAGAGATGAGAGGTAAACAAAGGGCATGTCAAGCTGGAACAAATACTGAATAAACCTGGATGTGTTACATTAAGCCAAAGGGTCAAGGCCCGACCACCAGCCCCTGGGAAGGGAGATCCTGTCCCTCACACATTGCTCAGGGCTGTTCCTGCAGCTGTGACAATGCCAAGGGCAGGACTATGGTCCAACACCTCCCAGGCTCTCTGGTGGGGAAGGGGAGGCCCTGAGACCCAGTGCTGGAAGGGGAAGGTGCTTCCTCATCGGCATCAGTGACACAGACAACAGCCAGAGCCAAGGGCAGAAAGAGCTCATCTCTGCTGGGGGATTTTCAGACTTTCCTCATCCCTCTATCGTCTCCACCACAGGCTGTCCCATTGTGTTCCACACCTGCACCTCTTCCTCTGCAGGCTGGAGACATCCACCCAACTACCACACCTTGCTCTCACCTGAGCATCTCCCTTCCTTTACTGAGATCTCTCCATCCTCCCTGGCTGCTCCTTGAAACACAAAGCCTGGGGCTGCTCCAGTCTCCCTCTGGGTGACTTGTTACACCACAGCACTGCCCTTTGAGTGACATTTCTCTGTGTCCAGTCTGGGACTCCCCAGATGCACTTTGTGTAATTATATTTTCTCATCCTGTATCTTACTACTAAGAAAAGCTCCATCCTCCCTGAAATCCCCCCTCAGTCACTCTCAGGATACTCCTATAGTGCCTGGATCCTCCACACCGCTGGGGCAAAGAACTGCAGGTCCCTCAGCCACCCCACACAGCTCATGGGCACTAGGTCCTGAACCCCACCTTGGTAGAGCTTCACTCAACACTCTCCAGGTCCTCCCTAGTTCTCTAGAATGGGGAGCCACAACCTGGGACTCACCCATGTGTGTGGGGCCACACCAGTGCTGAGTGGAGGGGGATGGTAACTCAGGGTTTCAGGGTGGCCCATGCTCCTCGGAATGCAGCCCCGTAGGCAGCTGCCCTTGTTCATCGTGTCCATCCTCTCCTGGCTCGTAGGGCATCCCTCGTAGTGCCCAGGGCATTCTCCTCAGAGTCACTGCTCAGCCGATCAGGTCCCAGCCTGTCCTGATGTATGGGACTATTCACCCCTCCCCCAATGCCAGTGTAGGACTGGCCTCTTCACAAAGAAAAACTGGTCAAATATGTATCAGTCTGGGATGAGAATGTATATCTGAGGCTCATGAGAGAAGAGAAAAAAGCAAAGAGCAGGACTTAAGGAAAGTAGACCTTGGCCTGCTGAGGAACCTGCTTGGAAGAATCCCATGGGATACGATACTGAAGAGAAGTGGTGAGAGGTGTTTGATGGTCAAGGATCTCCTCTTACAGCTCCAGAAAAGTATACCCAGACATGGAGGAAGTCAAGCAATATGGGAAGAGCCTGGTATGGATGAGGATGAAGCATGAAGAGGCAGCACAGAGAAGGTGGAAGCTGGCTGCCTTCCAGCCTCAGTGGTTCTGTGACACTGTGCTGGAGAGATATTGGTGTATCTGTGTATGTTTTTCTCTGTGTGTGGGAGTACTGGAGGAATGAGGGGTTCCCAGGACCAGCTCCTGGTTAGAAGGAGAATCTAAGATCAGCTCCTGGAGAGATCACTACTGGACACGTGTCTATAGAGGCCGATGTTTCCCACTCCCACAGCCCAGCATACAAACAGCCCAAACCTCGTTTCTCCTTTCTCCACTGACAGTGGTTGTGCTTGGCCTACAGACGTCCCGAGGTTCCTTCCAGGTTGAGTGATGGTACATTTCCTTCCACCACAGCTCTTCCCTTGGTGACAGGGAGAGCACTCACATTCCCCATGACCATGGAAGGGAGCAGACATAATTTTAGAGCAAACAACTGTTGCTTTTTGTCCCATGGGGCTGCTCAGCAGGGAACCTCTGATGCAGGTTTCATCACATCTGAGCTTAACCTTTGGTTTTCTATTTCCTTCTGTTACCTCCCAAGTTCTTCTCTTTGATCATCCTCACACATTCCTCTACAAACAGCCCAACTCTGCTCTTTCCCCACTGCCCCTGACTTTGCTTGCTTCCTGCCCTCCTAGAGTGTTTCTAAGAGGGTTGTCATGTTGATTCCTGCCTTGGTCAGTACAAAATCAGCATCTCCTTTTATTAGCTGTGGTGTCCTGCAGTTTCTTATCCTGTGATCTTGTGTTGATGGCTCACCACAATCAGGGTGAGCCACCTGCACACAAACATGAACACCTCGCAAGATGGAGCTTCAGTCCAGGAGGCCTTTTAGATACTCCAGGATTCAGCCAACAGAAACTTCTAAAGTTTTAGAAGGAGAAGTGGCCAGTCCTGCATTGGGGGGAAGAATAACCTCTATCGATCCCCAGGTGTAAGAAATCAGGAAAGGAAGGCAAGAGACCAGCATGGCTGAGTGGAGACCTGCTGGTCAAAGTAAAGGGCAAGAAGGAAATGCACAGGCAGTGGCAGCAGGGACAGGTACCCTGGGATGAGTAGAGGGACGCTGCTGGGTTGTGTAGGGATGGGGTCAGGAAAGCCAAGGCACAGCTGCAGCTGACCTTGGGAAGGGATACAAAGAATAAGAAGGGCTTCTGCAGGTACAGCAGCCTGAAAAGGAAGGTAAAAGAAAGTGTACCCTCGTGATGAACAGGACTGGGAAACTAGCAACAATGGACGAGGAGAAGGTTGAGGGACTGTACCGGTTCTGGCTGAGCCAGAATTGGTTTTCCCCTGTAGCAGCCCTCATGGTGCTGTGTTTTATGTTGGGAGCTGGCAGGGTGTTGATAGCACCCTGGTGTTGCGGCTACTGCTGAGTGGTGCTTACACAGCACCAAGGCTCTTTCCAACATTTCCCCCCCCCACAGTGGGACGGGGTGGGCAAGATCTTGGGAGGGGACACAACCAGGACAGCTGACCCGAACTGACCAAAGGGATATTCCAGACCATATGACGTCTGCTCAGTATAAAGCTGGAAGAAAGGAGGAAGGGGTGGGGTCACCCTTGGTCCTCCGAGGCAACCGCTACGCGTATCAGAGCCCTGCTTCCTGAGAAGGCCCGACATCGCCTGTTAATGGGAAGTAGATAATAAATCTGTCCTCTTTTTTTTGCTTCCGCACGCGGATCTTTGCTTCGCTTTGCTTATATTAAAACTGCTTTTGTTTTACCCACAAGGGTTGGTTTTTTTTTTAACCCTACCTTATTTTCTTTCTCCTCTTTGCCCTATTGAGAAAAAAAGGGGAAGGGGGGGGAGTGATAGAGCGACTTGGTGGGTACCTGGCATTTAGCCAAGGTCAAACCACCACAGTGTTTTTGGGCTCCCAACGTGGGGCTCGAACCCACAACCCTGGAATTAAAAGTCCCATGCTCTACCAACTGAGCTAGCTGGGCCCTGGCTGCAGGTTTGCCTGGGCCTTCGGCCACAGAGCTCGCCCGAGCCGTCGGCCGCGCCAGGCCCAGCCGTTCCGCCGCTCCCCATCGAGAGCCCCCCCACCGTCTTACTGATGACACCTTGGGTCTCCAGTTGACGGATCAGTTCTTGGATGGGAGCCAGAGAGTGTCGGTTCGTGCGATATTGCCGTCAGTGCACGGTCCTCGTAGCAATTGGCACCTGTTGTTCTTTAACTCGCAACAGTCCTACAACAAAAGGATCTTCCAAGAGGCCAGGCAGATTAGACAACTGTTTGACCTTCTCTGTGTTCACACTGGCCACACCAAAAGCCCATCGGTATCCTTTTGGGTCTTTGAAATACCCCCTCTTGAGGTAGTCAATGCCCAAGATACAAGGGGCTTCTGGGCCAGGTACAATGGGATGTTTTTCCCACTTGTCCCCAGTCAAGCTAACCTCGGCCTCCAGTACTGACAGTTCTTGACATCCGCCTGTCACTCCTGAGATCCAGATAGGTTCTGCCCCTCTATAACCTGATGGCATTAATATACACTGTGCCCCGATGTCGATTAAAGCCTGGTACTTCTGTGGATTTGATGTGTCAGCCCATTGAATCCACACTGTCCAATACACCCGATCATCCCTTTCCTCCTCCTGGCTGGAGGCAGGGGCCCTCTATTCCTGTTCATATTCAAGTGCATCTTGGAAGGTTCAGACTGCATTTGAAGAAGAAGCTACCTCACTCAAATGGTAGCATTGTGGTGCAAGAGATCACCCCGAGGGAGTCAGGATCAGCCCATGGCTTTGTCTTCCAAGGAACAGGCGGTGAGGGTGGAGAGACATCAGTGAAGGTATGGAAATGCTGAGGTAGGAGCTAGGTGGGAAAGCAAGATGGGTGTCTGCAGCCTGGAGGGAAAGAGGTGCAGGCATGGGACACTGTAGGACAGCCTGCAGTTGAGATGGCCAAGGCCTCTGGCAAGGCTAAAAGGCCCAACAGGACCAAGTTCTTTCTCCCCTTGGCTATGGCAGTTGCCTCTGCCACTGAGGCCTAACAAGAAAAAATTATTTTGAGGCTCTGCACGTCATTTACTCTTCACCATTGCTTGGGGAAGCCGGGAGGTGTTGTGCAGTTTTCCTACACTTGGCATTGCTCACCCTCACACCCCACTGCCCCCAGGAAGAGCCCTGAGCCACACATGAGGGGCAGCATCTCCTTCCCAGGGCCTGAGGGTCAGGGCTTGGCCTTTCTGCTTCATAAAACAAACCAAGGGGTTTCTCAGCATTACAGCCACCTGCAGGGTGCCTTTGCCTACCTGCAATCACAGCCTCCAATTATCTGCTCTAACGAGTCCCTGGAGAGGCTTTGTCAGTAGTGGCCCTCAGTGGGGCCAATCAGTGCTTCAAGGTACTTTGAGCTTTGCTGCTGGCTTTGACTTCTTGAGTACTTTGCTCAGTCTCCTCTCAGTATCTGAGGTTCATGGACTCAGGGCCAAATACACCATGGGGCTCATTAAAATACAGAAAACCCTAACGAGCTATTTCTCTTCCTTTAGTTTTCTTCAAGGCTTCCGCACTTGTACAGCTCATTGGAGTCATTTCATAGTGTAGTTAAGCAGGAAGATTTCAAAGAGAATCTAATGAAAATTATTTTTTATTTTAACGGTTATTTTTATTGACTTTTCAGATTAAAGAAGAGGTGATAGAAGCCTTCTGCAATTGATATTGATCCAGAGGGTCTCCTCAGGAGCTCTGCACAGGTAGCAGAAGCAGCCCCTTGAGGTCTGGCACTGTCTGGACAACCTTGCTCCTCACCTCCCCAGCCTCACCATTTCTGTCATTGGCCAGCTGGGATTTACATCCCTTTTCCTTACATCCGACTCCTCCACTGCCGTCTGCAGCGGGAGGTTACAGCTCCATTGCACCATCTCCCACCTGCTCTCCTGAGAGAACTGGTTGCACACAGGCACAGAAGAATTTTTCCTATTTGCAAGCAAAAAACAATGAAACATGATCAAGTTCCATAAACAATAAAGCACACTCCTCAACCATATACTAAGTACACGATATCTCTAATGAGGTCATCTTTCGACAAGGGATAATCTTATGAGAAATGTTTTAGCTACATAGATACAAAAAGGTAGATATAAACATAATGAAAGATTTGGCTAAAGAGACAATTAGACTATTGAGAGACAGGCAAGGTTTGAGTCCCTGAAGCTCAAAGCAGCAGCACAGGTGAGAGGTGTCTGAATGAACAAAGAGTAATGGAAGGAGAAAACTGCAGTTCTGGGCCCCACAATTTCAGAAGGGTGTTAAAGTCCTTGAATGAATCCAGAGGGGGGCAACAAAACCGCTGAAAGGGCTGGAAGGAATGTCCTGTGAGGAGCAGCTGAGGACTTGGTGTTTGTCTAGTTTGGAGAAAGGATGTTTAGGGGTGACCTCATGGCTCTCTGTAGCTTCCTGAGGAGGGGATGTGGAGATGGAGGTGCTGAGCTCTTGTCATGGTATCCAGTGACAGCACGTGTGGGAATGGTTCAAAGCTGCATCAGGGGAGGTACAAACTTGGCATCAGGAAACATTTCTTTACCAAGAGGGCAGTGGAGCACTGGAACAGGCTTCCTAGAGAGGTGGTCGACACCCAAAGCCTGTCAGTGTTTAAGAGACATTTGGACAATGCCGTAATAACATGATTTATCTTTTGGTCCACCCTGAAGTGGTCATGTATTTGGAGTAGATGGTCATTGCAGGTCGTTCCAACTGAACTATTCTATCCTATCCTATCCTATCCTATCCTATCCTATCCTATCCTATCCTATCCTATCCTATCCTATCCTATATTCCTGTACAGGGTGGATCCCTCCAGCAGCTGGGCTCGGACACTCACTCTCCTCAGCAGCTGCCCCTGGATACCAGCCTCCCCAGTTGCAGGCACCTGGACATACAAGCCCTCGAGGCCGCAGCCCCGTTCCAGATGCTGGTACAGACCACCCCAGTCACACACAGACTCTTAAGTTCACTCACTCCAGTCTCTCAGTTGCTGGCACTGATGACATATGGGCTGTCTGACCCCCTGCTCCTGCTCCAGTTGCTGCACTCACACCCCCATGCTCACATGTTTACGCAGAAGAGAGATTCCGTCACACAGAAAAGAGTTAGAAATTAAGTTTAATGAGAAGACAGGACAGACTGCCCTTGTTGGGGTCCTCCCCTAAACGTCCCATAATAAGTCCTGTGCAATTCAAAAATGCTCTTCCCCTGCATCCCATCATGTGTCCCACACCCCTAGGCAACAATCCCCTCAGTCCAAATGCTGACCCAGAGCTGCTCTCAGTGGCTCATCCTGACGGGTTTCACCCCTGGACAAGGGGGCTGGTGGCTCTCCCAGGGCAGCCCTGGAAGGAGCTGGGACAAGACGTTCATTCCTCAGGAGCCTGTAAATTGGGATCCCACCTGCCCCTGTGCCTCGGTTTGTGGAGATGGGCTCCTGATGAGCTGGTGGCTCTGCTGTGATGGGCCTGGGAGCAGCTGGGGCAGGGTGTTCACTGAGTTACTCCTCCTGCCATTGTTGGTGCCGCCTTTGTGTGTGCAGATGAGCTTCTTCTCACTTCACCTGACACAGTCCAACAAGAACAGAAATCTCCTGAGGCATCTGTATTTGGAGGTGACACACCTGTGCACTGGTGTTATTTAACAGACGAGAGCAGATCACTGGAATTGCTGTCCAGAAATGCACCATGATTAGTGGAAAAGCTGTAGTGTCGCACGGGCAATGGCTTCGTTCAGGGCCAGGATCACCGTCTTGTTTCTAATTCTGTAGATGAGCGGATTTAAGAATGGGTACAGGACAGTGTTCAGCAAAGCTACAGATCTGTTTGTCTCCAGGGAAACATCTTCTGAAGGTCACACACAGAGAGCAATGCAGCTCCCATATGCAATGGCCAAGGTGGTGAGATGGGAAGAACACGTAGGAAAAGTTTTTTTCCTCGTAGAGGCTGCTGGAAGGTGTAGAATACAGAAAAGGATGCGCATGTAAAATGCCAGAGTTAAACATAAGGAAGCCAGTCGGCCAACTGATATTAAACCAGAGTCTATTTTCCACAGCAGGCTGCTGTCAGAGCAGGGCAGTTTGAATAAGGGTCAGTTGTCACAAAAGAAATGGTGGATCTTGTTGGAGCCACAGCAAGTCAGCTGGTAGAGGAGGAGCAGACAGTAACTCAAGAGTGTGATGCCCATGACCCAGCAGCAGGAGCCAGGTGGATGCAGAGCTGAGGCTTCATGATGGCGGCGTAACGCAAAGGCTGGCAGAGAGCAACACAGCGGTCAAAGGACATGACAGCAAGGAGAACCGACTCTGTACAGCCCAGGGCAAAATAGAAATAGGACTGGGCAAAGCAGCTGCTTAGAGAGATTGTTCTCCTACCAGAACCCAGGATCACAAACAATTGGATGCTTGTGGAGGATGTAAACCAGATTTCTATGAAGCACAAACTGCTGATGAAAAAGTACTTGGGGGTTTGCAGGCGGTGATACACACACGAGGGAAATGATGGTTGTGTTCCCCATCACTGTTGTCAGGTGCATGAGCAGAAGGACCAGAGAGAGAAATGGTCAAACACTGAGAAGCCCTCTAGGATGAACTCAGTAACTGCAGTTGCATTTTCTGGTCCCATGCTGAATTTCAGCTCATCCTGCTGAGACAGGAACACGGCAAAACCCAAGTGTGATAATTTCACAGTCTGGATGAAGAGTTCTGTCCTTCCTTTTCTGCTTCTTTCCTTTCTAGCACTCTTCCTCCACAACACCGACAGAGAGAGTCCTTCAAGCTTTTCTTACACTCTGATTTTTGTTTTATATTTCAGAGTCCTCAGAGAATTTATTGTCTTCTTTCTAGCTTTCTCAAACCCTCACCCAGAACTCTTTCTCCAGAACAGAAGATTTTAAAGAGGCTGTTGGCTGTTTCACCCCATTCCTGGGAAATACCAAATTCACTCAGACCTGCTGCAAACATCTGTCACAGCTAAGTGCCAAACTCATCTCTTCTACTGCACAAATGCTAAACCATCAAATCAAATCAAACCAAATCAAACCAAATCAAATCAAATCAAATCAAATCAAATCAAATCAAATCTCTATGTTGAAAGCTATTCTTTCTACTTTTCAGTATTTGCCTTTTTGGACTAGAAATCCCTGAGAATCTGTTGATTTCAAAATAAGTAATATCAAGCACATCTTCTCTCATCCCTTGCTTTCTTCCTCAGCTTCTTGCTCTGTCTTCCCTCAGAAAAGGGGGAGGGGGTTTAAGAGGGACCAAGTATAACTTGTCTTCTTTAGCTCTCCACATAATGACTGAAATGTATTATGGTTCCGCACAGCCTCACCTGACATCCGTCTGCCCTGAAATGCAGTTGTTCCCAACAGTTGCTCATTGCTATGACTATCAAATGCAGAGCAAGAGAAGAGTGTCTGGAAGAGATCCGTAACATTTCTTTGGCAGGCCAGTTATAGGTTGGGAGGACCCAGGCTCTAGAGTTTTCTCTTGTCTCTACTGACTATAGAGGGAGCCTTGGGAAAACAAGTTCTCCCAGGCACATGCAGGACTAGATGAAACTCACTATTCAAGTCTCAAATCTCTGATTTATTAAGTCTGTCTTTTTTTTGTTTGTTTGTTTGGGTTTTTTTTTTATCAAAATACACATCAAGGACATGGAAGCACAAGGAAAATATATGCAATAAAGACTGATGGTTTTCCCTTCCTCTTGACATTTGTTTTTAGACATAGAAAGGAGCAGAGCAGATGATGACTCCAAAACTAGGATGACTCAAAATGGAGGGGGAGGAGATGGAGAGGAGGAGATGGTAGCTTTTAAGCTGCGAAACAAAGCTTCTTCACGGACTGACTTGTCCCCTCAGGTTCTGTCCCAGGGCAGAATCGGTACCACTTACACGAGGAGTAAATGGGAAGTTCAGTCCAGATCACTGCTCCCTGTTTGCAATGACATTTTACCTTGGGGCTCAGGCCAGTCTTAGATCCCAAATGTCCAGCTTGTTCTTTGCCTCCAGTCTGGCATAGGGGAATCTCTGCTCTGGGTTCATCTGGAAAGTTTCCTGAGATTAATCCACTGGCTGTATTTGAGCAAAAGCACAAGCTCAGTCACCTACAGCAGTATGAGCCCAGTGAATCGGTGAATCAGAGGTGACAGTCCCAGTTTCCATTTTGTGGGTCAGCTCAAACACTCAAAGGTTTCTGTCTTCTTACTCTGTTGGGTGACACCTACATTTCCTAAATTATTCTTCTCCTGAAAACACTTTCTTAGGGGAACCTGCAAATTTGCAGACAGCTTACAACAAAGCAGTTTCTCTTCAGACCCCACATTGCCAACTCTACAGCCAGCATGTGTGATAGGGAGTGAAGCAATACAGGATATGCAGGTGCAGGATATGCAGGTGACGAAGGCCTTATTGTGGCTTTGTACAGAGCTTGAGCTCAGGATGGTGCACAGAATGTCGGCATAACCCACAGTATCAGTGTGAAGGAGCTCAGCAGCACAGCAGAGGAGAGAGCAACGCTCATGTTTCATAGCAGCTGTTGCCCATGCGGGCTGCTTTCAGCAAAGGCATGATGCTGCGGAAGAAGCAGTCTCTACACCGGGCACAGAGGGTCTAATGGCAGATTAAGAAATTCTAGTTTTTTAGTTTAAATAAGTAAATTTTAAAAAAAATTAATTGCTCAGAGTCAATCATTTAGCATTAGGACACAGAGGTTATGTCATAATGTTGTGCGGTTTGGCATACTCTTTGTTTAGCATTACTTACTTAGCATGAGCAGCTCGATTTGCTGTTGCCTGAGGCTGCAGGCTGTGAAGTTTCACCCAGACATGTTGGGCTTTTACCCAGTTAAGCAAAAGAAGGCGTCCAGAGCCAGCGCAAACCAGAAGATAAGGAGACTACAATCATCAACAGAAGTTGCAACTCGACAAGATAGGAACAGTTAACAGCCAGCCTGGAGACAGAGAAGCAATCCAATAAGGTGGTAAAAGATCCCAGACCAGAAATCACTGTGGGACCAAAAGGCACGTGAAAGGCGCGTGAAGAGCGGGTGAGGGGTGGGTGCATAGACTGTAAGGGTATAACTGCCCTGGGATTTCTTTGTTTGGGGTCCCTCTCCAGAGGCACCCAGGTCGAGTTGTTGGGGTTTTTTTCTGGCTGTACCATCTGAATAAATTATTTTTTATAATATTCGTTGCCTGAGAGTCTACTAGGTGACGAAACCTAGGGTGAAGAAACTTCTTCAACAGTTTTTCACCCCAGATGAGACCCTAGGCCACCACTTTTGGATCCTCTCATCTCCAAACATCCAACTACCGGCAGGTGAGTTCACCCGGGACCTTTGGAGCAGGAGACACTGAAGGGTGAGTGTTAAAATTCCCTGAGCAGAGTTTATGGAAATACTGAAGGGAGTTCCTTGCTGAAGGTTTTTGTGGTGCGTGGCTCAATCAGCGTAAAATGCACAAATTGAAAAAGAGTGAGTGCGTGGCCTGATCAGCATAAAACACACGTGGATAAATAAGGGAAGTGTTGGGAAATATACCCGGCACAGAGAAGGGGATGTCCTTGGTCAATGTACTATAAAATTAGAAAAGAACTTCTGGTACAGCACATTTATCAAACAGGTGCACAGCTACTTATGCCGAGAAGGCCGGTCATTTATAACTAGAGATGGAAACCTGGCAGAATGGTGGCCACCGTGAGGGACCTGTGACCAGCACAGACTTACATTTCTGCAACATTGCCTATAGGATAGGTTCCCAGGGCAAATGGATGACTGGTATGTTTGGGATGACTGGGCCTGGGAGAGAAAACACCAGTCAGAGGTACGGGGTGAAAGAGGCATCGCCAAAGGTCACGCTTGCAGTAGCAGAGGCTACTGCTGTGGACGAAGCTGCACATCATGCCCCAACTGCGTCCGCCCCACCTCATCTGCCGAATGCTCTTTCTTTGCCTTCCGATTCTGCTCTGCTGGCTGCCAGACTCTATCTTGTGGTTTCTACTGTCTTACCTAATCCTGCTGTCATGCAACCAGGGGTGGCAGGTGAAGGCCCCCACCTGTATCGCATGTATTTACCGACCAACCTTGGAATCCAAGTGACTTGGCTCTATTGGGAAGTAAAAAGAAAAATGCCGAGACTGAGGGAGGATGCTGACAAATGTGCTCAACTGTCTCCAAACACATGCACTGAGCACAAATCCAACCAAGGAGAAACCCAGGTGTTGCTGAGGGAAGTATTCCAACCTGATGGGAGAGATAAAATAATGAGTAAGGATGCTGAATTAGCTCAACAGGTGGAAGGAAACAGAAAGCCCTGGCCAGAAAATAATCTAAGCTGGGACATAATAATGCAGCGGGTTGAGCTGTTTGTCAGACAGATGAGCATCCTAGTGACTTTGGGGGATGGCTCCAGCGAGCACTGTTAAAATACAGAGGAATGACACCAGAGAATTTTAATGACATGCTCAGGATTAGTGTCTTTGTTGATCAGGTGGCCCCTGATATATGGAAATATTTGAAAGAGCGTATGCCATGGTGGCAGGGAGAGACTTTACAAAAAATTTTGAGCATTGCTGTGTTTGTATATGATGGGCACAAGGAAAGGCAGATTAAAGACAGGAAAAAAGCAAAAAACCAAGAGGCAGATTTACTGACGGTGGCTTTAGCGAGGAATTTCCAAACGAGAGAAAGGGAGCGGTGTCCTGGTTTCGGCCAGGTTAGAGTTAACTTTCCTTGGGCTGAGAGGGAGCACAGCTGGAGAGCCAGGTCTGGTCAATCATTGGAGCATTCCTTATCATGTGACGTCATGCTCAGTATAGAGGCGGACGCATGCTCTCTCATGCCCCGTTTTGGTTTCTGGGTTGGTGTGGCGGGATTTTCTGGTGCGGCCGGATCACTGCTGGGGACGGGCCCTGTACCGGTTGCTGCTCGGTGACCACTGCTGCATTTTATCCGTTTTGGACTTACTATTGTTACTGTTGGGTTTGTTAATATTACTTTTTTTTTTTTTTTTTATTCCACCTATGAATTTCTTCCTTTTCCCTATTTCGTGGGGGGAAAGTAAACAACTGGTCACTTGGTGATTGGCTACCGGATGAGTTCAAATGACAGTTTTTTGCGCCCAGAGTGGGGCATGAAGTTTGAGATAATGTCAGAACCGGTAATAATGTCGATTTCTTGGCTCCTTAAGATTTTATCACCTAATTTGCATTATGTATTTCCCATGCTGTTGCTCACAGTCCGAGAGTTGGGTTAAGATCTTGTTTTTGCTGTGCTATGTGATGCTTATCTATGACAGGGTGCTGTCATCGGCCCTGGGGGTATTTACAATTGTGTTTGAGGAATTCAGGAATTTCAGATACCTTTGGAATGCTGATATTAACATGGTGGTCTTACTGCTAGGAGTTCGTCCCTGCATGTGGCTCAGGTTTTGTTCAGGGTTAAGCAACTATTTAAGAGTATCACCTGGAAACCTACCCCAAGATTGGAGAATTACGAGTGACTGGGGGTGTGGAGTAGTATGGGCAAGTACCTAGAACGGTGGGCACCTCCAGTGTGTTGGAACTTCACTCCTGCACAAGTGCAGAATCCTGAAGAATTAGTAAAATATGTGGAAAGAGTATGTTGTTGCCCAGGTAATTCCAGAGAGGGACAGCTCACTGCAACGTGCTGGGGCCTAGCCCACGCTTACTGGGTGCTATTAAACACTGTTCAACACCCTCAAGAGGAAGAGAAGGGCTCTGGATCTGGTAACAAAGTAACAGACAATGCAACCACTCCAAAGTCCACAACAGAAACTGCAGCAACTACAACCCCGACCACAGGCGCTGCAGCTGAACCAGAGAACCAACCCATGACAGTGTCAGTTGCTCCCATGCAGAAGAAGAAATACACAAGAAAACCCCCTCATGTCGTGCAGGGTGATGATGAACCAGGCCCATCATGAGAACAAGAGGAGGAGGCCGAGCCAGTAATAGTCACCCAATCCTTATCCCCGAGTGAGTTGCGAGATATGCGAAAAGATTTCAGTCACCATCCAGGTGAGCAACTCGTTACCTGGCTGCTCCGATGCTGCGATAGCAGGGCCAGTGGCATGGAACTAGAGGGCAGGGAGGCAGGACAGCTAGGAACACTGTCTAGGGAAGGGGGCATTGACAAAGCCATTGGAAAGAAGACACAAAATCTCAGTCTCTGGAGGCAACTCCTGTCAAGTGTGAGGGAGAGGTATCCCTTCAAGGAAGATTTTGTATGCCGTCCAAGTAAGTGGACCACTATGGAGAGAGGTATTCAATACTTGAGGGAGCTAGCTGTACGGGAAACGGTTTACTATGACCCAGATAATGCACGGCTACCCACAGATCCAGGTGAAGTCTGATGCACCCGGCCCGTGTGGAGGAAGTTTGTATGGAGCACACCCTCATCATATGCCAGTGCATTAGCACTAATGGACTGGAAAGATGAAGAGGGACCAACAGTGGATGAACTGGCTCGCCGACTATGACAATATGAAGAAAATCTCTCTTCCTCCCTCATCATGGCTGTGGAGAAATTATCTCAAGAATTCCAGCAATTTAAAGAGGACATGTCCTACTCCCCAGCTGCACGGACTAGAATCTCAGCTATTAGGAGCAATCGTTTCTCTACTCAAGAGAACCGGTACACACCACAGGGGAAGCTGTGTCATTGCCTGTGTGACTATGGAGAAGACATGAAGAAATGGGATGGAAAACCTACCTACCTCCTAGAAGAGCAGGTATGTGAGTTAGAAGGAGGAACAAGTACAAAACAGGGTTCTTTTAGGAGAAATGCTGCTCCGGTGTCCAGTAATCAAGTGCCCAAACAGAGCAGAAAGGTCGACTTTGCTCATGATCCTGTGAGAACTTCTGACTTATATTCACAAGAAGTAATCAAGATGAGGCTGAAACACGTGGACACCACACTACCCATTTGTCGTTAGTGGGTATTATGTCCAACATTAGAGGGGCCCTGCCTCCAGCCAGGCGGAGGACAGGGACAACCTAGTTCATTGGTCCGTGTGGATTCAATGGCCTGGTACATCTGACCCCCAGCAGTACAAGGCTTTAGTGGACACTGGTGCCCAATGCACCCTAATGCCATCAAATTTTAAAGGAGCAGAACCCGTTTGTATTTCAGGAGTGACAGGGGGGTCTCAACAGCTGACTGTATCGGAGGCCGAGGTGAGACTAAATGGATAAAAGTGGGAAAAACACCCCATTGTGACTGGCCCAGACGCTCCATATATTCTTGCCATAGATTATCTCAGGAGAGGGTACTTCAAGGACCCAAAAGGGTATCGGTGGGCTTTTGGTATAGCTGCCTTGGAAACAGAAGGAATTAAACAACTGTCTCTGTTACCTGGTCTATCAGAGGATCCTTCTGTTGTGGGATTGCTGAGGGTTGGAGAGCAACGGGTGTCAACTGCCACCATAACCGTGCACCGATGACAATACCGCACCAATCGAGATGCTGTAATCCCTATCCATAAACTGATTCGTTAGCTAGAGAGCCAAGGAGTCATCAGCAAGACGCGCTCCCCTTTTATCAGCCCCATATGGCCAGTGTGAAAGTCTAATGGAGAGTGGAGATTGACAGTGGACTATCGTGGCCTGAATGAAGTCACGCCACTGCTGAGTGCTGCCGTGCCAGACATGTTAGAACTTCAATATGAACTAGAGTCGAAGGCAGCCAAGTTGTATGCCACAATTGATATTGCCAACACATTTTCTCCATCCCTTTGGCAGCAGAATGCAGGCCACAGTTTGCTTTTACCTGGAGGGGTGTCCAATACACCTGGAATCGACTGCCCCAGGGGTGGAAACACAGCCCCACCATTGGCCATGGACTGATCCAGACCGCACTGGAACAAGGTGAAGCCCCAGAACATTTACAGTATATTGATGACATCATTATATGGGGTAATACAGCAGAAGAAGCTTTTGAGAAAGGGGAGAAAATAATCCAAATCCTTCTGAGAGCTGGTTTTGCCATAAAGTATAGTAAAGTCAAGGGACCTGCACAAGAGATCCAGTTTTTAGGAGTAAAATGGCAAGATGGACGTCGTCAGATTCCAATGGAGGTGATTAATAAAATAACAGCTATGTCCCCACCGACTAACAGAAAGGAAGCACAAGCTTTCTTGGGTGTTGTGGGTTTCTGGAGACTGCACATTCCAAATTACAGTCAGATTGTCAGCCCTCTCTATCAAGTGACTTGGAAAAAGAACGATTTTGTATGGGGCCCGGAGCAGCGACAGGCTTTTGAACAAATTAAGCAGGAAATAGTTCATGCAGTAGCCCTTGGGCCAGTTCAAACAGGGCAAGATGTTAAAAATGTGCTCTACACTTAGCCGGGAAAAATGGCCCTACCTGGAGTCTCTGGCAGAGCGCACCAGGGGAGACTTGGGGTTGACCTCTGGGGTTTTGGAGTCGGGGATAGAGAGGATCAGAAGACCACTGTACTCCAACTGAAAAGGAGATACTGGCAGCATATGAAGGGGTCTGAGCTGCTTCAGAGGTGATCGGGACTGAAGCACAACTCCTCCTGGCTCCCCGATTGCCAGTGCTGGGCTGGATGTTCAAAGGGAGGGTCCCCTCTACACATCATGCAACTGATGCCACGTGGAGTAAATGGGTCGCATTAATCACACAACGGGCTCGAATAGGGAGCTCCAGCCATCCAGGAATATTGGAAGTGATCACAAATTGGCCAGAAGGCAAAGATTTTGGAATGGCACCAGAGGAAGAGGTAGCACGTGCTGAAGAGGCCCTACCATATACTGAGCTACCGGATAATGAGAAGCGATGTGCCCTGTTTACTGACGGGTCCTGTCGCGTTGTGGGGAAACATCAAAGGTGGAAGGCAGCTGTATGGAGCCCCACACGACGGGTTTCTGAAGCTGCTGAAGGAGAAGGTGAACCGAGTCAGTTCGCAGAGGTGAAAGCCATCCAGTTGGCCTTGGGTATTGCTGAGCAAGAAAAGTGGCTGGTGGTCTACCTCTGTACTGACTCATGGATGGTGACAAATGCACTGTGGGGGTGGTTACAGCAGTGGAAACAGAGGAACTGGCAGCGCAGAGGCAAACCCGACTGGGCTGCTGAATTATGGCGAGATATTGCTGCTCGAGTAGAGAATCTGGTTGTGAAAGTACGCCATGTAGACGCTCACGTACCCAAGAGCCGGGCCACTGAAGAACATCATAACAACCAACAGGCGGATCAGGCTGCTAAGATCAAGGTATCTCAAGTAGATCTGGACTGGCAACATAAGGGTGAACAATTTCTGGCTCGCTGGGCCCATGACTCCTCAGGCCCTCAGGGAAGAGATGGAACATAGAGATGGGCTCGGGACCGAGGGGTGGACTTAACCATGGCTGCTATTGCACAGGTGATCCATGAATGTGAGACATGAGACAAGCAGCCAAACGGTTAAAGCCCCTTTGGTATGGAGGACGATGATCAAAATATAAATATGGGGAGGCCTGGCAGATGGATTATATCATGCTCCCACAAACTCGGCATGGCAAACACTGTGTGCTTACAATGGTAGAAGCAGCCACTGGTTGGTTGGAAACTCATGCCGTGCCCCATGCCACTGCCCGGAACACCATTTTAGGTGTTGAGGAGAAAGTCTTATGGCAGCATGGCATGCCAGAAAGGATTGAGTCAGATAATGGGACACATTTCTGGAACAACCTCATAGACGCCTGGGCCAAAGAACATGGCACTGAGTAGATATATCACATTCCCTACCATGCACCAGCCTCTGGGAAGATTGAGCGGTACAATGGATTGCTGAAAACTACACTGAGAGCAATGGGGGGTGGAACTTTCAAACACTGGGACGTGCATTTAGCAAAGGCCACCTGGTTAGTCAATCCCAGAGGATCTGCCAGGCAAGCTGGCCCTACTCAATCAAACCTCCTACATACCGTGGATGGGGATAAAGCCCCCGCAGTGCTCATTAGGAATATGTTGGGGAAGGCCGTCTGGGTTACTCCTGCATTGGGTAAAGGGAAACCCATGCGTGGGATTAGTTTTGCCCAAGGACCTCGGTGCACCTGGTGGGTAATGCAGGAGGACGGAGAGGTCCGATGTGTGCCTCAGGGAGATTTGATTTTAAGTGAGAATAGCCAATGAGCCGGACTGTCAAATAGCCCTGTTATTGCATTTAGTGCCTTGTAACATCCCCGTGCCACATCCAAAGCCTCCTGCTCCACCAACTGAGCTAACTCCACCTCGTTCCTCAGCCTTACAGACTGTCATAACAGATGGAACCCGAAGTTATGGACCAAATGAACTCAGCAAATATTGTGGAAGGATAGCCCATAGACTAAGGGAATGATATCTGTGAGACCTGGGGAAAAAAAAAAAAAAAAAAAAAAAAAAAAAAAGGGGGGTGGTGATTCCTAAAGATGTATTTGGAAACCTGAGGATAACGTCAATGGTATGGAATAAGGGGTGGAGACTGTCCTGGTTTCGACCAGGATGGAGTTAATTTTCACGGGAGTATTTCATACCATGTGATGTCATGCCCAGGGGATCAGGCTCACGCTCGAGATCTCTCTCTCTCTGGTGCGCTGGCCGTTTACTCGTTTGGCCGGTATTGTTGCTGTGGGGGGCAGCTGCTGTGCTTGATAAGCCATTGTTGCATTTTACCTGTTTTCTTTTTGAACTCACTATTGTTATTTTTGTTCTCTTGTTATATTTAGTTAATTCTTTCTTTTTACTCAACCCATGAATTCTCTTCTTTTGTTCCTCCCCTATGTTACCAGAGCGGGGAGGGGGAGGTGAATGGCTGGCCATGTGACGTCTGGCTGCCAGCTGAGTTCAAACCTCCACACCAAGGCTTTGCTTCAGAGCAGAGCTGTGCCACAGTGCTTGGGAGAAACATAACATGAACGTGGATGCCAAGAGAGTGAGCAAACCCTTATCTCCTGACGGCCAGAGAATGCAGCCCTGACAAGAAATTGTTTATTAGTCAGTGGTGCCTCTGCTGTCCCTGAGGGTTTTGGTGGAGGTGAAGGTAACCTCCAGGAAAGAGAAGGTGCTGCTGACAGGCCCAATGTGAAAACTGTTGGTCTGTTCCTTAACTCTGTCATCAGGGAGTGAGTAAAGTTTGGTGGAGAGGAAAATCAGTAATCTGAGAAGGTAGGCAGAAAAGTGGAGACCCCAGTGTGATGGGCCTTGTGTTCCTGGCCCGCCCTACATCTCCTGGAGAGAGAAGGGACAGACCTTGCCACGCTGCAGTGGTGGCCATCAGTGCCTTGCACAAAGGCCCCGATCCTGTCTGTGGAGCTGTGCGGGGTGTCTGTCCCAGCCCCACTCTGAATGGGGATGGCTTTCCTGGGCTGTACCTGCCAGCCCCATGGAGCTGTGGGTGAGAGCCTTGGCATCTCACATCACACTACAGGCCTCTACTTGGTCATGAACTAGAGCAACTGCCTGGAATTTAATTAGGCAATATGGGAATGAAATCCATCATTCTAGTCAGTGGAGATCTGGTCAGCCCAGCTGATGGAACAGCCAGAGAGAACCTGAGCTCTCCCTGGGACACAGGGCACCATTTGGTCAGAGGGCAGCACGGGCTGCCAAGAAAATAGTAAACAGGGACAAGTGCAGTTGTCTGGCAGATGCCTTGGACAACCTCTGGCACCCCAGATGTCACCAGGTATTTCATCTGAGCAGCCAACTGCTGACCTACATCTTCATTAGTTACCACAGGAGCTGAGACAAGGAACTCACCTGCAGCTGCCTGTTTAACGCAGCCCTGAACTGAGGCAAGAGGAATCCCACCTCCTGGGGGGTTGTGGCAGGCCTTAAATAGCATTAGCAATAGAAATGCAGGATGAGATGCCTCAACTGACTCAGCTGAATCCCTTCCCTCAGCAGGAGTAAAGAAGATCTTTGTCCATCATTGTCAGGGTGTCCTGTCTAATTATAAGAAAAAAAAAATGTGTTTTTTAGACCTAACTCTGATGGCAGAAATGCCACTGCTGGAAAGAGTGTCTCTCCCCACCTGCGGGAGGGAACATAAGTGATTTCTTCAGCCTGTGTCACAACAGGTTCCTCTGGAGCCCGAGGGACACCCAGAGAGAGCCCAGAGGGGACAGAGAAAGTGCCACCTTGGGCTTGTCCTCTGCTGCGGAGCTGGGCCGGGCTCCTGGGACGGAGGGAGCTGAGGGCAAGTGGTCAGCGCTGCAGAGAGACAGCTCTGCCCAGGAGCAGCTCCTCTGCAAAGTGCAGCAGGGCTGAGGGCACTGCCTGCAGGCACCGAGGGCAGAGGAGCCGGGCACAGAGAGGGGAAAGGCAGACGGCAGTGGCAGGATGCTGAGAGCTCACTGGAGGAGAAATCTTCGCAGCCCTTGACACAGTAAGTCTCTGGGTGCAGGGCAATGCAGCTGCAGGTGGTGGAGGGATGTGGTGAAGCCGGCACAGCCGCCAGGAATGTCCCTGGTGTCTGGAGGAGGAGGCCGTGCTCCAGAGCAGGGCTTCCCTGCTGCACTGTCAGAGGGACAGGCCATGGCGGCTGCCTTCTCCCGGGGACGGCTGCAGGGGTGTGCAGGCGTGGGTGCAGCCAGGGGTGCCCAGGGCTGTCCTTGAGAGCAGGGTCCCTGCAGCCCAGGGGCTGTGTGCTGGGGCAGGGACTCTGCCAGGCGCCTGCCAGGGTCAGCACTCAGCCTGCCCGGGGAGCTGCCCACGGCGCTGTGGGGAGAAGCTGTGTGGGGAAGGAGAGACCCCCAGCAGGGCAGGGTCCTTCTACTGTGGAGAGGGTGCTGCGTGGTTCCGGGCTGCTCACAGCTCCACATCACCCCTAGGACATATAGTGAGAGCCTTTTTGAAGAAGTACATCAAGGCAGCATTTAACTGAAAGGGAAAGTGTCTGTGCTTTGATTATTCCCCTGTTCATTGCCTGAGTAGACGCAGGGAGATGGGAATTTATTTCTCCATTCTGGATAAGGTACTGAGACCCCAGTTCTCCTTAGCAGTTGTTTATACTGTTCCTAAGACTGTGCACACACACAGAGATGTCCCTGGGCAGGGCCCTGCTGCCAGGAGGGGTCCACAAGGCAGAGGTGAGCACACAGCGGGTGGGATGGGGACTGTGAGCACTGACAGGCAGGAGACTTAGAGACAAACAGCTCCCAGGTGTGACAGTTCCAGGCAGCAGAAACATGGGCAGGATTGTGAGGGAGTTCCTACCAGTAATGCTGTGGGAGGATGGTGACTCTTTGCCATCCCCTGCAGTGCAGGCACCTTCACTGAGCAACTCCCTGGTCTCCTCTCCCACCCAGCAGAGCGCCCCGCCATTAATGTCACAGGGACATGGTGATGAGTTGCCCTCCCAGCAGCCTGACAACAGAGGAGGAGAAATGCATGAGTGCCCAGCGTTGTCTCCCTGTCCTGCCTTCCTTGGCATGAGCACTTTGGCGTGTTCCCCTCTTCTCCCTGCTGTCCTTCTTCTTACCGCTGTACTCACTGGTGTGGAGGGGGAGGCCTCAAGCACAACTCAGACACTGGCACTGTGGGTTCTGTTGTGCCGATGGATCTGAGGAAAAGCATCTCAGTCCTCTGCTTTAATCTGGGACTCCGGTCATCGCAGTGGGTGGGGTGGGCAATTTGCCCCTCCCTTCTTGACATGACAATTTTGTCTTTTCAACTCCTTCCCTTGGGGGTCCTCCTTGGCTGCAGGCTGCCCTCCAGAAGGGAACAGCTGACCCATGGCCTTCTGAGTTCTCTAGAAACCCCCTGGAGAAGACATCTTGGTGTTAAGTACATGGAAATGCTGCTGGGCGGCTGCATGTGGGCAGTTGTAAAGACTCCTCTGTGTCCCTGGCTGGGAGGGGAGAGCTGAGATCCTCTGCGCTCAGCAGGGTCCAGTTTCTTTTGCAGGGAACACCTGAGGGCGATTGTCCTTCAGCTCAAATAGGTGCAGGCACAAGGCAGCTGTGGATAGGACTGATGGACACAGCGGCTGTCCTCACTGTGCACGAAGAGACAAGCCCTTTTTCTTTAAGGACCCACAAGATTCCACCATGGAGTGCAGCAGAAATGCCAAGGATCTCTGCCTTTAAAACACTCCTCAGGCGTGGTGGGGCCACTAGAACAGACTAAACAAAACAAAACCCCTGCAACTCTGCTCTGCAATTGGGTGAATTGGGAGGATAAATATTAAAAAGTCTTTGTTATCAGATGACCCCATGTTCATATTTGCCTGCTGTTTTAGCATAGCACTGACTCCTCCAGAGCCTGCAGCAGAGACCCCTGCTCCCTTGGGTACCCTCATGAGTTGGACCTAACTAAGGTTTCCTGAAAGAGGTGAAGCTGTTTGGGGGGGATCTGTGAGAAGTGGAGAATGTTTTGTTCAGACAAGTCCACTTTAACTTCTCACTGTTTTTTCCTCCATGTATAGATCCCCATGTTCAGAGGAAGAAAATGTCCAACAGCAGCTCCATCACTGAATTCCTCCTCCTGGCATTCACAGACAGACGGGAGCTGCAGCTCTTGCACTTCTGGCTCTTCCTGGGCATCTACCTGGCTGCCCTCCTGGGCAACGGCCTCATCATCACCGCCATCGCCTGTGACCACCACCTGCACACCCCCATGTACTTCTTCCTCCTCAACCTCTCCCTCCTCGACCTGGGCTCCATCTCCACTACCCTCCCCAAAGCCATGGAAAATTCCCTCTGGGACAACAGGGACATCTCCTACCTGGGATGTGCTGGCCAGGTCCTTTTCTTTCTCTTTTTTATCTCAGCAGAACTTTCCCTCCTCACCATCATGGCCTATGACCGCTACGTTGCCATCTGCAAACCCCTGCACTACGAGACTCTCCTGGGCAGCAGAGCTTGTGTCCACATGGCAGCAGCTGCCTGGGGCACTGGGTTTCTCACTGCTGTGCTGCACACGGCCAACACATTTTCACTACCACTCTGCAAGGGGAATGCTGTGGACCAGTTCTTCTGTGAAATCCCACACATCCTCAAGCTCTCCTGCTCACACTCCTACCTCAGGGAAGTTGAGTTTATCATGTTTGGTGCCTTTTTAGCATTTGGGTGTTTTGTTTTCATTGTGGTGTCCTATGTGCAGGTATTCAAGGCCGTGCTGAGGATCCCCTCTGAGCAGGGACGGCACAAAGCCTTTTCCACGTGCCTCCCTCACGTGGCTGTGGTCTCCCTCTTTATCAGCACTGGCATGGTTGCTTACCTGAAGCCCCCTTCCATCTCCTCCCCATCCCTGGACTTGGTGGTGTCATTTCTGTACTCGGTGGTGCCTCCAGTAGTGAACCCCCTCATCTACAGCATGAGGAACCAGGAGTTTAAAGAGACTTTGAAGAAGCTGATTCAATCAGCTGCTTCTCGGCACCATTAACCTGCCCATGTCTCTTCAGAGGTGATTTCACGTTCATCACGGGAACCTCTTGTGCTTTGGCCATTTTATATCTGATAACATTGTTTGTCCATGTCTGCACCCACTCCACTTCAACAGAAGCGTGAACCAGCCTGTCTGACCCAGAGGTATCTTCTTGTGTGTCTGGCACGATGGTACAGCTGGCCTCCCATGTGACATCTCTGAAATAAAGGGATTTCCTCAATGTCTGGAGGTTGGGCTCTTCTTGCAAAGCTGAGGTCAGGCTGAAGAAATTGCCCCAACAATGCCATGCTGCTTTGCTCAGGTTCTCCATGGGAGGAGGGCATGAGGCGATGTGTTAGGGAACAGGCCTGGGTTGAGCCTTCCCCTGTGGGTGCCTCGCAGATGGTGAATGATCACAGGGATCTGCCTGGGACTGTCACCCCATGGCTTTTAGGCACCAAAGCCTACTCACTCTGCAGAGCAGCACCACCAGCTCAGGGCCCTGTGCAGAGCATGGGGACAGGGTTGGAGTGGCAGGTCAGGTCACTATGGAAACATTTCAGTAGTGAAAGGCTCTCTGGGGGCACGGACATCTCCGGAGAAGAGCAAAAAAGAAACTCAGTGCTTCCATGGGGAAAAAATGACCAAGAACAACCTATTTCTCTCGGGGCAAGTTTCTCTATTGCTGGGGCAACTGGAGAAGCCTGAAGTGCCTCTGGGACAGGAGTCTTTCCCAGGGAGAGGGGCTGGCACAGAGGGGCTTGCTGGGAGTGGACGATAAGGAAGTTTTGGAGACAGGAACAGGGGACACAGAGAGACACTGGCCTCTGTCTCCTCATGCCATGTGTGGCCCTCAGCCCTGGGGCTGGTGGGGAGGCTGAGACACCTCTCATTTCTTCATTTACTCCCCACACTTGGATGGACCTCATAAAACTACCATGAGCCTGGAGGAAGCACAAACCTCCTGGGCTGAGATCCCATTGCTGTAGGGGAAGCAGAAGGGTTTGTGGGACACATGGGATTGCAGGGCGAGAGAGGTGTGTGTGTGTCAGTGTGTGTAAAAGGCAGCAAGAAAATGGGAAGTAGCAGCGGGTGGGAGAGCATCCCACTGAGGTGAAATATGTTGAGTTTTGATTTTGATGCAGGAGAAGAAAGAGGAGAATGTGCAGTTCAGTGCTGGGACAGAGTATTCAAGTGAGGCTGGGGGCTGGGACATCTTTGGTGATGGAGGAGTATTAGCAGGGATTTCGAAGAAGCTGCAGAGGTTATGGGGATCTCACATACTTTGGCAAATCTCAGAAAATGAGCTTTGTGTTTGAAGAAATATTGAGGACAGAGAGTCATCAGTAAATGTTGGGACGGCATGAGGTCAGAGTGAGGTGCAGAAGCAGGGGTGGTGGTTAAGATCTGCAAAGGATATGGGCAGGCATAGGAAAGTGTGGGACAGCCTGTGGTGGGGATGGAACCTTGGTTGAGGCTGGGACCCCCAACAGAACTGAAACCCTTGTCCTTTCAAGTATGGCTGCTGTCTTTTCCACTGAGGACCCTGAGAGGACACCAGTTCCTACAGCCACAGCACTTTGTTGCCCCCTCCCTCACCCTCCATAGAGCCTGGGGGGAGTCCTACCACTGTCCTGCATCAGCATCACACCCCCCTGCATCTCACTGCCCCCAGGAAGAGCCCTGATCCTCCCAGGAGGGAAAGGATCCCCGTTGCCAGGGGATGGGCGTCAGGGCTTGACCATCCTCTTGATGAAACCCATCAAGGCCTTTCACAGTCCCCTGAATATTTGGTTTTCAACCCGTAAGCAGTGCCTCTGACTTCCTGCTTCCCCAGCCCCCAGGGACAGGAACCTTGTCTCCTCATTGCCTCCCTGGCCTCTTCAGTGATGGCCCTCGCTGGGGATCACTGACACCCTCAGAAACTTGGAGGTTTGCTGCTGACTTTCCCTTCTCTAGAGGCCACTTCAATCCCTTTTCTGCACCTGCAGTTCAGGAACTCGGCACCAGAAGGCTCGTTAACACGCAAATCCCCCTGACAAGCCAAGTCTCTGGGCAGAACTTAATTCCTCACTTCTGAAGTGGTTAATTTGAGAGGTTTCAGGCGTGCAGGCAAAGTGAAAATCTTTCAGTCCTAAACGTCAGTAAGAAACAATTTCTTCTTTTTGCACTGCTCCTTATTTTTCTGCTCACACATGAAGTGACATCAGCAAACTCCAATGGATATTGATCCTGAGCATCTGCTGATAGAGGCTGAACATGTCGGGAAGCCAAGACCCTCTATGTCAGACACTCTCTGGGCAACCTTTGTCCCTGCCTCCAACTCCACATTTCTCTCATCAGTCCCCTGGGACTTCCAGCACCTTTGTTCAAATCTGTGCTTTCTCCACAACATGCTGCAGCTGCATCTTGCAGCCCTTTGACACCAACTCCCACCTGCTGTACTTGGAACAGGACCTGCACGTGGACACAGAGGGTGTTTAATTGCCAAAAAGCTAAATCAATGGAAGGCATGCTTTAATATAATGTAAAATACACTCCTCTGTTGTATATTAAGTCCACCTTACCTCCTCTGAAGGCCACTTTCCACAGTGGAGATGGCCTTACACCAAAGGAAAACACACTTGCCAAGCAGAGACCCCAAGAACCCCCAAAGCACCCCCCCCCAAGACTCTGTCCATATTCACTCACAGTCTCACACACTGAAGTCACGAGCTCCCTCGAGCTTCCCATCTGCATCCCATCCCTTCCCATTCCCATCTGCAAACCCACCTGTTAAACAGGACTGGACTCAGCATTGGCCCCTGGGCTTCACCACTGGTGCCCTGCTCCCAAGGGGACTTTGTGCTCTTGGCCATGGCCTTCTGGATCCAGCCATTCACCCTGTTTCCAGTCCACCTCACTCACACCTATCAGGGTGTGACGGGATGCAGCGTGAAAAGAATTGTTAATACGGAGGTGAAACACCTTCCCTGCTCTGCCCTCATCCACCAGCCGAGGCATCTCATTGCTGTGGTGGGTTAACCGTGGCTAATCACCAAACTGCCACCCAGCTGCTGGCTCACTGCCTCTCCCACCCCAGCGGGATGGGGGAGAAAATAGGAAAAATGGGAAGAAGAAAGCTGCTGGGTGGAGACAAGGACAGGGAGATCACTTCCCAGTTCACATTATGGGCATGACTTGCCTTGGGTGAAAGTAAGCCGAATTTTGTCAATAAAAATAGAGATTTAATTATGAATTCAGGTTATATGGGAAAAAAAGCAAACATTTAAACAACACCTTTCCTCTCCCCTGTCCCAGGTTCAGCTTCACTCCTTCACTCCAGGCTCCTCTCCCCCATCCCAAGCAGTGCAGGGGCATTTGGGATTGGGGGTCACAACCAGTCCATAACAGTTTTTCTCTGCTTCTCCTTCTCTCCCACAGTTTTTCTCTGCTCTGGCACTAATCCTCCATGGGCTGCAGGGAAGATCTGCTCCACCATGGAGTGCCTCCTCCTCTTTCTCCAACACTGGTGTTCCTTCTCTTGTTTATCAATGTGTTTGTTCCCTCCTGTCTGATGTTTTCTGCCCTTTCTTGAATATGTTTTCACAGAGACATGACCAGTTTTGCTGATGGGCTGATCTGTGTCCTGCCTTGAGTCCACTGTGGAGCTGGAAACAGATCTGTCTGGCACAGGGCAACCCCTGGCCTTGTCCCACAGAGCCACACTTGCAGCCCCTTCAGCTACCAACCCCTTGTCACATACACCCCATACACTCACCCACTGTGGAAAGGGGAGGGAAAAAGACTTTTTCTTTTTTTTTTTTTTTTTTTTTTTCTGTTGAACTAAGGTTTCCTTTGTAATTCTTTGTTGACAATTAAGAAACAACTTCTTGTGAGTGTGTGTGCAGCCACTTCTCCAAATGGAGCAGGTGGGAATTGGTGCAGATGAGCTGTAACCTTCAGCTACAGACAGAAAGACTGGATCTGGAAAACCCCAGGGGGCTGAGAAGAGAGACCTCAGTGGTGGGGACAGAGTGACAAAGGTTGGCCATAGAGTGTGTGACCTCCCTGAGCTTGCTTTTCCTACATGTCTTTTCAGACTCCATCAGGGCAGATGCAAAGTCAGTAGAAATTAGTGAATGTAGGTATTTCTTGTTCTGGAAGGTGAAAACTGGAGAAAGTTTCAAAAACAAGATTTAAAAAATATTTTATTTTATACTTAAGATACACACTGGAAATGTCACTATTTTCAAGAATTGATGAATTAATAAGAATTATGCACAGAGATGTTTCTTTTTAGAGCACACAGCTGCCTCCACCACAAGCTGTCCTACAGTGTCTTGCATCTCTGTCTGTTCCTCACCAGGCTGTAGACACCAACACAACTACCCCACCTCTCTCTCCCCCAGCATCTCCCCTCCTTTACTGATGTCTCTCCATTGTTGCTGCCTTTGTTGCTCCAGCAGGTTCCAAGAGCCCTGTCAGCTCTCCTTCATCCAAGGGTGCATTGCTGAGAGGCTGCTGAAGCTTGTCCAAACTTTGGAATGTTACCCCAGCTGCTCTTCCACACAAGCACCACTGATACTGCCCCAGGACACCTGGAAAGTGTCAAGCATAACAACATGACTCTGGACACAATGTTCAAGGGCATTCAGGCACAGGTGACGTTCTTCTCAGTCCTGATGGGGAGGGTAAAATGTTTGAAAAGGGAACAGACCCTGCAGGTAGACAATTGGTTGTGCCACTGGTGTTAGTAATGGGTTTCTATGACCTTGAGACCCACCCTGAGGAAGAGATGGGATTCACCTGATGAAGTGGGAGAAAACTACCTTTGCTAACAGGCTGGGCAACCTGGAAAGAAGACTTTAAACTGAAAGGGTGAATGAAACGAGAGAATAGCCAATAATCACATGAGGAAGTAGTGGACAGGCTTTCAAGGAAAGGGTCTTCTATGATGAGATCCGAAGGGACATGGTAATAAACGAAAGAGAGCTTAGGAGGAAACACCTCAAACATGTGCACATAAAGAAGGAGATGCCCACAGGACAGCAGGACGGAAATGCTCTCCTGCCCTTTCTGTGAGATCAGCATGACTGGACACCTCTTTTGAGAGCTTGCACAGTTATTCTCACAGCGTGCAGAGCAAACAAGAGGAATTAGATGTCCATGTGCAGTGACAGAGCTCTAGTCTCATTTGGATAACAAAGATGTGGGTCATTGCTGACACCACTGGAGAGCTGCGATGGATTGATGCTGGTGTTTTAGAAGGACAGGCGGAAAAGATGAGGAAGGGGGGTTGTCCTGCCCATGAGAGAGCAGTGGGAATGCATGGAGCTCTGCCTGGGAAGAGGTGATGCGTCAGCTGAGAAGCAATGGATTAGTGGGCAGAGCCACATGGGCTACACTGTAGTGAGTATCTGCTGTAGGCAATCAGGAGGATTTGGGAAGAAGCAGATGAGGCATCTTCAGATGTTCACAGGCCCGACTCCTCATGGGGACTTGAAACCCCCTGATCTCTGCCAGAGGGGAAACACAGCAGGGAACAAGCTGTCAGGAAGATTTCTCAAGAGTAACCATGATAACTTCACAGACATTGAGACATGGGGCTGGGAAAGCCAGAGCCCATCTGGGGTTGAACCTGGGAAGATACTTGAAAGCCAACAAGAAAGGATTATAGAAGCACAGCAACAGCTGAAGGAAGGCTAGGGAAAATCTGGAACTCTGCTGAGTGGGGCAGTTGTCCTGGTGACACAGGACAAGGAAAAGACTGAGGGACTTGGTGGTAAGAGCATCCTTCAGGAACCCCAGGACCTGTGACCAGCGGAGAAATCTGGAGGAAGGAAGACTTGCCTTTGGAGGAGGTCTCTTAAATGACATAATAGAGTTCTCTGTTCTTAGAGAGGCCAGGAGAGGGTCAAGCAGAACTGACATCCTGGACTTCCAAAGGGCTGACTTTGGCTTATTTAGGCACCTGCTTGACAGAATCGCTTGGGAGATGATCCTGAAGGGTATAGGGGTCCAGGAAGTCTGGGCACTCTTTAAGAAAGCAGTTTCAATGGCACAGGATCAGGCGGTCACCAGGTGTTGTAAGAGAAGCCGGTGCCAGAGAGGCCACTCTGGCTGAACAGGGAGCTTTGGCTGGAACTCAGGGAGAAAAGGAGAGTTTACAGCCTTTGGAAGAAGGGACTAGCCACTCACAGTGATTACAAAGAGGCTGTGAGGCTATGCAGGGCAGAAATCAGGAGGTCTAAAGCCCAGCTGGAAATTACCCTGGTTTCAGCAATCAAAGATAACAAGAAATGTTTCTATAAGTATGTCAACAGCAAAAGAAGACCAGGGAGAGTATCCATCCCCTGCTAGACGCAGGAGGAAACATGGTAACAAGTGATGAGGAGAAGGCTGAGGTCCTTAATGCCTTCTTTGCCTCAGCCTTTAATAACAAGACCAGTTGTATTGAGGGAATCCAGCCTCCTCAGCCAGAGGACAGAGACTGGGAGAACGACACCCCCCGCAATCCAGGAGACAGTCAGTGACCTACAGCATCACGTAGACACACACAAGTCTGTGGGACCGGATGGGATACACCCGAGGGTGCTGAAGGAGCTGGCTGGGTGCTCGCCAAGCCGTTTTCCATCATTTCCCAGCAGTCCTGGCTGACCGGGGAGGTCCCGACAGATGGGAAATTGGCCAATGTGACGCCCATATATAAGAAGGGTCGGAGGGATGATCCAGGAGAATACAGGCCTGTCAGCTTGATGTCGGTTCCCGGGAAGCTGATGGAGCAGCTCATCCAGAGTACCATCACACAACACATGCAGGACAACCAGATGATCAGGCCCAGTCAGCATGGGTTTAGGAAAGGCAGGTCCTGCTTGACAAACCTGATCTCCTTCTACAACAGGGTGACCTGCTTATTGGATGAGGGAAAGGCTGTGGATGTAGTTTACCTTGACTTTAGCAAGGCCTTTGACACCGTTTCCCACAGCATTCTCCTGGTGAAACTGGCTGCTCGAGGCTTGGATGGGCACACGCTTTGCTGGGTAAAAAACTGGCTGGATGGCCGGGCCCAAAGAGTCGTGGTGAACGGAGTTAAATCCGGTTGGAGGCTGGTCATGAGTGGTGTCCCCCAGGGCTCGGTTTTGGGGCCACTCCTGTTTAACATCTTTATTGATGGTCTAGAGGAGGGGATCGAGTGCACCCTCAGTCAGTTTGCAGGTGACACCAAGCTGGGTGGGAGTGTTGATCTGCTCGAGGGTAAGGAGGCTCTGCAGAGAGACCTGGACAGGCTGGAGCGATGGGCTGAGGCCAACTGGAGGAGCTTCAATAAGGCCAAATGCCAGGTGCTGCACTTGGGCCACAACAACCCCCAGCAGTGCTACAGGCTTGGGGAGGAGTGGCTGGAGAGCTGCCAGTCAGAGAGGGACCTGGGGGTGTTGATTGACAGACGGATGAACAGGAGCCAGCAGTGTGCCCAGGTGGCCAAGAAGGCCAATGGCATCCTGGATTGTATCAGCCATAGCGTGGCCAGCAGGGACAGGGAAGTGATCTTACCCCTGTACTCAGCACTGGTGAGGCAGCACCTTGATTACTGTGATCAGTTTTGGGCTCCTCACTACAAGAAGGCCATTGAATTACTCTATCATGTCCAGAGAAGGGCAACGGAGCTGGTGCAGGGTCTGGAGCACAGGTCTGATGGGGAGCGGCTGAGGGAACTGGGGGGGTTTAGTCTGGAGAAGAGGAGGATGAGGGGAGACCTCATGGCCCTCTACAACTCCCTAAAAGGAGGTTGCAGAGAGGGGAGATGAGTCTCTTTAACCAAGTAATGAGCAATAGAACAAGAGGGAATGGCCTCAAGTTGCACCAGGGAAGGTTTAGACTAGATATTAGGAAGTATGTGTTTACAGAACGAGTAGTCAGGCGTTGGAATGGGCTGCCCAGGGAGGTGGTGGAGTCCCCATCCCTGGAGGTGTTCAAGAGGCGGGTTGACATAGCACTTAGGGATATGGTGTACCTGGGGTCTGTCAGTGCTAGGTTAACAGTTGGATTAGATGATCTTCGAGGTCCTTTCCAACTGAGATGATTCTGTGATTCTGTGGAATATTTCCAAGCTGCAGCAGGGGATGTTCAGAACTGACATTAGGAAACATTTCTTTACTTAGAGATGGTCAAACACTGGAAAGAGCTTCTTAGAGCTGGTCATTGTCCCAGGCCTGTCAGTGTTTGAGGCATTTGGACTATGCCCTTAATAACATGCTTTAACTTCTGGTCAGCCCTGAAGCGGTCAGGCAGTTGGACTAGGTTGTCACTTCCATCCAAGCTATTCTATTCTGGTCTGTTCTCTCTTACACCATGCTACACTATGCTAATCATTTGATCCAAAAACGTCACAGTCCTGTGACAAGCAATGGACCTACAGCTCTTCCTGGCAGTGCACATTTGGGCCGCAGCACCTCAGCTGGGGCACCAGGGTGGAGCCCAGCCTTCTCCCAGGGAAACCTGAGCAGTCAGTGCTGTGCTGCTCTGTGCTGCTGCATGTACAGCGCAGTCTTCACGCCTGTGCTGTGCTGCACGGGTCCCTTGGCCACAGGACAACCTCAGCAGCTCTTTGTCACAGAGGAGCCTGCAGGCAGCTCCCACTCTCTACTGCTCCTTATGCCACCTGCCTGGCTGTGCCTGTACCCCACAGTGCAGCAAGAAGTTCTCATGAGAACGTTGTTCCTCTTTGACTGCAGAAATGAGAAATAATGTTGTTTCCTTCTAAGAACCTCCCAGAGTAGCTTGAATGTCCAAACCAGGAGACTCTCATCGACAGATGGGGTCTGCATGGCATGCTGCTTGTAGGTCGGAAGCCCATTCAACACTACATCCCCTGGGGTTCCCACCATCTTGAGGGACATAAGATTAGCTCTACGATTCTCTCCTTATGGTGTTAGCACTAACGAACAGCATTTTAAATGATGCCTCACAGAGTCTGAGTGCCTCTCTTACTGGGATCCTAACAGACCAGCATGTCCTGGTGAAAACCTCTCTCAGCACCCTTGGGTGCAGCCCCACTGCTCCCATGGACTGGTAAGGGTGTAGTTTGCTCAAGTCACCCCTGCCTTGATCCCCACCCACCGCTGGTTTTTCCTGTCCTGAGTCCTGACTGAAAACACAAAGGCCTGGGAGACCTCGCTGGTGGTAACTGAGGCAAAGAGGACACAGACCATCTCAGATCTACCTACACCTGCTCTTTCTAAACTCAGCAGTGGTCCCACAGTATCTCTGTTTGTTCTTCAGCTGTTCCTGAAGTACCAAAAGCTCATCTTGGTGCTTTTGAATTCCTGTTCAAGCTTCAACTGAGTTTTGGTATGGACCATTGTTGTCCTTCTAGGATGTCATTGTTGAAGACAAGATGTATCCAGGCACACTGTGAATATGATTGGTCTGTTCCTTGAATATCCTTAAGGGGGTGAATAAAGACACCAGTGTGATGTGCTTTTTGTTTTTTCTTTCTCCCAATTTAAAAAAAAACCTTCTGTGCCTGATTCCCTCCAGTGCTCTAAGGAAAGCAGGTGAAAATTGCTGCAAAGAAGCTGTCACAATCAGGTGTGGGCTTCAGTGGAGAAGTCTGATGTAAAGAAAAGTGATGCACGTCCCAGGGGGCCAATGAAAGAAATAACAAGGTTGGTGAGGTGAGGAGCAAGGGTGTCCATAGGATTGTAGAATGGTTTGGTTTGGAAGGACCCTTGAAGACCATCTTGTTCCAGCCCCCCTGCCATTGCCAGGGACACCTTCCACTAGATCAGGTTCCTCAACCTGGCCTTGAACCCTTCCAGGGAGGGGGCATCCACAGCTTCTCTGGGCAACCTGTGCCAGTACCTCACCACCCTCACAGGGAAGAATTTCTAACTTATATCTAATCTAAATCTACCCTCTTCAGTTAAAAGTCATGACCCCTCCTCCTATCCCTACACTCCCTGATCAAGAGGGTCTCCCCAGCTTTCCTGTAGCCCCTTTAAGTACTAGAAGGCTGCTGTAAGGTCTCCCCAGAGCCTTCTCTTCTCCAAGCTGAACACGCCCAACTCTCTCCTCCTGTCTTCATAAGGGAGGTTCAATGACAAGTAAAGGACAACAAGGGCACAACAACTTCCAGCTTCCCTATGGGGCTGCGAGGAGGCAACGAGACTCCAGTGCCATGAGGACATGTCTTCTCATGGGCAACTGCCATGTCCAAGGTGTGGTGGTGCAGATCCCCCGGGCCACCTCAGGACCAGCCAACATTGTGTTCTTGTCTTGGTTCCAAGTGCAGTGGGCTGGGACAATCTGGCACGTTTTTATCTTGGCTACAAGTGCAGCCAGTTGGGACAATCTGGTACTTTCATGTCCTGGTTATAACTACAGTGCGTTAGGACGATTGGGCACTTCCTAACTGAACCTGAAACTCCTGCTGCCTGGATCGTAGCGTGCTCTGAGAGGTACCAGAATTACCTGACAAGAATTGTGGCCGATATGAAAAAAATACTGACCAAAGTCAATCATCTCGTGATCCTATAAATAGCGACCCTAAGTGTGACCCTTTGAGCTCCACGGGATCACAACAGGCTGTGCCCCAGTATCGCCCTCTGAGCTGGGATGCCTCTTAGGGCAGATTTTGTGAGGATTTCATAGAACAAATTTCATGAAGATTTCCAAGATCATCTGCTGATAGAAACTGATGAAGAGAAAGGGTTCAAAAATTCTCTGCTGAAAAATGATGAAAGTGATTATTTGGTACCAATAATTTACTATCACACATTAAACTCTATACCCCTCTGTGCGTGTATGTTTGTGTGTGTGTCTATTTGATTCAGGACACTTTATGTTGTTGATTATAATGAATTTTATTAAATCAGCCTTATAATCAGCCAGTGATTAAGTATTGCCAAAAATCATTCAACCTAATCTTGTGGTTTACCTTCATAGTGTTAATAAATCTTAAATTTCTGCTACCTCAAAATTTTGTGGGATATATAATCACTCATTACCCAACAAATTAGTGTAAAAAGTAAACAAGATATTTTCCTTAATCTTTATTTAATTCCATTAGACATAAACTCTTGACCAGGTCTGGGACTAAGATTGGATCTAGCTGCACCTAGACTCCTCTCTGAGGAGGAGTTTAAAAAGCAAGGGGGTCTGATCTGAACCTCATGATGCAATGGGAGGGTCCCCCTACACTCCTGCATCTTCGGTCTCTGTGTAAATCATTCTAACTTGAATCTACCTCAATTTTCCTTTCTCTGTTTCTTCCATGTAGTAAGTAATAGAGTGAAACTTGCCATCAAATTTCATTAAGTCACACTGTTACAAATTCACATTAAAGTCACTTTTTTTTAATACCTTTCCCCATGATACTTTAAGTGATCTAAAACACTCATCGGTGACATGAGGGGACAAAGACCTGGGTTCTGTTGGTGCCTCCCAGCCTTGCCAGCGCCCTTTGCCATCCCCACCGCAGGCTGTTCTACTCTGTCCCACTCCTGCCCCTCTCTCCCTGCAGGCTGGAGCACCCATCTCCCTTCCCCGCCTTGCTCCCACCCCACCATTTCCCGACCTTCACTGATGTTTCCCACTACCAGGGAAAGCTCTACCACCTCAGAAACTGCCCTCCCAGCAGGGAACCCAACCCAAAGGCCTTCCTGTGGTCTTTCACCTGACCAGAGAGCAGGAACCCCACTAGGATCTTCTAAACCACATGACCGCTGCTGGCCTTTCAGCTCCTCGGATGGACGTGACCAAGCCATGTGCCTGCTGCTGTCCCACATGTACTCAGGTGGAATGGACAAGACAACCCATGTCCAAGCCCTTCTCCTGGGTAAGGCCTATGGGTACTTTGGCAGAGGCACTTTCCAAGCCTTGTACTTGCTGCTGGGCTTTCACCTCCAGAGACAGAAATGACCTCACGGTCCCCTTCACAGCCACACGCTTCCTACTGAATTGTGAGATTCTGAGACACAACTGACCTCATAAGACCATACGCATCCATCACCCTCCTTATGGCCCAGGACCTGAGCAGATCAAACTCTGCTTGTTTATTAACATCTATCAAATGTATTTCTTACTAACGGTCTGAGTGGAGAAACATTCTTCACAGGAACTGCTGTAGTTATGTTTGCACATTTTATAGCTCCTCTTCTGCCTCTTTTTTTATTTCCTTCTTCCTCAGCCTATTCTGTCATCAGAAACCTCGTCAAGGGAAAGATTCATGGAATCACAGAGTAACTCAGGTTTGAAGAGAGCCCTGAACAACCTCTTGTCTGACTTTCAAGTTGAAGGCAGGGTGAACCAGGTGAGGTTGTTCCAGGCCTCTGTCCACCTTTGCATCACCCACAAAGGAACTGAAAGTGCGCTCTGTCACATCATACAGGGGGATGGTAAAGATGTTCAATGTGTTTGCCCAGGTGCTGGTCACTGAGGGATGCCACTAGTGACCGGCTGCACACAGGACTTTGTACCACTGATGACATTTGGGCTTGATCACCCAGACAACATTCCACCCACCCTAACATCCACTTCTTCAGCCCAGGTAGCCCCAACCTGGCTATAATGACACCACAGGACACCATGTCAAAGGCCTTGCAAAATTCCATGTGCACAACATGCCCTTCTGTCCCCTGCCTGTTTTGGTTCAGAAATCCCTTTTTTGTCCTTCAACTAACTGGAGATGGTTGCAGGAGGACATGTCCCACCACCTTCCCAGGGATGGAGAGAAGGTGATCAGCTCATAACTCTCCCCCTATAATTCTCACATTCTCGTTCCTGCACTTGAAGATGGGTTTGACGTCTGCCTTTTCCATGGACCCCAGAACCTCTCTGATTCCTCTGATACTTTTGAGGGCTCAGTCCAGAATCACAGGCGAGGGTGATGTAGTGAACAGGAGCACTTGCAATGAGCTTGTTCAAGGCAGCTGAGATGAGTCTCACTGGGACAGCTGGGGTTGTTCCTGGAGTCACATAGGGAAGTCTCAGGGCTCTGTCAGGTGTCCACATCTCAGCTGGCCTCATGCACTCATCTTACACACAGGAGCATTCAGAGACACGTGTCCTTCCCTTGCACATGCAGAGGCAGTGCATTGCAGGAGTCGTAGTGTCTCTCTGGCCTCCTGCTGCCACTACCAGAGGCTGAGTGACCCCTCATCCCTGTGGTGATCAACCTGCTCTGCACTCGTGTGAGATGCCCCATGGCATGAGGAATGGAATCAGGGCCCTTGGTTCAAGGAAACACCTCCCAGTGCTGCATTCAGGTGGTTTCCCAGGTGATGTTAGTCTCAATGAGAAGTGACCTCATGACACTGTTTGTCCCACAAACCTTCAAGGCACCCCCAGGAATGGCTGATGGCATTTGTGCTCTCTCACTTCACAGACATGATGTGCATGCTTACATCTCCTCCTCACAATGCAAACATGGACTTCTGAGCTACTTATTTGATGTACCTCCATGGAGGGAAAAAGTTCCTCCCCAGTGTGGGGTGAGAGGCCAGTGCTGCAAAGGGTGTTTGGGAAGGGCTAGAGCGTGATGATTTCCCTGGGTCACTGTCATGGTTTAACCCCAGCCGGCATCTGAGCCCCACACAGCCACTCACTCACTCCCCTGGGTGCAATGGCAGAGAGAATCACAAGGGTAGAACTGAGAAAAATTGCAGGTTGAGATAAAGACAGCTTAATAGGTAAAGAAAAAGCCACACATATAAGCAAAGGAAAACATGGAATTCATTCACTTCTTTCCATTTTAAGGCAGGACCTCAGCCATCTCCAGAACATCTGGGCTCCACAATATGTAACGGTGACTTGGGAAGGAAAATGACATAACTCTAAAAGTTCCCATGTTCATCCTTCTTCCCCTAGCTTTATATTATTGAGTGCGATGTCAAAAGGTATAGTATATCCCTTTGGTCAGTTGGGGTCAGCTGTCCCAGCTGTGTTCCCCTCCCAGCTCCTTGTGCACCCCCACCCTGCTCACTGGTGGGGTGGGGTGAGGAGCAGAAAAGGCCTTGACTCTGTGTAAGCCCTGCTCAGCAATAACGAAAACAGCCCTGCGTTATCAACACTGTTTATAGCACAAATCTAAAACACAGCCCATACCAGCTACTAGGAAGAAAATTAACTGTATCCCAGCCAAACCAGCACAGGCAGCTTCCCCAGTGTGTCCAGTGAACATGGGCACAGACCAGACCCTGGTCCTTCAAGTCTCTCCCAGGAGGCCTGGCTGTGCGAGGACACTGCTGCGTGGTCCCACCCTGCAAATCACACTGTTCAGCTGTTCACTGGTGTTTTCATCTGCGGGCCACTTTCTTGGGCATGTTCTTGAGATCAGGTTTGGAAGAAGACCTCAGCCTTCAGGCAGTACCCTGAGCCGATCCTCTTTCATGATGGAACCGCTCTTATGGAGGCCGGCTCTGTCACAGAAGTGCCCATTGCCTGTCCCTGCCTGCAGTCACAGAACTGCCATGCAGCAGGAGTGTGACCAAGCTGCCAGAGCACTCAGGCCTTACACCAAACTGAAGGGATGAGAAAGAGAGTGTGGAAGTGAAAAGAGAACAGCTCTGGAAGACAAAGTGCTCATGGCAGGGCTCCCATGCTGGGACTCTCTTCCCATCCACATCTGCACACAGGAATTGTCCCTGCAGGTCCATAAAATCTCAGAGGAAAGATCTCAGAAGAAAAAAAAGTCACTGCAGGCCGTTTATTATGTTAAAACACACATCATGACTCCTCATTATAGCCAGCCAAGTAGTCAGAAAAGAAAAGCAGACAATGAATTAGAAAGGGGATGACAACAGCATTAGAAGTAAAATATCACCACCAACAACAGAAAGAACAGACAAAAGGCTGGGCCTGTACAGAGTTATATTATAATTTTTACAAAGAAGATGAGCAATTTATTGCTTCAGAATAACATTAAGTTATCAGTTTCTTCAGGGCATCCTTGATCTCCTGGTTCCTCATGCTGTAGATGAGGGGGTTCACAGCTGGAGGCACCACTGAGTACAGAAATGACACCACCAGGTCCAGGAATGGGGAGGAGACAGAGGGGGGCTTCAGGTAGGCAAACATGGCAGTGCTGATAAACAGTGAGACTACAGCCAGGTGAGGGAGACACGTGGAAAAGGCTTTGTGCCGTCCCTGCTCAGAGGGGATCCTCAGCACCACCCTGAAGATCTGCACATAGGACACCACAATGAAAACAAAACATCCAAATGATAAACAGGCATTGACCACAAGAAGCTCAACTTCCCTGAGATAGGAGTGTGAGCAGGAGAGCTTGAGGATCTGGGGGATTTCACAGAAAAACTGGTCCAGGATGTTGCCTTGGCAGAGTGGTAGTGAAAATGTGTTGGCTGTGTGCAGCACAGCCCAGAGAAACCCAGTGCCCCAGGCAGCTGCTGCCATGTGGACACAAGCTCTGCTGCCCAGGATGGGCCCGTAGTGCAGGGGTTTGCAGATGGCAACGTAGCGGTCGTAGGACATGATGGTGAGGAGATAAAACTCTGCTGAGATCAAGAAGGGAAAGAAAAAGACCTGGAGAGCACATCCCAAGTAGGAGATGTCCCTGGTGTCCCATAGGGAATTGTCCATGGCTTTGGGGAGAGTGGTGGAGATGGAGCCCAGGTCGAGGAGGGAGAGGTTGAGGAGGAAGAAGTACATGGGGGTGTGCAGGTGGTGGTCACAGGCGATGGCGGTGATGATGAGGCCGTTGCCCAGGAGGGCAGCCAGGTAGATGCCCAGGAAGAGCCAGAAGTGCAAGAGCTGCAGCTTCCGTGTGTCTGCGAATGCCAGGAGGAGAAACTCAGTGATGGAGCTGCCGTTGGACATTTGTTTCTACTGGACATGGGGACCTGTACATGTTGGAAAAATCAGTGAGAAGTTAGGGCAGATTTCTCTGAAGAAAAGATACTCCACTTCTTGCAGAAACCTTCCAAACTGATTCACCTCTTCCACAAAACCTTTGGCAGTTCCACCTCATGAGTTCTGGTTCCAGCTAGCTGAGGGTACCCAAGGGAGCAGGGGTCTCTGCTGTGGGCTCTGGAGGAGTCAGTGCTATGCTATAAGAGCAGGCAAATAGGAACATGGGGTCATCTCAGATCAAATCCCCTTCTGATAACAAAGACTTATTAATATTTATCCCCCCCCTATTCATCCAACTGCAGAGCAGAGCTGTAAGGATTTCTTATGTTTAGTCTGTTCTAGTGGCCCCATCCCACCTGAGGAGTGTTTTTAAGGCAGAGATCCTTGGCATTTCTGCTGCACTCCATGGTGGAATCTTGTGAGTCCTTAAAGACAAAGGGCTTGTCTCTTCGTGCAGAGTGAGGGCAGCCGCTGTGTTCATCAGTTCTATTCACAGCAGCCTTGTGCTGGCACGTTTCTGAGCTGGAGAACAATCACACTCAGGTGTTCCCTGCAAAAGAAACTGGACCCTGCTGAGAGCAGAGGATCTCAGCTCTCCCCTCCCAGCCAGGGACACAGAGGTGTCTTTACAGCTGCCCGCATGCATCCCAGCAGCATTTCCATGTCCTTAGCACTGAGATGTCTTCTCCAGGGGGTTGCTAGAGAAAGAATGCCTTGGGGCAGCTGCACCCTTCTGGAGGGCAGCCTGCAGCCAAGGAGGACCGCCAAGGGAAGGATTCGAAGAACCAAAATTTGTGATGTCATGAAGGGGGATCAGATCATTGCCCACCCCACCCACTATGGTGGCTGGAGCCCCAGAGTAAAGCAGGGGACTGGGATGCTTTTCCTCAGATCCATCGGCATGACAGAACTCACAGCACCAGTGTCTGAGCTGTGCTTGAGGCCTCCCCCTCCACACCAGTGAGTGCAGCGGTAGGAAGGGCAGCAGGGAGAAGAGGGGAACACGCCAAAGTGCTCATGCCAAGGAAGGCAGGACAGGGAGACAACGCTGGGCACTCATGCATTTCTCCTCCTCTGTTGTCAGGCTGCTGGGAGGGCAACTCATCACCATGTCCCTGTGACATTAATGGCGGGGCGCTCTGCTGGGTGGGAGAGGAGACCAGGGAGTTGCTCAGTGAAGGTGTCTGCACTGCAGCGGATGGCAAAGAGTCACCATCCTCCCACAGCATTACTGGTAGGAACTCCCTCACAATTCTGCCCATGTTTCTGCTGCCTGGAACTGTCACACTCGGGAGCTGTTTGTCTGTCCCTAAGTCTCCTCCCTGTCAGTGCTCACAGCCCCCATCCCACCCGCTGTGTGCTCAGCTCTGCCCTGCAGACACCTCCTGGCAGCAGGGCCCTGCCCAGGGACATCTCTATGTGTGTGCACAGTCCTAGGAGCAGTATAAACAACTGCTAAGGAGAACTGGGGACTCAGTGCCTTCTCCAGAATGGAGAAATAAATTCCCATCTCCTTGTGTCTACTCAGGCAATGAACAGGGGAAAACACAAAGCACAGACTCTTTCCCTTTCAGTTAAATGCTGCCTTGATGTACTTCTTCAAAAAGGCTCTCACTATATGTCCTGGGGGTGATCTGGAGCTGTGAGCAGCCCTGACCCACACAGCACCCTCTCCACAGCAGAAGGACCCTGCCCTGCCGGGGGTCTCTCCTTCCCACCACAGCTTCTCCCCACAGCGCCGTGGGCAGCTCCCCGGGCAGGCTGAGTGCTGACCCTGGCAGGCAGCAGAGTCCCTGCCCCAGCACACAGCCCCTGGGCTGCAGGGACCCTGCTCTCAAGGACAGCCCTGGGCACCCCTGGCTGCACCGGAGGCTGCACACCCCTGCAGCCGTCCCCGGGAGAAGGCAGCCGCCATGGCCTGTCCCTCTGACAGTGCAGCAGGGAAGCCCTGCTCTGGAGCACGTCCTCCTCCTCCAGACACCAGGGACATTCCTGGCGGCTGTGCTGGCTTCACCACATCCCTCCACCACCTGCAGCTGCATTGCCCTGCACCCAGAGACTTACTGTGTCAAGGGCTGCGAAGATTTCTCCTCCAGTGAGCTCTCAGCATCCTGCCACTGCCGTCTGCCTTTCCCCTCTCTGTGCCCGGCTCCTCTGCCCTCGGTGCCTGCAGGCAGTGCCCTCAGCCCTGCTGCGCTTTGCAGAGGAGCTGCTCCTGGGCAGAGCTGTCTCTCTGCAGCGCTGACCACTTGCCCTCAGCTCCCTCCGTCCCAGGAGCCCGTCCCAGCCCCGCAGCAGAGGACCAGCCCAAGGCATTTTAATGACCTCTCAGGTGGGTTTGGTGCTGAGTCCATGAAACCCAGACACTCAGAAGCTGCTGAGAAAACCTCTGAAGAAGTCAAAGTTAGATTCAAACTCCAAAGTTTCTTGTGGCTTTAATGGTCCCACTGAGGGACACTGTTGACAAAGCCTCCCCAGGCTCCACTTAGAGCAGAAATGTGGAGGCAGTGATGGCAGGTAGGGAAAAGCAAAGCAAAGGTGGCTCTGATGCTGAGGAAACCTGCATGTGTTTCATGAAGCCAAAGGGCCAAGCCCTGACCCCATTAACCAAAGAGCCAAGCCGTGAACCCCAGCCCCTGGGAAGGGAGATCCTGTCCCTCACCCATTGCTCAGGGCTCTTCCTGGGGCAGTGGGCGATGGAGATGTGCACCTGCCAGGCTCCTGAGTAGGGACAAGGGGGCAATGAGGCCCCAGTGCTGCAGGGGACTGTGCCTTCTCGTAGTCATCGGTGGCAGAAACACCAGCCATGGCCAAAGTCAGGAAGATGGTGACTTGGTTGGGGACTTTCAGCTTTCCCACAACACTCTGTCATCTCTACCACAGGCGACAGTCTTATGGTGTTGCATCACCTGACCCCTTTCCCTGCAGGCTTAGTCACCCACCCAACTCTCTCTTGAGCATCTTCCTTCCTTTACTGATATCTCACCATCCTCCTTGGCTTTCTTGAAATGCTGAGTTTTGATTTTTGAAGTCTTCCAAAAGCCTTGCACTGATCCAGACTCCTTCTGGGTGACCTATTACACTGCAGCACTGCTCTTGGAGTGAATACTTTTTCTTCCTCTGTACAGCCTGGACTTCCCCAGCTGCCCATACTGGTGTTATTCCATTCTCATGCTGTTTTCCACTATGAAGTAAAACTCTACCATCTCTGAAACATCTCTTCAGGCCCTCTCAGCCTATTCCTATTCTGTCCGGAGTCTCCACACTAGTAAGCCCAGAGTGTTCAGCCTCTCGTCATGTGCTTGAGGCCTCTAAACACCATCTTGGGAGATGTCTGCTCACTCTCCGAAGTGTTTGAAGATAAAAATGTAGTGGTCATAGTCCAGGAAAGACAGAGTGAGGCTTTTTACCATGGGCTTAGTAACATAGCAAAGGGCAAAGTCTTTAAACTGAAAGAGAAAAGATATAGATTTGACACAAGGAAGAAATATTTTATGAGTGTGTTGAGATTCTGAAACAGTCTGCCTAGGGAAGTTTCAGGGAGGGGGCATCTACAGCCTGTTTTCTGGGCAACTTGTGCCAGTGTCTCACCACCCTCACAGTAAGAAATTTCTTCCTTATAACTAATCTTAATCTACCCTCTTCCAGTTTAAACTCATAACCACTTGTCCTATCCCTACACTCCTTGTCAAAGAGTCCATCTGCATCTTTCCCGTAGGCCCCATTTAGTACTGGGAGGCCACTCTAAGGTCTCCCTGAAGCCTCTTCTCCAGGCTGAACAACCTCAACTCTCTCAGCCTGTCCTCATAGGGGAGATGCTTCAGTCCCCCCATAACTTTGTGGCTTCCTCTAGACCCACTCAATCAGGTTCATGTCCTTCTTATATGGGGGGCCCCAGAACTGGACACAGCACTGCAAGCGGATGTCTCAAGAGTGGATTAGCAGGGGAGAATCCCCTCCCTCAACCTGCTGGCCACACTTCTCTTGATGCAGCCCATGATAGGGTTGGCTTTCTGGTGCGAGTGCACATTGCTGGCTCACGGTCAGTCTTCCAACCAATATTAACCCCAAGTCTTTCTCTGCAGGGCTGCTCTCAATTCACTCCTCATCCAGCCTGTATTTGTGCTTGGGATTGCCCTGACCCATGTGCAGGACCTTGCACTTGGCCTTGTTGAACTCCATCAGGTTTGCACAGTCCCATCTCTCCAGCTTGTCCAGGTCCCTCTGGAGGGCACATCCCTTTCCTCCAGTGTGTCAGCTGCACCACACACCTTAGTGTCAGTGAACTTTCTGAGGGTGCACTCGATCCCTCTCTGCATGTCACCAACAAAGATCTTAAACAGCACCGGTCTCAACACTGACCCTGAGGAACGCCACTCGCCAGCACTCTCCACTTGGACATCAAGGCACTGACTGCAGCTCTTGGAGTGAGACTGTCCAGCCAATTCCTTATCACTGAGTGGTTCATCTGTCAAATCCACGTATCTCTAGTTTATAGACAAGGATGTCATGTAGGAGAGTGTCTACTGCTTTGCACAAGTCCACGTAAATGATGTCAGTTCCTCTTCCAACTGTTCTTTGGGGACCAGCAACTGGTGAGACCGGTGTGTGTGCATGTCACGTTGGTGTGTATGTCGGTGGGTGTAACCAGTAGTGAACATCAAACCGGAGCAACCAGTGAGTAGAAGAGGCCTGGGAGCCCAGTATTTTTGAGAGTGTAAGTCTAGATCGGATAATAGAGAGCCCAGAGGGTCTGCAAGTATCTGCTGGAGGAATAAGGTTGCCCAAACCACCTCCTGGAGAAACTGTTGGGACTTGGGCATCTGGTACTGTTAAGGCCATGGGTCTTGACCCAGAGGGGAAATTGTTCTTTATAGAAAAGAGCATCAGCAATGCCTGGAGCTCGGCCTGGGGATGGACAAGGAGTCAGCTGAGAGCTGAGGGGTCAACATTAGAGAGAAGAACAACACGGACAATGCTGTGGTGGGTGGATGTCTGCTCCACACCTCCTGGTCAGGAAGAGGATGTAGATGAGGCCTTCTTCAGACAACTGGAAGAAGCCACATGTTTGCAGGCCGTGATCCTCACGGAGGACTTACACTATCCCCGTATCTGCAGAAGGGCAAACAGAGCAAGGTGCAAGCCACACAGGCTGCTTTTGGAGCTTGTTGGCTTGTCCTGAGAAGGGTGATTGAGCTGGCAGTGAGGTGAGGTGCCCTGCGGGACTTCATCCTTACAAACAAGGAAGAGGTGGTCAGGGATGGAACAGTCAAGGGTGAGAAGGTAGAGCTGAGGCTCCTGAGAGAAAGGAACAAGGCTTCATGAGAGCAGGTTTTGGCCTGCTGAGGGGTGTGATTGGAAGAATCCCATGGGATAGCACCCTGCAGAGAAGAGGGTTGCAGAGAGCTTTTTGATGGTCAAGGATCTCTTCCAGCTCCAGAAGGCTCCACCCTGACATGCAGGAAGTCATGCAAAGGTGGCAGGAGGCTGGCAGGGATGAGAAAGGAGCTGCTGACTAAAATGAAGCATAAAGCGGTAGCACAGAGAAGGTGGAAGCTGGCTGCCTTCCAGCCTCAACAGTTCTGTGACTGTGCTGGGGAGAGACATTGGGGTGTGTGTGTGTGTGTGTGTCTGTGTCTGTGTCTGTGTCTGTGTCTGTGTCTGTGTCTGTGTCTGTGTGTGGGGGAACAGGGGGACTTGAAGATCCCGGGGCCAGGTTCTGGATAGACAGATGGTGTAACAGCAGCTCTTGGAGGGATCTATGTTCTCTGTGTGTCTGTATATGTATATATCTTTCAGTAACAGAGTATAACATACCAACAGCCCACCCTTGTTTCCCTTCCTCCACTGACCGTGGTTTTGATTGGCCTAGAAACCTTTCCCTGCACCACGGGTATTCCCTTGACGATAATGCCTGTGTGGGGCAGGGAGGCTGGGTCAGTGCAGGGACAGGGCTGGCTCTGACAGCGGCCAGGAAGCAGCTGCCAGGAGGTGACAGCAAGGACAGTTTACAAAGGAGAAATTTATAGAGATTGACTTCATTGTTTTTAGGAAGGCAAGGCTTGCCTGGAGCCGGTGGTGGCAAGGGAAGTCAAGAGCAAGAAGATGAGCTTGAATGACTCATTAGAGAGCAAGAATGAACAAGGGAAATGCTGGTCTGGTGCTGAATGGGGAGGGTGATTGAACAGCAGCAGACACAGGAGGACTTTGCTAACAGGCTGGGTAACCTGGAAAGAAGACTTTAAACTGAAGGGTGGGTGGATGAAAGGAGACAATGGCCAATAATCACGTGAGGAAGTGGTGGACAGGCTTTCAAGGAAAGGGTCTTGAATGATGAGATCCGAAGGGACATGGTAATAAACAAAACAGAGCTTAGGAGGAAACATCTCAAACGTGCACATAAAGAAGGAGATGCCCACAGGACAGCACGATGGAAATGCTCTCCTGCCCTTTCTGGGAGATCAGCTTGACTGGACACCTCTTTTGAGAGCTTGCACAGGAATTCTCACAGCTTGGATGTTATCTGAAATAGACTCTCAAAACCAGAAATTAGTTTAGAGAGGAGATACTGCTTTATTCTGCGCAGGGTGCTAGGGAGAAAGTATCCACAAATCAAGCACCCCACACCAAAGAATTACAAACTATTTATACACTCCAATCTAGGGTTAACATATTTCATATAATGATTATTGCTTAGTCATTTATCACTCCTGTCCCTTATTGTTTAGTAACTTACTGTGTGTTTGTCAACATTCTGCACAAGCTCGGAGGGTAAGGGTCTGTATCCGGGCAGGGGTCTTAAGCTTATTCACATAAGACAATTTTAACAAGCTTCCATGTCCCGGGATGTTTCTCTTCTTCAAGGACTGTAGTTTCTGATTAGAAGTTCCTTGTTAATTCTTGTTGATGGTTTGAGGAACACGCTGACCTATCTGGTCCTCTGTGACAAAGAGCTGCTGAGGTTGTCCTGTGGCCAAGGGACCCGTGCAGCACAGCACAGGCGTGAAGACCGCGCTGTACATGCAGCAGCACAGAGCAGCACAGCACTGACTGCTCAGGTTTCCCTGGGAGAAGGCTGGGCTCCACCCTGGTGCCCCAGCTGAGGTGCTGCGGCCCAAATGTGCACTGCCAGGAAGAGCTGTAGGTCCATTGCTTGTCACAAAACTGTGACTTTTTTGGATTATATGAGTAGAATACTGTAACATGGCATAAGATAGAACAGAACAGAATAGAATAGTTCAGTTGCAAGGGACTTACAGTGACCAACTAGTCCAACTGTGTGACCACTTCAGGGCTGATCAAAAGTTAAAGCATGTTATTAAGGGCAATGTCTAATTGCAGGATTGGGACACTGACTACTTCTAGGAAGCCCTTTCCAGTGTTTGATCATCTCTCAGGAAACAAATGTTTCCTAATCACAGAATCACAGAATCATTCAGTTTGGAAAAGACCCTTGGGATCATCGAGTCCAACCATCAGCCCTACTCCACAAAGTTCTCCCCTACACCATATCCCCCAACATCTCATCTAAACGACCCTTAAACACATCCAGGGATGGAGACTCCACCCCCTCCCTGGGCAGCCTATTCCACTCTCTGACCACTCTTTCTGTGAAAAATTTTTTCCTCATGTCCAGTCTGAACCTCCCCTGTTGCAGTTTAAAGCCGTTCCCTCTTGTTCTGTCACTAATTCCCTGTGAGAAGAGACCAGCACCAACCTCTCTACAACGTCCTTTCAGGGAGCTGTAGAGAGTGATGAGGTCTCCCCTCAGCCTTCTCTTCCTCAAACTAAACAGTCCCAGCTCCTTCAATCTCTCCTCACAGGATTTATTCTCCAGGCCCTTCCCCAGCTTCGTTGCCCTCCTCTGCCCTCGCTCCAGCACCTCGAGATCTCTCTCGTATTGAGGTGCCCAAAACTGGACACAACACTCCACGTGTGGCCTCACCAGTGCAGAGCACAGGGGGACTATCACCTCCCTACTTCTGCTGGTCACACTATTTCTAATCCAAGCCAGGATGCTGTTGCCTTTCTTGGCCACCTGGGCACACTGCCAGCTCATGTTCAGTTGCTTGTCAATTAGAACCCCCAGATCCTTCTCTTCCAGACAGCTCCAGCCACACCTCCCCAAGCCTGTAGCCATGCAGGGGGTTTTGTGGCCCAAGTGCAGGACCTGGCACTTGGCCTTGTTGAAGCTCATCCCGCTGACGTTGGCCACCGATCCAACCTATCCAGGTCTCTCTGTAGAGCCTCCCTGTCCTCATGCAGATCGACACTCCCGCTTAACTTGGTGTCATCTGCGAACTTACTGATGATACACTCTGTGTCCTTATCGAGATCATCAATAAAGATGTTGAACAGAAATGGTCCCAACACCGAGCCCTGAGGAACACCACTTGTGACCGGCCGCCAGCTGGATTGAGCTCCACTGACCACCACTCTCTGGGGCTGTCCATCCAGCCAGTGCTTGACCCAGCAGACCGTTCGCTCATCCAGGCCATCGGCTCCCAGTTTTTCTATGAGAATTCTATGGGGAACTGTGTCAAATCCAGGTAGAAATATCCACAGCCTTTCCCTCATCCAATAGCTGGGTCATTTTGTCATAGAAGGTGATCAGATTTGTCAGGCAGGACCTGCCTTTCATAAACCTGTGCTGACTAGGCCTGATCCCCTGGCTGTCCATCATATGACTTTTAATGGCACTCCAGATGACCTGCTCCATGATTTTCCCTGGCACCGAGGTCAGACTGACAGGTCTTTAGTTTCCAGGATCCTCCTTTCTGCCTCTCTTGTAGATGGATGTCACATTTGCCACCCTCCAGTCCAACGGGACCTCCTCAGTTAGCCATGACTTCAGGTAAATGATGGAAAGTGGCTTGGTGAGCACGTCTGCCAACTCTTTCAGCACCCTTGGGTGTAACCCATCTGGTCCCACAGGGACCCTTCCTGAGGAGGGGAAATGGAGCAGGACGTTGCCGCGATTGAGAGACGGGAGACAGGCTTGATGCAAGCAAAGTTCTTCACTTTATTACATGTAACACTCATTTTTATAGAAAATCAGAAGATGCGTGTGTTAAATTGTTTGGTTGCTATGCTTCAGAATTCTTATCAGTGCGTGCTAATTGGTAGCTACTTAACCTTTAGCAATTGGACTAATAGCAACTAAGCCACTCCTGTAAAAAACTCTAAATTCCTTGCTGTCTGCACCGTCTTCGGCCCTTTATCAAGCATGACTCACAGGTTAGCAATTCTTCACCATATCAGCACTTTTCTCAGCGCTTTTCTCTTCCCTTTATCAGGCCTCCCAAGGTTTGTAGCCTACAAGTTCCAGCACGTCCCCCTCTAACAACGGAGCAGTACAGGCTGTTCTGTCTGAGTCCTTCAAGTAGTACCCGACATCTCCCCCTTCCTTTTGCACAAAAAGAATCTTTTTCACGGAGCGTTCCATCAATCGTTGCAGACATTGTAACAAACAGGGTAAAAAAAGCAATAAGAGAATAAAAACAGTTAAAGCATAAACAATAGTCTTCACTAAGCTTCTTATCCACCCTGATAGCCCCCACTCTCCAAAGTTTGTCTAACCAATCCCAGCAATCATCTTGTCGGAGTTTAGAGACTCCCTTTTTAAGTTGTTGAATACTGGCATGAATCGATTCCGAGTGGTCAGAGAGATTCATACAGCACATACCTTCAAAATCTTCACAACCATGGCCTTGTGCTAAAAGCAAAAAATCTATAGCAGCTCTATTGTGCAATGTGGCATGGCGAACGCTGTCTACATCTAACAGAAGACCAGACAATGCCTTGCTAGTGGCATTCGTCTGTTTAGCAAGCCAGCAGCCAAGCTTATCTAATGTTGCTAATGCTTTCCCAGCAGCGGCTCCTGGTAACAAAAAAGAAGCAAAAAAGCGGTGACTAAAAGACCAAAATTCTGTATTGTCGTCACAGTTGGGGGTATATGCATGAAAGCCACGCTTTGCCCTGTAGGGTAAGCGATGTTGTAAAATCATAGATGTATTAGGAGTCAGGACAGAGAGGCGTCCGAGGCTACATGGACCTCCCTTTATATGAGAAGGAATAACAGGCCACGCTCTGTCCCCACAAATAAAGAATATCCCCAACGGTAACAAAAACAGGAGTATTGCTAGATTTAGACAGGTTTGTTGCTGTGTAATTACACCAGGCACTAGCATTTTTAAAAATAGGATGAGCAGGAGAAACATCCCATGCTTTACACTGATTCTTTCCAGTATAGTTAAACTTAACACAAAAATCCATTTTTACTGATCCAAGGAGCTCGATTTCTTGTGGTTCCAGAGTAGCCTGTGGGAGAAAGGAGACCCATGCATCCCATTCATTCATTAAATTTGGTGACAGAGCTGGAAAAGCATGTTTTACACTTTCAGGTATTGGCCACTTATCTAGCGGCAGACCCACGAAGCATGTGGAAAAGGGGTTGTTAGGTGAGGCGGTGGCAAGACACAGTGTCTTGTCCAGTTATATTTGCTAGCGTGACCCATACATTGACCTTAGGGAGTGTATGGGGAAACAAATAGCCCTGCGCTATTCTCATGAGCTCCGGGAAAACAGATATTATTTTAAAGAACTCTTTTTTCCCCTTTTCTCTTCCATGCAAATCGCTTCCTGTATTTTTCTTTGGTCCCCTTCCAGGCCTGTTTAGGAACAGCCCAGATAGAGGGTACAAAGTTCTGCTTATTGCACTCAACATTACTGATCAAAGCTTCCTTCGCTCGCTGGGACACTAGCTGTGCCCAGTTCTGACAGCACTCCCAATACTCATCACTGCCTAGTTCCACATGCCCGGTGATAAGTACAATTTTACCAACGTCCACCTCCTTTTCCAGGCATTCGTCACACCAACGGCAGGCTAGGGTTGCTTTACGCCACCACTCCTTTTCACAGCTATAACATACACACAGGACCCAGGGTTTACAATACCCACATACAGTGCAGACAATGTCCGTCACAAATACTTCTTTGCTTTGGCCCATCTAACGATCCCCAGTTTATGAAGCTCCGTAGGTGTCCTCCGTAGCCTCAAGAAGGTCAGGAAGTTGTTCCGGAGGATGATCTGGAGGTTGAGCAGAGTCCCCGCTGGGCTCGTCGGGTGCTCGAGGCAGGGATTCAGGGAAAGGACGCATGTTCTTTGCTGGAATCCACCTGGGGCCTTTTTCTGTAGAGACACAAGCATAACCTCTTCCCCACGTGACAAGAGGATATGGTCCCATTATTTTACCTGTTTCCAGGTCGCGAACCAACACTGGGACTTTAACTCGTGTCTTAAATGAAGTATTCGCGTTGAAATGTCGAACTATCAGAGGATTGTTATCTAGCAAAGAACAATTCAAGAAATTAAAAACATACAAAGCTTTCTGTAGTCGTTCCTCAGGGGTGGCAGCCCCTACTCCCCCTTTTTGTTGTTGTAGTAAGCGCTTTAAAGACTGGTGAGAGCGTTCAATTAGAGATTGACCTGTAGGGGAATGAGGGATGCCAGTAGTGTGAATTACACCCCAGGAGTCAAGAAAGGTTTTTGTTGCAGTTGAGACATATGCAGGACCATTGTCCGTTTTTATCTGAGAAGGTATGCCCAAGGTGGCAAAAGCACGCATTAAATGTTTCCGAACGTCACGCGCCTTCTCTCCTGTGTGGCAAGAAGAAAACAAAGCGCCTGAAAAGGTGTCAATGGAAGAATGGACATATTTCAATTTACCAAATTCTGGATAATACATAACGTCTGTTTGCCATAGTTGTAAGCTTTGTAGACCTCTAGGATTAACCCCTCCTGCTATCGATGGGAAAGAATGCCTTTGGCAGTCAGGACACACGGCGATAATATTAGATGCCTGTTGGGAGGTAAGCCCAAACTGTCGTTTGAGACCTCCAGCATTCTGGTGAAAAAAAGAATGGCTGAGTTTAGCTTGTGCTATGCGATCTGGCAATACCTGTACTGGTAATGTCAGCATATCTGCTCGTCGGTTCCCTTCTGCAATAAAACCAGGTAAAGAAGTATGCGATCTGACATGCATAACAAAATAGGGATGAGGGCGAGAATCCGAAAGAAAGATAAGCTCTTGTAATAAAACAAACAGCTCAGAATGTGAGATATCATGTAATACAGATGCTTCAGCTCGCTCAACAATCCCTGCAACATAAGCTGAATCAGTAATAAGGTTAAGTGGTGTAGACCACCTCCAAAAAACTCGAACAACTGCAGCCAGTTCCACTATCTGGGGAGAACCAGGAACGGTCTCTATGTCTGAGTCCCATCGTCCGTGCTGGTCGTCCCACCATAAGATGACTGATTTGTGCGATTTCCCAGACCCGTCCGTAAATACAGTAAGGGCTTGTAACGGCTGGTCACTTCTTTTCGGTCTGGATATCAAGTGAATATTGGCATTAAGCAGTTTGTGCGAAGGTGGGTGGGATGTGAGTTGACCCATATAGTCTGCCAGTGCCGTACTAAAAACGTCTGATTGCTGATAAAGCCATTGTAGATACGTGCTTGTCACAGGTAGGCAGATACAAGTAAAGTCTACCCCTGATAATGTTAGTAAGCGTTGTCTGGCTTTAATTATTAAAGAAGCAAACATCTCATGCTGTGTCGAAATAGTTTTTGTAGATTGATTTGGCAAAAATATCCATTCAATAATTAACAGTGGGTCTGGCTTCTGAGAGTCCCATTGAAAAATCAGTGCATGAGGCTGTCGAACAGGATTTAAAATAATGAGATGAAAGGGTAATTCAGGAGCCCACCAGTGAACTCGCCTGTTGGCGATCGCTGTGGCAACCTTTTGCAAAGAGGCAACAGCCTCAGAGCCGAGACTGCGAGGGGAACACAAGTCAGTATCCCCTTTAAGCAGTTCAAATAAAGGACTTAAGTCTAAATTAGAAATTCCCAACAGCGGTCGGACCCAATTGATTGTTCCCAACAATTTCTGTACATCATGCAAGTTTCTAATGTCTGTCTGTATCTGTAAGGGTTGAGGAACTATAGTCTGAGCCCTGATGCGCCAACCTAAGTACTTCCATGGTGATATTTTTTGAATTTTTTCCGGCGCAATACAGAGGCCTGCCAAGTTGACAGCAGCCGTGACAAGGGCTATAGCTTCCTCCATGACCTCGTGATGTTGTGTGGCCACCAAGATGTCGTCCATATAATGATATAACAAAACATTAGGCATCGTGGCCCTAACAGGACTAAGTACTTTAGCTACATACCACTGACAAATTGTAGGACTATTCTTCATTCCTTGTGGCAGCACAACCCACTGGTACCTTTGCAACGGGACTTGCATGTTGACGCTTGGAACTGAAAAGGCAAATTTAGGAGCATCATCAAGGTGCAGTGGGATATTGAAAAAGCAACCTTTAAGATCAATGACAGTCAAACACCAATTTCGAGGAATCATAGTAGGGGACGGGAGTCCTGGTTGGAGGCCCCCCATGTCTTCCATAGCGTCGTTAATTTTTCTGAGGTCGTGGAGCAAGCGCCACCTGCCGGTTTGTTTTTTAATGACAAAAATAGGCGAGTTCCAAGGACTGGTAGAAGGCACAATATGCCCTTGTGTTAATTGCTCTGTAACTAATTCTTGGAGGGCGCGAAGCTTTTCCAGTGGTAGGGGCCATTGATCTACCCAAATAGGGGTATCGGTCTTCCATGTCAATTTAAGGGTGTCGCGTGCTTCAATGGCCCCTTCTAAAAATGGGTCCGAATGGACATTCCCCACTGGGACAGCACATCACGCCCCCACAGGATCAGAGGGACAGGTAACACTAAAGGTTTAACAGAGGCTATATGCCCCTCTGGACCTTGAATCTGAATTAATTCCACACTTTGACGGCTGTTACCAGTTCCTCCAATTCCAGCTAACGTGTGGGAAACATTAGCCAGAGGCCATTGTGGAGGCCACTTAGCCAGAGATATTATCATGACATCAGCTCCAGTATCAATAATTCCATTTAGTACTACTTGCTGCCCTCCACGAATAAGGGTACATTGACATATGGGTCGCTTTTGAGAAATAGATTGCACCCATAGAATTTGTGGGTTCCCTGCAGACCCAAATCCTCCCCGCCTTTGATAAGATTGACTAGGAGCGGGGGAGTTCGTCCCCGCAGGAATCAATATTAATTGCGCTACATGACTACCTTTAGGTATCGTGCAGGGAGGAAACGGGGTCCATGCCATAATTTTAATTTCGTCAGTACTGTCAGAGTCAATGACCCCTGGTAACACAAAAAGCCCTGACAATGTAGTAGATGATCTTCCTAACAACAGCGCTTGTGTTTTAGGGGGTAAGGGTCCCGAGATATCTGCCGACAGCAAGTGAACTGAGCGAATGTTTGTGTTGCGAATGAAGTGAATGTTACTGTGTGGGCGGTTGCCAGGTCCAATCCTGCGCTCCTGGCTGTTGCTGGACGAAGACTTGAGGCGCTGCTGCTTCCCTCCGTGAGGGCTGGAATGCTGGCTGCGGCTGGAATGTCGGCTGCGGCATTTGTGTCTGCGCGCGTCGCTGCCCCGCGCTCTGCGACTGGTTTCCCTGTATCAGTTGACCCTGAAAATCATACTTAGACCGACATTGATTAGCATAATGGCACCCTTTTCGGCATCTAGGGCAAACCCCGGGGGCTTGGTGCCTAGCCCCCGCATTCATAGTCAGGCAATTCTTTTTAAAATGCCCTGGTTTACCACAGCCATAGCAATTTCCCAAGCTTGACGGACCGCGCATGGCTGCAAGGGCAGCAGCCATGGCCTCAAATTTATGATCCACAGTGCCAGTTCTATTACAAGCCTCCACCATTTCAACCAGTGTAGGATTCGGATTAGGAAGGGATTTCAGGAGCTTTTTACAATCCACATTAGCATTTTCAACAGCCAGTTTCAACAACAGAATGTCCCGCGCTTCCACATTATCTATCTGACGCTCCAGAGCCTGCTTTAATCTATCAATAAATTGCATATAGGGCTCTCGAGGTTCTTGAGTAATAGTTGTAAAAGCTTTCTGTGGCTTCTGTGTGTCCAGGACCTTAAAAAAGGCCTTTTTCGCTTCATCACGGATCGCTTCAAGAACCTCCCGAGGGATATCCCGAACCTGGGCTACCGGATCAGTGTGCTGACCCGTGCCGGTAAGATGCTCTATAGTTAAAGCAGCCACAGCTTGATTAACATGACCCGCAAACGTGTGTAGAAGTACTTGGAGCCCTCCTCTCCACTGCGACTCCCACAACGAAAACTGAGTCGGAGTTAACAGTAATTGCGTTAAGGATTTTAAATCATGAGGAGTCATGACACAGGTATCAAAAACCGAAGCTAACAGGCTGGTGAAATAAGGAGAGGAAAGCCCGTGCTCAGTGACGGTACGGCGCAACTCCTTAATTACAGAGAAAGATAAGGCTTCCCATTGCGCCCCCCAGCCCTGATAAATCACAGGAGTAACTATCATTTTGGCAATCTCGAGATCCCCTTCCTTTAAGGCTTGGCATTTTATATTACTCCATGCGTCGCGTGGGTCAGGGGGACATAAGTCCAGCTCCTTCTCGGGATCTACCGGCCCCGAATCAAAGGAGTCCTCCCTGGCAGGACAATTTACGGTGCCAACTTCTGGGGGTCCTTGGCAACTCTGACTTTCTAAAGGCGGAGAAGGGACCATGGGGGTAACGGTCGGGCCGGAGGGGGTATTCCCTTTAGTCTTTACGTCGCCATTATTACTCTCCTCTTGAGTTTTTAAAGCTTCAAAAATGATCCTCCACCACGGGAGCATATGCTGTGCTTCTACATTCCCTGATGTGGCAGAATCCCACAACTTCACCCCCACATCATCCCAAAGTTCCTGCGTAAAAATACTAGAAGCAGCTACAGCGGGTATCTTCATTTGTACCCATTTAAGCATGGCTTTAAGGTCATGCCCAGAGATAACTTTCCCATGCTTTTGAAGGAGAGCTTTCATAAGCTCATATACGTCTCTCTCCGGGGAAGACGCTTGATTCCCCATGTTTCCCACAGCTCACCTCTCTACTCCAGAGGGATTTCAGGCCGTCCGGCTCCTGCTTCCTTTCAGCAGCTCATTCAACGTTCCGTGGGACTCGCAGCCTGCCGCACAGATAGGCGGTTCCTGGACCCGATCACGTCCTGGACTCGACTCATGTCGGGGTCACCAATTTGTCGCGATTGAGAGACAGGAGACAGGCTTGATGCAAGCAAAGTTCTTCTCACTTTATTACATGTAACACTCATTTTTATAGAAAATCAGAAGATGCGTGTGTTAAATTGATCGGTTGCTATGCTTCAGAATTCTTATCAGCGCGCGCTAATTGGTAGCTACTTAAACTTTAGCAATTGGACTAATAGCAACCAAGCCGCTCCTATAAAAAACTCTAAATTCCTTGCTGTCTGCACCGTCTTCAGCCCTTTATCAAGCATGACTCACAGGTTAACAATTCTTCACCATATCAGCACTTTTCTCAGCGCTTTTCTCTTCCCTTTATCAGGTCTCCCAAGGTTTGTAACCTACAAGTTCCAGTACGTCCCCCTCTAACAACGGAGCAGTACAGGCCGTTCTGTCTGAGTCCTTCAAGTCGTACCCGACAGTCTGTGTGTCTATATAGGTACATATCTTACAGATTACAACATACCAACAGCCCACCCATGTTTCTCTTTCTCCACTGACCGTGGTTTTGATTGACCTAGAAACCTTTCCCTGCACCACGGGTCTTCCCTTGACGATAATTCCTGTGTGGGGCAGGGAGGCTGGGTCAGTGCAGGGACAGGGCTGGCTCTGACAGTGGCCAGGAAGCAGCTGCCAGGAGGTGACAGCAAGGACAGTTTACAAAGGAGAAATTTATAGAAATTGACTTCATTGTTTTTTCGAAGGCAAAGCTTGCCTAGAGCTGGTGGTGGCAAGGAATGTCAAGAATAAAAAGATGAGTTTCAGTGGCTCATTAGAGAGCAAGAATGAACAAGGGAAATGCAGGGCTGGTGCTGAATGGGGAGGGTGATTGAACAGCAGCAGACACAGGTGGGGCTGGGGGACTCAATGCCATCCTTGCCTGAGTCTGTATTGAAAAGGTCTCCAGGCCTCAGTGCTCAGGGAAAGGGCTAAAGGAGCAGGAGAGCACGTACTGGCAGGAAGCTCAGGAAATGCAGCAAGGACAAGTGCCAGTGTGTGACCCTGCAGGACATCCCCCTGGCAATGGCACAGGCTGGAGGCTGCCTGGCTGGGAGAAGCCCCGTGGGAAAGGTCTTGGGGGGTTGGGCAGTGTTGCGGGAGCATATCGGACCTGCACAACTCTGTGAGAGTTATATCAAGCAAAGCCGTTTATTCTTCCAACAGTACATACTTATGCTCTCACCAAAGCTCTTACTTCATAATTAACAAATCAGCAATTAGACAGTTACAGTGGGCAGCAGGTCAGTGGTGGCCATGTCACTGTGGGGGCCATGCCACGGTGAGCAGCAGGTCAGTGGTGGCCATGTGACATGGCCCCCACAGTGATATGACCACCACTGACATGCTGACCACTGTGACATGGCCCCACAGTGACATGGCCACCACTGACCTGCTGATCACTGTGACGTGGTCCCAACAGTGACATGGCCACCACTGACCCGCTGCCCACTGTGACATAGCCCCACTGTGACATGGCCACCACTGACATCCTGCCAACTGTGACATGGCACCCACAGTGACATGGCCACCACTGACCTGCTGCCCACTGTGATATGTGGGCAACCTTTTATCCTATCAGCATGAGATCACTCTAACACCCGCTGTGCAGACCAATCACCCTCTCGTTCACGCGCAGTTCACGCGGTGGTAACTTCTCACAGTTCAGCACTTTCCCACAGCTCAGTGTTGCAGCTGTCCGTTGTTTTTCCCTGCCACCTTGGCACAGCTCAGCAGTTTCTGATCTTTCTCCCAAGGCCTGTTTCTCATCACAGCCTGGCTTTGATTCAGAGGCTGCGCAAGGCTGACAGGCCGATGTCTCCCACAGGGCTGGGTTTGGCTCTTGAACGTGGGGTCCAGCAGCGATGAGGAGTCAAGGGAGTGGATGGGGAGAGACAGGGAAAGGCACCACAAATTGTGATGATTGTGAGGCCACTCCTGTTACAGGATTCTGATTGGCCAGCATCTGGCACCAGCAATCTGGGGACAAAATGTTCATTGCAAAACCCCTCATCCCAGCAGAGACAAGACAGGGACAGAGAGGAAGGGGAGAGGCAGGCCAAGAGCAGCTTGAGATTTCTGTATCTAAATGAGCGGTTGAAGGAACTTTATGAAGTTCCTCAAAGACCTACTGATCTGTTAGGGTAATCCCGTAGGATTACGAGAGAGGAAACTGAAGAAACCTCTCAAAGAAGTCCAAGTCACATGTAAACTCCAAAGTTCCTTGGAGTGTTAAAGGGTCCCAGTGAGGACCATTACTGACTAAGCCTCCCCAGGGGCTGGTTAGAGCACAAAACTGCAGGCAGTGATGACAGGTCAAGGTGGGTCTGATGCTGAGTAAACCTGGAAGTGGTACTTTAAGTCAAAAGGCTAAGCCCTGGCCCCCAGCCCCTAGGAAGGGAGATCCTGTCCCTCACACATTGCTCAGGGCTCTTCTTGGGGCAGTGTGATGTGGGGATGGGCAATGCCAAGGGCAGGACTACAGCACGAGTAGTCCTTCTGGGTCTCTCCTGGGTGGGGCAAGGACATAATGAGGTCTTGGTGAATAAGGTGAAGGTACCTTCTGGCAGGCCTCGTTTGCAGAGACAACAGCCATAGACGAGGTGATGAAAAGGTCAGTTCTGTTGTGGACTTTCAGCCTTGCCACAGCTCCTAGCTGTCTCCAGCACAGTCTGTCCTATGGTGTCCTATGCCTGCACCTGTTTCTTTGAAGACTGTGGACACCCAAACCTCTTCTCACTCTGACATCTCACTACCCTCACTGATAGCTCTCTGTCCTCCCGGGCTCTTCCTTGAAACACAAGGCCATGGGATGATCCAGACTCCCTCTGGATGGCCTATTGCACCACAGCACTGCCTTTGGTGTGATATTTATTTCTCCTCACGTCTACTCTGAACCTCACAGAGCGTACTTTCTGTCACTCTTTTCTCCTAATTTTTTCCACTGCAAAGACAAGTACCACCATCTCAGAAATGACCCTTCAAGCACTTGCAGGTTCTCACTGTGCTGCTCTGAGCCTCCACTTCACCAGGCTGAAGAAGCTCAGGTCCCTCAGCCTTCCTCACAGGCCATGTGCTTGAGGCCCAAAACTTGGGAAACCTCCTTTGGACCCTCTCCAGTTCCTCCTCTCTTGTCCAGAGCAGGAAGCCCCACAGACAGACACACTAGCCCACCACGTGTCTGGTTGGCCACCTTCTTCCTCATCAAGTCCCATATTCAACTGGCCTTGTTCATGGTGAGCATGCACCACTGGCTTGTATGGTGTCCCTCGTAGTGCCCAGACCCTCTTCCTCAAGGTCTTTGCTCAGCCTCTCAGGTCCCAGCCAGCCCTGATGCACAGGGTTATTCTTCCCCCCTGAAGCAGCACTAACCACTTCTCCTTGTAAACTTCAAGAGGTTCCTGTTGGCCAAATCGCAAAGTGACTCAAGGGCTCTTCTGCTTGGTCAGTTGTTAAAATTTCTGTGCAGTTGGCTCACCCTGATGGTGTTGTCTCTTACAAGATGGCAGCGTGAGGATTTACAGAGCACCTCAAACACTAAAAGGACGTACTACTTTAATGGGATTGCTGCCCAACCTAGTATTAACTACGCCGACGTTCTCAGGAAGAGCTACAGATCAAGCAAAGCAAGGGGCAGTAGTGAAAACTGAGTTGGGCTGTTTGGGTGACAGGGTACAAGGATGATCACAGGATGAAAGTCTCTGATGAGGCAAAAACATAAAACAGAAGGTGAAGCAAAGGACACGATCAAGGTGATTTTGGGGTACCTGTCAAGCAGCTCTGCATCTAGACAGCAGTGACTGGCGAAGGACAAGAAAGACACAGATGATGGGAACATAATTATGTTTGACTTATTCATAGGGAACCCGAGTGCTTTCCCTACCATCACTAAACATGTGGTAGAAGGAAATGCACAATCACTCATGCTGGAAGGGACCTCCAGAGGTTTCTAGGCTGATCTGCTGCTCACAGCAAGGGCAGCTGTCAGGTCACACCAGGTACCTCAGGGATTTATTCCTTCAGGGTTTAAAACTTCCAGGGATTGACATGACACAACCTCTCTGGGAAACTTGTTCCAGGGCCTGACTGTCTTCACGGGTACACAATTTTTCCTCATTTGTTTCCATGGATGTCCAGTGGCCACCACCCTCACATCACACACAGGAGGAAAGAGTCTGGCTCCATCTCCTTGCTGAACCCCTGGGAAGGGTGAAAGGGCTGTTACTAGGTCTCACCAAAGCCACCTCTTCTCTTCACGTAACAAACCCAGCTCCTGCCCACTCCCATACTGACAAATCCAAGCGTGTAAATGCATGCCTAAGATATCCAGGGCTCTTCAACCTTACTCCATTTATTGGGTTTGTAAGGGACCTCAGGGATGTTGGAATATCGTTACCCTCACGCTGTGACTTTCTGAAGGTGGCACTACCGCTCTTCATCCTTTTGCAGTGCCGAGGAGTTGCAGGCTGTACGCAGGGCCTGTTCTGTCTGAAGCAGCAGTCAGTCACCATGAAACTTTGGACTTAAAATGTTTCAGGCTCAACCAGCCACATGACAGCACTGAGAGAGCCTGGCTCTAGGGTTACCGTGCTGGTGCTCACCCACAGGCAGAGGAGGAATTCATGGCTGCAAGAATTGCAGGAGCTGTCATCGGAGATGACCAAATCCCTGAACCATTCATGTTGGAAGGGACCTTGGGAAGGCTCTAGACCAGCCTCCTGCTCACATCAGGATCAACACTGCATTCAGCATAAGTTTTGTTCAACAGTCCTGGCAATGCCTTCAGGGGACTTTGTCTGAGATCCTGGGTGAGCCTCAATCTTGGAGATCCTGAGAAACCTCTGATGAAGTTTATGGTGTCTCTTGCTGCTGGTAAGGATAGTCAGAGGAGTCCAGGACTTCTGGCAAGCTGCTGGAACCCTCTAGCAGCTTCCAGGGATCTCTGTCAGCTCTCCTTCATCCAAGGGTGCATTGCTGAGAGGCTGCTGAAGCTTGTCCAACCCTTGGAATGTTACCCCAGCTGCTCTTCCACATGAGCACCACTGATACTGCCCCAGAACACCTGGCAAGTATCGAGCATGATGACATGACTCTGGATGTGACGGCCAAAGGCATGGGGGCACAGGCGCTCTACTTCTCAGTGCTGTTGTTGAGAGGGTAGATTGGAGGAGAAGTGTAGGTAGACAATTGGTTGGGCAGCTGGTGTCAGCAACAGGGTTTTTATGACTACAAAACTCTGTCTAAGGATTCAAAACTGCCTTGAAGAGATGTGGATCACCTGATTATGTGGGGCAAAAGTGTCTGTGACAACAGGTCGGCCAAACTAGTAAGAGCATTAAACTGGTAATGACTGCCGAAAGAATACAGTGACCAAGTGAGGTAGAGTTGGATGGTACTGACAAGGAAAGGGTCTTGCATGATGAGATCAGAAGGGACATGGTAATTAGCAAAATAGAGCTGAGAAGGAAACACCTCAGACATATGCACATAAATAAGGAGATGCTACAGGACAGCACCATGGAAATGATCTCTTGCCCTTTCTGGGAAATCAGCAGGGCTGGACACCTCTTTTGAGAGCTTGCACAGGAATTCATGCAGTGTGAGGAACAAATGAGAGGAATTTGAAGTGGTGGGATTTCCAGAGCCCCAAGGACATTTACATTAATGGAGCTGTGGTTCACAGCTCTCACAGCTGGAGTGTGATGATGGGTGGGTACAGGCTCTTTAGAAGGAAAGGCTGAGAAGATGAGGAGGAGGAGTTGCTGTTACTGTGAGGAAGCAGTGAGAATGCATGGTGCTGTGCCTGGGGAGAGGTGATGGGTCAGCTGAGAAGCAGTGGATTAGTGGGCAGAGCAACACAACACGGGTGACATTGTAGTGGGTGTCTGCTACAGGCAATGGGACAGACTCAGGTGAAGTAGGTGAGGCCTCTTCAGACATTCCTGGGACAGCAACTCGTGGGCAACTTGAAGTCCCCAATATCTGCTGGAGGGGAAACAGAGCAGGACACCAGCTATCTATAAGGCTTCTGGAGGCAGCAGAGATAACCTCCCAAGACTTCAGTGCCTTCTTTGCCTCACGCTTTAATAATACCGATAGACCTTGTGCTGCCTGGTCCTCTGAGTTGGAGGACCATGACTGTGGCAACAGTGACCTTCCATTGGTGGATCCTGAAATCTAAGGGATCAGTTGTATCAGGTGAATGTTCATGAGTCCACAGGGCCTGATGGGATTCACCCCAGAGTACTGCAGGAGCTGGCAGATGTAACAGCAGGAGCCCTCTCCACCATCTGCCAAAGGTCTCGGGAGTCTGGGGAGGTCCCCACTGACTGGAAGCCAGCCAGTGTTGTTCCAATTTACAAGGAGGGTGTGAGGGAAGACCCAGGAAACTACAGACCTGTTAGTCTAACCTCAATAGATGGAAAAATTATGGAGATGATAGTACTGGGTGCTACTGATAGATATTAAAAGGACAATACAATCAACAGACACAGTCATCAAGGGTTGACAAAGGGAAAGCCCAGTTTAACCACTGTAATATCCTTTGAGGACAGGGTCACCCACCTACTGGATAATGGGAAGGTGTTGGATGTAGTTTTTTCTGGATTTTAATAAGGCTTTTGATACCGCCCTTCACAGTACCCTTCTGGAAAACTTGTCCAGCTGTGGGGCGAGTACAGTGAGCTGGATGGAGAGATGGTGAAACTGCAGGACTCAAAGGATTGAATTCAGAGGGGCTACATCTCTCTGGCAACTGGTCACCAACAGTGTTCGTCAGGGCTCATTTCTAGGGCCAGTTCCATTGAATATTTTTATCAATGATCTGGATGCAGGAGTTGAATGCACCGTGAGCAGGTTTGCTGATGATCTCAAACTGGGCTGTGACTTTCTTGAGGGACATGAGGCCTTGCAGAGGGATCTGGACAGAATGGAGCATTGGGCAATCATCAATGGGATGAAGTATAACAATTCCAAATGCTGGATTCTGCATCTGGGATGAAGTAATGCCAGGCACAAGTGAAAACTGGGAGAGGAGTGGCTGGAGAGCAGCCCTGCAGAGAGGGCTCTGGGGGTGCTGGTCAGCAGCAGGCTCAAAAGGAGTCAGCAGTGTGCCCTGGCAGCCAAGAGGCCAGTCAAGAGAGGTGATCATCCCGCTGCATTCAGTGTTGGTGTGGCCTCACCTCGAGCACTGTGTGCAGTGCTGGGCCTGCAATTTAAGAAGGATGTGAAGGTCCTTGTATGCATCCAGAGGAGGGTGAGAAAGCTGGTGACAGGGCTGGAAGGAATGTCTAGATTATCAATGACTAGATGATCATTGTAGTTTCCTTCCGATTGAAATAGTCTGTTCTAATCAGTTCTGTTCTGTTTTACGCCATGTTATTCTATTCTACTTATTTAATCCAAAAACGTCACAGTCCTGTGACGAGCAATGGACGTACAGCCCTTCCTGGCAGTGCACATTTGGGCCGCAGCACCTCAGCTGGGGCACCAGGGTGGAGCCCAGCCTTCTCCCAGGGAATCCTGAGCAGTCAGTGCTGTGCTGCTCTGTGCTGCTGCATGTACAGCGCGGTCTTCACGCCTGTGCTGTGCTGCACGGGTCCCTTGGCCACAGGACAACCTCAGCAGCTCTTTGTCACAGAGGAGCCTGCAGGCAGCTCCCACTCTCTGCTGCTCCTTATGCCACCTCCCTGGCTGTGCCTGTACCTAACACTGCAGCAAGAAGTTCTCATGAGAACGTTGTTCCTGTTTGACTGCAGAAATGATAAATGATGTTCTTTCCTTCTAAGAAAGTCCCAGAGTAGCTTGAATGTCCAAACCAGGAGACTCTCATCGACAGATGGGGTCTGCCTGGCATGCTGCTTGTAGGTCGGAAGCCCATTCAATTATACATCCCCTGGGGTTCCCACCATCTCGAGGCACATAAGATTAGCTCTACGATTCTCTCCTTATGGTGTTAGCACTAACGAACAGCATTTTAAATGATGCCTCACAGAGTCTGAGTGCCTCTCTTACTGGGATCCTAACAGACCAGCATGTCCTGGTGAAAACCTCTCTCAGCACCCTTGGGTGCAGCCCCACTGCTCCCATGGACTGGTAAGGGTGTAGTTTGCTCCAGTCACCCCTTCCTTGATCCCCATCCACCGCTGGTTTTTCCTGTCCTGAGTCTTGACTGAAAACACAAAGGCCTGGGAGACCTCGCTGGTGGTAACTGAGGCAAAGAGGACACAGACCATCTCAGATCTACCTACACCTGCTCTTTCTAAACTCAGCAGTGGTCCCACAGTATCTCTGTTTGTTCTTCAGCTGTTCCTGAATACCAAAAGCTCATCTTGGTGCCTTTGAGTTCCTTTTCAAGATTCAGTTGAGTTTTGACACAGACTGTTGCTGTGCTTTGAGGATGTCATCCGTGAAGACAAGATGTGTCCAGGTACACTGTGAAAATGATTGGTGTGTCCCTTGATTGTATCATCAAGGGAGTGAATAAAGACCCCAGTGTGATGAGCTTTTTGTTTTTTCTTTCTCCCAATTTAAAAAAACCCTTCTGTGCCTGATTACCTCCAGTTCTCTAAAGAAAGCAGGTAGAAATTTCTGCAAAGAAGCTGTCACAATCAGGTGTGGGATTCAGTGGAGAAGTCTGATGTATAGAAAAGTGATGCAAGTCCCAGGGGTCCAATGAGAGGAATAACGAGGTTGGCGAGGTGAGGAGCAAGGTTGTCCATGGGATCATAGAATGATAGAATGGTTTGGGTTGGAAGGGACCTTGAAGACCATCTTGTTCCACCCCCCCTGCCATTACCAGGTTCACCTTCCACTAGATCACGCCACTCAAAGCCTTGTCCAAACTGGCCTTGAGCCCTTCCACGGAGGGGGCAGCCACAGCTTCTCTGGGTAACCTGTGCCAGGGCCTCACAAACCTCACAGGGAAGAATTTCTACCTTACGTCTAATCTAAATCTACCCTCTTTCAGTTAAAAATCATGACCCCTCATTCTATCCCTTCGCTCCCTGATAAGGAGTCCCTCCCCATCTTTCCTGTAGCCCCTTTAAGAGGCCCTCTAGCCCCTACAGGAAGGCCACTATAAAGTCTCCCCGTAGCCTTCTCTTCTCCAGGCTGAACACCCCCAACTCTCTCGGCCTGTCCTCATAAGGGAGGTGCAATGCCAAGGAAAGGACAACAAGGGCACAACAACTTCCAGCTTCCCCATGAGGCTGTGAGGAATCAACCAGGCCCCAGTGCCATGAGGACATGTCTTCTCATGGGCAACTGCCATAGCCAAGGTGTGGTGGTGCAGACATCCTGGGCCACCTTGCGATGTCAGGACCAGCCAACATTGTGTTCTTGTCTTGGTTCCAAGTGCAGTGGGCTGGGACGATCTGGCACGTTTTTATCTTGGCTACAAGTGCAGCCAGTTGGGACAATCTGGTACTTTCTTGTCCTGGTTTTAACTTCAGTTCGTTAGGATGATTGGGCACTTCCTAACTGTACCTGAAACTCCTGCTGCCTGGATCGTAGCCTGCTCTGGGAGGTACCAGAATTACCTGACAAGAATTGTGACCAAAATGAAAAAAAATACTGACCAAAGTCAATCATCTCGTGATCCTATAAATAGTGACCCTAAGTGTGACCCTTTGAGCTCTACGGGATCACAACAGGCTGTGCCCCAGTATCACCCTCTGAGCTGGGATGCCTCTTAGGGCAGATTTTTTGAGGATTTCAAAGAACAGTTTCATGAAGCTTTCCAAGATCATCTGCTGAGAGATGCCAATGAAGAGAAAGGGTTCAAAACTTCTCTGGTGAGAAGTGATGACAAAGACTAGTGAGAAATTAACTACAATTAGATTTCACTAAGTTTCAGGGACCATTTGGTACCAATAATTTACTATCACACGTTAAACTCTGTACCTGTGTGTGCGTGTATGTTTGTGTGTGTGTCTATTTGATTCAGGGAACTTTATAATGCTGATTATAATGAATGTAATAAATCACCCTTATAAGTGATTAAGTGCCAGTGATTAATTATTGCCAAAAATCATTCAACCTAATTTTGTGGTTTACCTTCATAGTGTTAATAAATCTTAACTTTCTGCTACCTCAACATTTTGTGGGATATATAATCACTCATTCCCCAACAAATCAACATAACAAATCAACAAGATATTTTTCTTACTCTTTATATTAATTCCATTAGACATAAACCCTTGACCAGGTCTGGGACTAAGATTGGATCTAGCTGCACCTAGACTCCTCTTTGAGGAGGAGTTTAAAAAGCAAGGGGGTCTGATCTGAACCTCGTGATGCAATGGGAGGGTCCCCCTACACTCCTGCATCTTCGGTCTCTGTGTAAATCATTCTAACTCGATTCTACCTCAATTTTCCTTTCTGTGTTTCTTCCATGTAGTAAGTAATAGAGTGAAACTTGCCATCAAATTTCATTAAGTCACACTGTTACAAATTCACATTAAAGTCACTTTTTTTTAATACCTTTCCCCATGATACTTTAAGTGATCTAAAACCTTCATCGGTTACACCAGAGGACAAAGACCTGGGTTCTGTTGGCACCTTCCATCCTTGCCAGCGCCCTTTGCCATCCCCACCGCAGGCTGTTCCACCCTGTCCCACTCCTGCCCCTCTCTCCCTGCAGGCTGGAAAACCCATCTCCCTTCCCCGCCTTGCTCCCACCCCACCATTTCCCGACCTTCAGTGATGTTTCCCACTACCAAGGAAAGCTCTACGGCCTCAGCAACCACCCTTCCAGCAGGGAACCCAACCCAAAGGCTTCCTGTGGCCTTTCACCTGACCAGAGAGCAGGAACCGCACCAGGATCTTCTAAACCACATGACCGCTGCTGGCCTTTCAGCTTCTCGGATGGACGTGACCAAGCCATGTGCCTGCTGCTGTCCCACATGTGCTCAGGTGGAATGGACATGACAGCCCGTGTCCAAGCCCTTCTCCTGGGTAAGGCCTATGGGTACATTGGCAGAGGCACTTTCCCAGCCGTGTACCTGCTGCTGGCCTGTCACCTCCAGAGACAGAACTGACCTCACGGTCCCCTTCACAGCCACACGCTTCCTACTGAATTGTGAGATTCTGAGACACAACTGACCTCATAAGACCATACGCATCCATCACGCTCCTTATGACCCAGAACCTGACCAGATCAAAGTAGGCTTGTTTATTAATATCTATCAAATACTGTTCCTACTAACGGTCTGAGTGGAGAAACAACCTTCACAGGAACTGCTGTAGTTATTGACACATCTATAGCTCATCTGCCTCTTTTTTATTTTCAAAAATCTCATCAAGGGAAAGATTCATTGAATCATAGAATAACTCAAGTGTGGAGAGAGCCCTGAAAAACCTCTTGTCTGAATTTCAAGTTGAAGGCAGGGTGAACCAGGTGAGGTTGTTCAAGGCCTCTGTCCAGCTTTGCATCACCCACAAAGCAGCTGAAAGTGCACTCCGACATATCATACAGGGGGATGGTAAAGATGTTCAATGTGTTGGCCCAGGTGCTGGTCACTGCGGGATGCCACTAGTGACCGGCTGCACACAGGACTTTGTACCACTGATGACATTTGGGTTTGATCCCCCAGCCAACATCCCACCCACCATAACATCCACTTCTTCAGCCCAGGTAGCACCAAGCTGGCTATGAGGAGTCCATGGAAGACCATGTGAAATGCCTTGCAAAATTCCATGTGCACAACATGCCCTTCTTTGCCCTGCCCCTTTTGGTTCAGCAATCCCTTTCTTGTCCTTCAACTACCTGGAGACGGTTGCAGGAGAACATGTCCCACCACCTTCCCAGGGATGGAGCTAGCTGATCAGCCTGTAATTCTCCCAATTCTCATTCCTGTGCTGACACGGAAGTCCCGGACACAACTTAGACGATCAATGTGATCAAGTTGATGCCACTTTATTAAAGGCTACACAGCAATTTATACACTATCACAAAGCTTCACGCGCTACTATCTTATTGTTAATAGGCTAAAGCTACTTGTTCACGCGCCCTTCTGCCCTCTATGATTGGTCCCGGTGTGGTGTCCAAGCACTGCTCTCCAACTAGGTAGGCATCCTGTTTTGAACAGTCCAACTTCTTTATTTTTTGCCCAGGAATGTAGTTTCTAAAACTATCTCGACCTTGTTTATGTCCTTGAACGCAGCTGCAGCTTGTTATCACAGTGAGGCCCCTTGGTCTGGATCGCTCATAACATGTTCGTTGTTCTCCAGCGATTCCACATTCCTGCTTTTCTTGAAGATGGGTTTGACATCTGCCTTTTCCATGGACCCCAGAACGTCTCTGATTACTCTGGCACTTTTGAGGGCTCAGTCCAGAATCACAGGCGAGGCTGACGTAGCGAACAGGAGCACTTGCAATGAGCCTGTCCAAGGCAGCTGAGATAAGTCTCACTGGGAGAGTGGGGGTTGTTCCTGGAGACACACAGAGAAGTGTCAGGGCTCTGTCAGGTGCCCACATCTCAGCTGGCCTCATGCGCTCATCTTACACACAGGGGTGTTCAGAAACACGAGTCCTTCCCTTGCACACGCAGAGGCAGTGCATTGCAGGGGTTGTAGTGTCTCTCTGGCCTCCTGCTGCCATTGCCAGAGGCTGGGAGGCCCCTCATCCCTGTGGTGATCACCCTGCTCTGCACTCGTGTGAGATGCCCTACGGCATGATGAATGAACACAGGGACCACGGTTCAAGGGAACACCTTCCATTGCTGCATTCAGGTGGTTTCCCAGGTGATGTTAGTCTCAATGAGAAGTGACCTCATGACACTGTTTGTCCCACACACCTTCATGGCACCCCCAGGAATAGCTGATGGCATTTGTGCTCTCTCACATCACACACATGATGTGCATGCTTACATCTCCTCCTCACAATGCAAACATGGACTTCTGTGATACTTATTTATGTACCTCCATGGAGGGAAAAAGTTCCTCCCCAGTGTGGGGTGAGAGGCCAGTGCTGCAAATGGTGTTTGGGAGGGGCTAGAGCGTGATGATTTCCCTGGGTCAGTGTCATGGTTTAACCCCAGCCGGCATCTGAGCCCCACACAGCCACTCACTCACTCCCCTGGCTCCAATGGGGGAGAGAATCAAAAGCATGAAAGTGAGAAAACTCGTGGGTTGAGATAAAGACAGTTTAATAGGTAAAGAAAAAGCCACACAAGTAAGCAAAGGAAAACATGGAATTCATTCACTTTCCATTTTCAGGCAGGACCTCAGCCATCTCCAGAACATCTGGGCTCCATCACATGTAACGGTGACTTGGGAAGACAAATGCTGTAACTCTGAACGTCCCCATGTTCATCCTTCTTCCCCCAACTTTATATAACAGAGCATGATGTCATAAGGTATAGAATATCACTTTTTTCAGCTGGGGTCAGCTGTCCATGCTGTCCTCCTTCACAATTCCTTGCACACCCCCAGCCTGCTCACTGGTGGGGTGGGGTGAGGAGCAGAAAAGGCCTTGACTCTGTGTAAGCCCTGCTCAGCAATAATGAAAACAGCCCTGTGTTATCAACACTGTTTATAGCACAAATCCAAACCACAGCCCCATACCAGCTACTAGGAAGAAAATTAACTCTCTCCCAGCCAAACCAGCACAGGCAGCTTCCCCAGTGTGTCCAGTGAACACAGACACAGACCAGACCCTGGTCCTTCAAGTCTCTCCCAGGAGGTCTGGCTGTGCAAGGACACTGCTGCGTGCTCTCACCCTGCAAATCACACTGTTCACCTGTTCACTGGCATTTTCATCTCTGGGCCAATTCCTTGGGCATGTTCTTGAGATCAGGTTTGGAAGAAGACCTCAGCCTGTCCCTGCCTGTGGTCGCAGAACTGCCACGCAGCAGGAGTGTGATCAAGCTGCCAGAGCACTTAGGCCTTACACCAAACTGAAGGGACCAGAAAGAGAGTGTGCAAATGAGGAGACAAAATCTTTGGAAGACCAGGTGCTCCGTGGCAAGGCTGCCATGCTGGGACTCTCTTCCCCTCCACCTCTGTACACAGGAATTGTCCCTGCAGCTCCAAAAATGTCTTAGAGGAAAGATTTCAGAAGAAAAAAACATCACTGCAGACCTTTTCTTTTGTTAAAACACACAGAGATCATGGCTCCTCATTTATGCAGCCACTCAGTCAGAAAAGAAAATCAGACAGTGAAACAGAAAGGGGATGACATCATCATTACAAGTAAAATACCACCACCAACAACAGAAAAAGCTGAGAGGCTGGGCTTGTACAGAGTTATATTATAATTGCTTTGAAGAAGATGAGCAGTTTATTGGTTCAGAATAACATCTAGTTATCCGTTTCCTCAGGGCATCCTTGAGCTCCTGGTTCCTCATGCTGTAGATGAGGGGGTTCACTGCTGGAGGCACCACAGAGTACAGAAATGACACCACCAGGTCCAGGGATGGGGAGGAGATGGAGGGGGGCTTCAGGTGGGCAAACATGGCCATACTGATGAAGAGGGAGACCACGGACAGGTGAGGGAGGCACGTGGAAAAGGCTTTGTGCCGTCCCTGCTCAGAGGGGATCCTCAGCACGGCCCTCAAGATCTGCACATAGGACACCACAATGAAAACAAAACAACCAAAAGCTAAACAGGCACTAACCATGATAAGCCCAAATATAGTGAAGTAGGAGTGTGAGCAGGAGAGCTTGAGGATGTGGGGGATTTCACAGAAGAACTGGTCCAGGGTGTTGCCTTTGCACAGTGGTATTGAAAATGTGTTGGCCGTGTGCAGCACAGCCCAGAGGAACCCAGTGCCCCAGGCAGCTGCTGCCATGTGGACACAAGCTCTGCTGCCCAGGAGGGTCCCGTAGTGCAGGGGTTTGCAGATGACAACGTAGCGGTCGTAGGACATGATGGTGAGGAGAGAAAACTCTGCTCCAAAAAAGAAGAGAAAGAAAAAGATTTGGGCAACACAACCTGAGTGGGAGATGTCTCTTCTGTCCCAGAGGGAATTGTCCATGGCTTTGGGGAGAGTGGTGGAGATGGAGCCCAGGTCGAGGAGGGAGAGGTTGAGGAGGAAGAAGTACATGGGGGTGTGCAGGTGGTGGTCACAGGCGATGGCGGTGATGATGAGGCCGTTGCCCAGGAGGGCAGCCAGGTAGATGCCCAGGAAGAGCCAGAAGTGCAAGAGCTGCAGCTCCCGTGTGTCTGCGAATGCCAGGAGGAGGAACTCAGTGATGGAGCTGCCGTTGGACATCTGCTGCCTCTGGACATGGGGGACTGTACATGGAGGAAAAGCAGTGAGCAGTTAGAGTAGACTTCTCTGAACAAAACTTGCTCCACTTCTCACAGAACCCCACTAAACTCCTTTGCCTCTCTCAGGAGACCATTGGCAGGTTGTCGCAGATGAAAGTATTAACACTGTAATGATTTCACAGCTAAGTGAGCTGTATTAGTGACTGGCAGCACTTGATCATTAACCAGTTTAAGGATTTACAAAGTAATTCAGTAAAATATGTTATAATTAAAATAGCGACTTAACTACAGATTCAAAGATGACAAGATTCACACTAACTTACCGTACGGTACCTTAAATCAATACATATATACATGCTCATGCACAAAGACAAGACATACAGACACTCAGACAGACAAAAACATTTGGATCCAGTGAAATAACTATGTACCCACACTCGTGGAAATAACTGTGTATACCTAAACACATCGGTAGGAAGAGAGAATGAGTGGGTGAAAGAGAAGCCAGCTTCCAGTTAACATTTCCCTGTTTCGAGGGATTCCTTGAAATTCGAGAGATTCGAGAGGGTTAACTTCGACCTGGTCTCCCGTCAGTTCTAACAGCTGACCATACCTCAAGGATTTTGGTACCTGAGAGGCATCCCAGCTCAGGGAAGATGCTGGTCACAGGCCCACTGCGATCCAGGAGAGCTCAGAGGGTCTCACTTGGGGTCCCTATTTATAGGGTCCAAGGTAACTGACTTTTCTCAGGTACTTTTTAGCTCCAGCCCAGCTCAAGTAATGGCGCATTCTGGTATCTTCCATCACTTTGCACAAGAACGTGATGGGTGTGCAATTCTGTTATTGTTTTCCCTGGACCATGTCCCAGGTACAGGTGTACCAGGCTGTCAGGAGGTGATGGACTGTTCCTAAGCGATAGGGAGAGCAGGAGCCAGGCTTGGCGAAGGGGCACTGAGTGGCCGAGCAAGGAGGGGAGTTGGAGTCACTACAAGTGCCGAGAGAAGGCGGGGAGGAATTGCATGACCACACATGTCCACATCATGAGCTCTGGTTGGTGCTGGCGGAGGGTACCCAAGGGAGCAGGGGTCTGTGCTGTGGGCTCTGGATGAATCAGTCCTATCCTACAACAGCAGGCAAATAGGAACACGGGTGATCTCAAATTAAATCCACTACTGATAAAAATGAGATTTCAGCATTGTTTCTCCCATTTCACCCGACATTAGAGCAGAGCTGTGGGGAATTGATTTTGTTTATTTCGTTCTAGTTGTCTCACCACAGCTGAGGAGCATTTCCTAAGGCAGAAACACTTGGCATTCCTGTTCCACTCCATATGAAACTTTGTTGGTGCTGACAGGCAAAGGGACTGTCCCTTCGTGCAGTGTGGAGAGCTGCTCTGTCCATCAGCCCTGCTCTCAGCTGCCCTTTCCTTGCCTCTCTTTGAGCTGGAGGATGATCAAAGCCTGATGTTCACCTGAAATGAAACTGGAAACTTCTGACAGCGGAGGAATCCAGTTTCAAAGTGCAGATCCCCAAACCCCTCCCCAACATCTCACCGTACCTGAGGAGGGACACACAGGGCTCATTGCAGCTGCCCACACACAGACGATGAGCCGCATTGCCATGGCCTTAGCACCGAGTTGTCTTCTCCATGGGGCGCAGAGAGACCACAGGAGAAGCGGGACCCCAGGGGAAGAGTCAAAGCCCTGAAGATGGGGTGTCCTTAAGTGAGGGTCAGCTCATTGCCAGTCCCACACACTGCCGTGCCCAGAGCCCCCAGGTAAGGTGGGGACAAGGGCAACCAGGTCAGGAGGGGAAACACAGAGAAATGCCCCAAAACTCCTGTCAAGGGAGTAAGGAGTAAGGATAGGGACAGACAGAGAGGAACTCAGGGGTTTCTCCTCACTGCAGGTCAGGATGCCAAGAAGAAGACTCAGCTGGAAATCCCCCAACCCTGGGGGCAAAGGTTGTCTGGGTGGGAGAGGAGACCAGGGGGGTGCTCCCTGAGGGTCTTTGTGCTGCAGGGGATGACAGGGAGGTGCCCAAATCACCTTCCTATGGCATTTGTTTGAGAAGCTCCCTCTCCCTCCCTGCAAATGTCTCTGCTGCCTAGAGCTGCCACAGGCAGGACCTGTGCCTCTGTCAACACGTCTCCATCCTGTCAGTGCTCGCCACCCCCATCCCACCTGCTGTGTGCTCAGCTCTGCCCTGCAGAAATTTCTGGCAGCAGGGCCCTGCCCAAGGGCATATCTGTGTGTGCAGCAGTTCAGGAAAAATTCTGGTAAGTGCTAACAAGAACTGGGGTCTTAGCACCTGCTCCAGAAAGAAGAAATAAATTCCACTCTCCCAGTGCCCACCAAGACAAGCAAGAGAAGAAAACTCAAAGCAAACACTCCTCTCCTTTTAGGTAGTCCAATCTTGACCCTCCTCTTGAAAAGTCCCCCAGAAATTCCCTAGGGGTGATGTGGAGCTGTGAGCAGCCCTGACCCACAGAGCACCCTCTCCACAGCAGAAGGACCCTGCCCTGCTGGGGATCTATCCTCCCCCCCACAGCTTCTCCCCATAGCGCCGTGGGCAGCTCCCCGGGCAGGCTGAGTGCTGACCTTGGCAGGCGGCAGAGTCCCTGCCCCAGCACACAGCCCCTGGGCTGCAGGGACCCTGCTCTCAAGGACAGCCCTGGGCACCCCTGGCTGCACCCGCGCCTGCACACCCCTGCAGCCGTCCCCGGGAGAAGGCAGCCGCCATGGCCTGTCCCTCTGACAGTGCAGCAGGGAAGCCCTGCTCTGGAGCACGGCCTCCTCCTCCAGACACCAGGGACATTCCTGGGGCTGTGCCGGCTTCACCACATCCCTCCACCACCTGCAGCTGCATTGCCCTGCACCCAGAGACTTACTGTGTCAAGGGCTGCGAAGATTTCTCCTCCAGTGAGCTCTCAGCATCCTGCCACTGCCATCTGCCTTTCCCCTCTCTGTGCCCGGCTCCTCTGCCCTCGGTGCCTGCAGGCAGTGCCCTCAGCCCTGCTGCGCTTTGCAGAGGAGCTGTTCCTGGGCAGAGCTGTCTCTCTGCAGCGCTGACCACTTGCCCTCAGCTCCCTCCGTCCCAGGAGCCTGGCCCAGCTCTGCAGCAGAGGACCAGCCCAAGGCATTTTAATGACCCCTCAGGTGGGTTTGATGATGTGTCTCTGAACATCAGACACTCAGAAGCTGCTGAAGAAACCTCTGAAGATGTCAAAGTTAGATTCAAACTCCAAAGTTTCTTGTGGCTTTAATGGGTCCCACTGAGGGACACTGTTGACAAAGCCTCCCCAGGCTCCACTTAGAGCAGAAATGTGGAGGCAGTGATGGCAGGTAGGGAAAAGCAAAGGAAAGGTGGCTCTGATGCTGAGGAAACCTGCATGTGTTTCATGAAGCCAAAGGGCCAAGCCCTGACCCCATTAACCAAAGGGTCAAGCCGTGACCCCCAGCCCCTGGGAAGGGAGATCCTGTCCCTCACCCATTGCTCAGGGCTCTTCCTGGGGCAGTGGGCGATGGAGATGTGCACCTGCCAGGCTCCTGATTAGGGACAAGGGGGCAATAAGGCCCCAGTGCTGCAGGGGACTGTGCCTCCTCACAGGCATCGGTGGCAGAAAGAACAGTCATAGACACATGAAGAGATTGCGTTTGTTGGGTGCTTTCACCTTTTCCACAACCCTCTGTCTTCTCCACCACAGGCTGTCCTATGGTACTGCATCACCTGTGCCTCTTTCCCTGCAGGTTGTACTCACCCACCCAGCTGTCCCACCTTTCTCTCACTCAAGCATCTTCCTTCCTTTACTGATATCTCACCATCTTCCCTGGCTCTTCCTTGAAATGTTGGGTTTTGGTTTTTGAAATCTTCCAAAAGCCTTGCACTGATCCAGACTCCTTCTGGGTGATCTGTTACACTGCAGCACTGCTCTTGGAGTGAATACTTTTTGTCCCTGTGTACAGCCTGGACTTCCCCAGATGCCCTTACTGGAGTTATTTCATTCTCATGCTGTTTTCCACTATGAAGAAAAACTCCACCATCTCTGAAACCTCTCTTCAAGCACTCTCAGGTTACTCCTATTCTGTCTGGAGTCTCCACACCAGTAAGCCCAGAGCATTCAGCCTCTCTATACTGGTCATGTGCTTGAGGCCTCCAAACACCATCTTGGGAGATGTCTGGGAACCCTCCAAGGTGTTTGCAGATGAAAGCATAGTGATCATAGTCCAGGAAAGACAAAGTGAGACTTTTTACCAGCACCTGTAATGGCAGGACAAGGGGCAACTGTTTTAAACCGAAAGAGGGTAGATTTAGATTTGTTATAAGGAAGAAATGTTTTGCGATGAGGGTGCTGAGAGACTGGACCAGTTTGCTTGGAGAATGTCCAGGGAGGGGGCATCCACAATTTTACTGGGCAATGTGTTCCTGTGTCTTTCCACCCCCACAGAAAAGAATATCTTCCTTATAACTCATCTAAATTTCCCCCTTTCAGTTAAAAGCTTTTACCCCTCATCCCATCCCTACACTCCCTGATAAAGAGTCCCTCCCCATCTTTTCTGTACGCCTCCTTTAAGTACTTGAAGGCCTCCAGAAGGTCTCCCTGGAGCCTTCTCTTCTCTGGAATGAACAACCCCAAATCTCTCAGCCTGTCCTCATAAGGGAGGTGCTCCAGCCCCCTGATTATCCTTGTGGCCTCTTCTGGACCTCTTTGAGAAGGTCCATGTCATTCTGACGCTGGGGGCCTCAGAGCTGGACACAGTGTAGAAGGTGGGGTCTCATGAGAATGGAGTAGAGGGACAGAACCTCCTCCCTCAACCTCCTGGCCACATTTCTCTTGATGCAGCCCAGGAAATGGTTGGCTTCTTGGGCTGCAGGTGCATGTTGCTGGCTCACAGTCAGTTTTCCATCTGCCAACACCTCCAAGTCATTCTCCCCAGGGCTCTCAAACCACTCTTTGCCCAGCCTCTGTTTGTGCTTAAGATTACCCTGATCCTTCTGCAGGACCTTGCACTTGGCCTTGTTGAACTTCATGAGGTTTGCATAAGTCCAGCTCTCCATCCTGTCCAGGTCCCTCTGGATGGAACATCCCTTCCCTCAAGCGTGTCAACTGCACCACACAGCTCGGTGTCGTTGACAAACTTGCTGAGTGTGCACTCAATCCCACTGTCCACGTTACCAACAAAGACATTAAACAATGCCAGTCCCAAAACTGACCCCTGAGGATGCCACTTGTCACTTGGACATTGAGCCACTGACCACAAGCCTTGGACTGTGACTGCCCAGCCAGTTCCTTATCTCTGAGTGGTCCATCAATCAAATCCATGTCTCTCCAATCTGGGGGTCTGGTACTGACAAGGCCATGGGGCTGGACCCAGAGGGGAAGTTGCCCTTTATGGGAGAGAGCAGCAGGAATGTGTGGAGCTCTGCCAGGGGATGGACGATGAGTCAGCTGAGAGCTGAAGGGTCGTGGGGAACATTGTGGTGGGTGGATGTCTGCTATGGACCCCTGATGAGGAAGAGGAAATAGATGGACATTCTTGATTCACCTGGAAGAAGCCCTGGTCCTCATAGCAGACCTAAACTATCCCAATATTTTGTGAAGGGGCAACATACCCAAGTGAAAACCATCCAGAAGATTTTTGGATTTAATTGCCAACATCATACCAACAAGGGTGACTGAAGAGGCAGTGAGGGGAGGTGTCCTGCAGGAAATCAGACTTAGAAACAAGGAAGAGCTGGTCGGGGATGTAACAGTCAGAGGTGGAAACGTAGAGTTGAGGCTCCTGAGAGAAGGGAACAAGGCCAAGAGCAGAACTTCAGTGAGCAGGCTTTGGCCTGATGAGGAACCTGCCTGGAAGAATTCCATGTTACACAACGCTGAAGAATTTCCCAAATTAAGACAACAACTTAATCAAAAGAGAGGAAGATAGCAGGGCCCACAGATATAGGCTCTGCTTACAAAATAAAAAGCTGGAGTTAGATGCCAGACAAGTACAAGATTTAGAAATGGAATTACAGACTTTAGAAAATTACCTTGAGAAAGCAGGAAGAGCAGCTCAGTTTCTAGCAGAGCAGCATATAGTCACTAACACCAGTGACAATAAACGCAATGCATTCCCTGCAGTCTGGGAACTCAAGAGTAAGTCTTGGTCAAGACCCATAGGTTCTACTGGGAAGGCCCAGGTTCCTGTGGGCTGGCACCATGGATCCTGGTACCCTTGCCAGCAGATTCTTGGGGATGACCCACAGCTGAAGAGGCCATTGGGAACCCGAGAAACTTGGCCCTGTTATTAGCAGGCACAGGAGCATCCATGAACACTCTTGGGTCATCTGGGGCAAACCCAGACTGAATAACTCTAGAAAAAGCGACTCCAAGTGGCTGCGACAGAGCCCATCATATTCACCAAATTTGTGAAAATTTCACCTTCCAACCAGGGAAATTCAAGGGAGTCAGGTGAAAAGACCAAGCAGGTCAATGCACATATTAAGGGAAAGGAATATTTGTTATGCTGTAGATGCAGAAAGCAATAAGCATTGGATTGTGCCTCAGAATATTCAAGGAGAATCTCATCAAGCTCCTCCATGAGCTGAGGCAAACACTCTGAGCAGAGTGAAGGACAGTGAGTGCTGGCCTAACACGGAGAAGGATGTAGATCTCTGGGGTAGGAGCTGTCTGTCTTGTGCCGTGACCAGTGCAGATTACACTGGAGTAAAAGCCCCAGCCCAGCACCAACAGAGTGGAGGCCCACGGCCACAACGGCAGATTGATTTGGTGGGAGCTCTGCCAGTGACAGCTTGAAACACCAAGTGCATCTTGGTAGCAGCAGATCCTTTTAGTGAATGGACAGAAGCCCCCTTGCAAAATCAAAATGGTTGCCACCACTGCAGATCTCCTGTTGAACACTGTTATTTCTTGCTGGGGTCTGCTCCACAGCACTGAGTCTGATCTCAGCACCGACTTTGTCACAATAATTCTGCATGAGCACTGCAAAGCCTGAGTGCGACACGTGCCCCCCTGGCTCTGCCAACCTGTGGGACAGGGGAGAGGGAAAGGGCAGTGAAGGACCTGGGTTTGGCTGTTGAACGTGGGGTCCAGCAGCGATGAGGAGTCAAGGGAGTGTTTTGGGACAGACGGGCAAAGGCACCACAAATTGTGATGTTGACTGTGAGTCCACTCCTGTTACAGGATCCTGACTGGCCAGTAGCTGGCCCCAGGTATTTGTGGAGAAGACATTCTTCACAAAACCACTCATCCCAGCAGAGACAAGACAGGGACAGAGAGGAAGGGGAGAGGCAGGCCAAGGGGAGCTGTCTGGATTGGGTATGATTATAACATCACTCCAACATCCTTCGGGAGGGGAAGGGGTGAGGCAGGTGGAAGAGGCCCACCTAGGTTCTGATTCTGGGGGCATCTCTGTTATTCTGACCTGAACAACCATGGCAGACAGAAGTACCAGCAGGTCTTGTGGCCACCCTGCTCAGGACTAGCCCTGAGATGGGTGAAAAATCTTTTCCTTATCTCCAGGTTGAACATCCCCTCTTTCACCCAACACTCACCTTCCATCCTCTGAACATGCACCATGGTGCAGAGCCTAGTTCTCTATTCTTTATGGCCTCCTCGTAGGTGCTGCCAGGCTGCACTGAGGTGCCCCTCAGCCCTCCCTTCTCCAGGCTGAACAAGCCCAGCTCCCTCAGCTTCTCCTTACAGGCAAAGTGTTCCAGGCACAGCCTATCTCGGGGGCTGTTCACCAACCCCCCTCTAGCTTGCCAACACCATTCCTGTCCTGGGGGTCTGAAATGAGGATGCAGTAACCTGGACAATGCCCTCTCTTGATCTCCTGGCCGCACTCCTGGCCATCAAGCCCTGGGGGTAGCTGGCCTCCCTTGCTGCCAGGGCACACGGCTGCCTCCTGCCCAACCAACCAAGACCTTTCCCACGGGGATTCTCCCAGCCAGGCAGCCCCCAGCCTGTGCCATTGCCAGGGTGAAATTGTCTTAAGGCCTCATCTACTTCCTCTTCATGGTCAGGAGGTCTGGACCAGACATCTGCCCACCACAATTTTGCCCATGATTTTCTTTCCTCTCATGTTGACACCTCAGCTCTCAGCTGACTCCCAAGACCCCACAGTTTCTCCAGGAGGTGATTTCGTCCAACTTACTGCTACAGTAGCTCCTTGCAAAGCCTCTGGGCTCTCTAGTGTCCAGTCTAGACTTACGCTATCAAAAATACCAGGCTTCCTGGCCTCTTGTACTCACTGGTTACTCTGGTTTGATATTCACTACTGGTTACACCCACCAACATACACACCAATGTGACATGCACACACACAACGGTCTTGCCAGTTGCTGCCCCCCACAGTGTTCTGTGGAAGAGCAACTGATGTCATCTACCTGGACTTGTGAAAAGGATTTGACACTCTCCCACATGAGATCCTTGTCTATAAATTAGAGAGAAATGGATCTGACAGATCAACCACTCGGTGGAGAAGGAATTGGCTGGACAGTCTGACTCAAAGACTGAGATCACTGGCTCGATTTTCAAAAGGAAAGTGGTGATGAGTGGCGTTCGTCAGGGGTCAGTATTGGTATCGGCGCTGTTTATGATCTTTGTTGGTGACATGGGCAGTGGGACTGGGTGCAGCTTCAGCAAACTCTCCAGCAACACCGAGCTGTGTGGTGCGGTCTCCATGCTGGAGGGAAGAGATGTGCCATCCAGAGGGACCTGGACAGGCTGGAGAGCTGGGCCTGTGCAAACCTCATGAAGTTCAACATGTCCAAGTGCAAGGTCCTGCTTATAGTTCAGGCCAATCCCAAGCACAAATACAGCCTGGATGATGAGTGGATTGAGAGCAGCCCTGCAGAGAAGGACTTTGAGGGAAAACTGGCTGTGAGTCAGCCATGTGCACTCACAGCTCAGAAAGCCAACTGTATCCTGGGCTGCATTAAGAGAAGGGTGGCCAGCAGGTCAAGGGAGGGGATTCTTCCCCTCTACTATGTTCTTGTGTGACCCCATCCATAGTACTGTGTCCAGTTCTGGGGGCCCCCAACATCAGAAGAACACAGACCTGCTCAAGCAGGTCCAGAAGAGGCCATGAAGATGATCAGGGTGCTGGAACACATCCCCTGTGATGACAGGCTGAGACAGTTGGGGGTGTTCAGCCTGGAGAAGAGAAGGCTCTGGGGAGGCCTTATAACAGCCTTCCAGTACTTCAAGGGGGTCTACAGGAAAGCTGGGGAGGGACTCTTTATCAGGGAGTGGAGGGATAGGACAAGGGGTAAAGGTTTTCAACTGAAAGAGGGGAGATTAAGATTAGATATTAGGAAGAAACCTTTTAATTTGTGTGTGGTCAGAAACTGGAACAGGTTGCCTTCTCGCTGGAACGGTTCAAGGCCAGGTTGGATGGGGCCTTTAGCAACCTGGTCTAGGGGAAGGTGTCCCTGACCAATAATCTTTAAGGTTCTTTCTAACCCAAGCCATTCCATGAGTGAAAGATTTTATGATTATTCTCGACTTCCCATCAGCAGACAATGTCCAGCCACCTCCTGGGAGGTAAGAATTCGGTACATGCTTTGGAAGAATAATATCTTAATAATGAAGGTCACGCCCTCCTCTCGGCACTCCTTTCTCTCAGCTGTTATTGCTGAGCATGATGCCATATGCTGTGGAATATGCCTTTGGTCAATTCAGGTCAGCTGTCCCATTTATGACCCCCTCACAGACACTTGCCCACCCGGAGGGTACCAGCTTCTGGGTGGGGGGTTGGAGAGACAGCCTTCCTGTAGTACGAACACTGCTGAGTAACAGCCAAACCACTGGAGTGTGATCAACACCGTTGGAGCCATGAGTACGAAGCAGAGCAGGATAGGGGCTGCTATGGGGGAAGTTCACTCCATCCCAGCCAGAGCCAGTACCGTGGGGTTGAGGGGTCTCTTCTGACCTGTGTTACTCTGTGATTCAATGAATCTTTCCCTTGGAGAGCTCTTTGAAGACAGGATAGACAGAGGAAGAAGAAAAAAGAGAGAAGCAGAAATAGAGATACGAAATACACCAGTATAAATACAGCAGTTCCTCAGAGGAATGTTTCTCTACTCCAAACCTTGGCAGGAAATCCATCAGATAAATCTGATGAAACAAGCTGACTTCTATCTGCTCAGGGACTGGGTGATGTTTGGGTACAGCATCATGTGGTCATTGTGTCTCAGAACTCCTAATCCAGCAGGAAGCCAATGGCTGTGAAGGGGGCTGTGAGGTCACTTGTGCCTGTGGAGGTGATAGGCCACAGCAGGACCATGGCTGAGAAAGGGACTGTGAGGTCACAGCTGGTAGGTCAGCTCTTGACTCAGGGCTGGCAGAGGACCTTTTAAGGTCCCGTCTCCCAGCACCTCTGCCAGGCCAGCAGAAGGCACCCAGCTGGCACATGGACTGTGAGATCCCCTCTGCCCAAGGGCCCAGGCTTACTCCAGGAAGGGGGCTTAGATTTGGGTTGTTGTGTCTCTTCTGCCTGTGAACATGACAGGAGAGCAGCAGGCACAGGGCTTGGCTGTGTCTACCCGAGAAGCTGTACAGCCAGCAGCCCTGGGAGATCTTGGTGAGGCGGCTTCTGTCTGGTTGGGTGAAAGGCCACAAGAAGGCGGAGGGGTTGGGTTCCCTGCTTGAAGGGTTGTTTCCCAGAGGGTTGTAGGAAACAGCAGGAGACAAAAACATTGTCATGCAGTGCAGCTTGGAAGGTGGAGACTGGGCATGTGGAGGAAGAAATGTCACTCCAAGGGTTGTGCTGTGGCACAAGAAGTCATCCAGAATGTGGATGAGATCAGTCCATGTCTCTGTGCTTCCAGGATCACAGTGTGAGTGTGGCCAGATGTCAGTGAAGGTGTGGAAATGCCAGGGGGAGACAAGGTGAGGAAGCGAGGTGGGTGTCTACGGCCTGAAGGGAAACAGGAGCAGCTGTGGGACAGCGTAGGACAACCTGTGGTGGAGATGGGAAAGGGCGCTGGCAAGGCTGGGAGTCAGCAAGAGAACCCAAGTCTTTGTGCCCTTGGGTACAGCCATCGTCTCTGCCACCAAGGCCTATGAGGGGACATGTTGTCCAAAGGCTTTCAGGGGGGCTCATTGCCCCCTTGCACACCCCCCATAGGGCTGGGGACTGTCATACCATTGTTCTTCACTCAGCATCACCCACCCCACATCCCACTGTCCCTCGAAGAGCCCTGAGCAATGCGTGAAGGACACGATCTGCC